>NC_044925.1:12781550-12828458 GCF_003576645.1 Ipomoea triloba
AACTAATACATGTCGTAATCACTGTTGAGTTTATTATATTATTACATTATATTGTAAAAATTCAATAATTAACAATCATTTATATTCATATTTACATTCAATACCATCAACAAACTACAAGTATTCATACAAATCCAAGTAAAATTATAATTTACAAGAAACATTAATCAATTCTCATGAATAATCACGATAATGTCAAAGATTTTGATTTACAAATTTCGTTTGTTTCGATCTTGAGATATAAAATTGATTACCATAGCTACAAAAAGTAATTGGCGTTCAACATGACATTAATCTCAATTCTAAAATCAAATATTAACTCATATTTTTAAGGTTATTTTTTGTATTCACATATTTCAAAAAAATATTTTTAATAAGTGTTTTTTTAAATTGTATCTTCAGTTATAAATATCAAATGTCAATATATAATCAAACTTATAAATCAACATAGGTCTTTCATAAAAAAAAAACATTATTTAATAATAGTTACACATCTTAGCATCTTTACATAACAATAATCATTATAATATATAGACCGTGCATCGCACGGGTATCATGATATTAATAATAACAAAGGTTGTTTGTTGGTGAATCATGAATGTTTATTTGGGTGTGTAGCTTGAGCATTACGGAGTTTGGTAGTCTAACTTAACTAGATGTCCTGCAAGTAGAGAAAAGTGGAAGTACCTATTAAAATTAACTTCGCTTTAATCCATATGCACTAAGAGTAATTTGAGTTGAAATCCTTAGGTCGTTGGTTTGAATCCGGCAGCAGGTCGGATTACTAATGTTTTGTTTGATTAAGCTTTGCTTTGTTTTCCTATAAAAGCTTAAAGGAAAAGACGCCGTTGCCGGGGATCGAACCCGGGTCTCCCGCGTGACAGGCGGGGATACTCACCACTATACTACAACGACTTGTGCGGCACACCAAGAAAGTCACATATTCCTGTTTCCAGTAGACCCAATACAATGTGTGCGTGTGGCTGTCGATTTCAAATCAAACTAATACATGTCGTAGTCACTGCTGAGTTTATTATATTATTACTTTATAATGTAAAAATTCAATAATTAACCATCATTTATATTCATATTTACATCCAATACCATCAACAAACTACAATTATACATACAAATCCATTTAAAATTATAATTTACAAGAAACATTAATCAATTCTCATGAATAATCACGATAATGTCAAAGATTTTGATTTACAAATTTAATTTGTTTCGATCTTGAGATATAAAATTGATTACCATAGCTACAAAAAGTAATTAGCGTTCAACATGACATTAATCTCAATTCTAAAATCAAATATTAACTCATATTTTTAAGGTTATTTTTTGTATTCACATATTTCAAAAAAATATTTTTAATAGGTGTTTTTTTAAATTGTATCTTCAGTTATAAATATCAAATGTCAATATATAATCAAACTTATAAATCAACATAGGTCTTTCAAAAAAAAAAAGCTTTATTTAATAATAGTAACACATCTTAGCATCTTTACATAACAATAATCATTATAATATATAGACCGTGCATCGCACGGGTATCATGATATTAATAATAACAAAGGTTGTTTGTTGGTGAATCATGAATGTTTATTTGGGTGTGTAGCTTGAGCATTACGGAGTTTGGTAGTCTAACTTAACTAGATGTCCTGCAAGTAGAGAAAAGTGGAAGAACCTATTAAAATTAACTTCGCTTTAATCCATATGCACTAAGAGTAATTTGAGTTGAAATCCTTAGGTCGTTGGTTTGAATCCGGCAGCAGGTTGGATTACTAATGTTTTGTTTGATTAAGTTTTGCTTTGTTTTCCTATAAAAGCTTAAAGGAAAACACGCCGTTGCCGGGGATCGAACCCGGGTCTCCCGCGTGACAGGCGGGGATACTCACCACTATACTACAACGACTTGTGCGGCACACCAAGAAAGTCACATATTCCTGTTTCCAGTAAACCCAATACAATGTGTGCGTGTAGCTGTCGATTTCAAATCAAACTAATACATGTCGTAGTCACTGCTCAGTTTATTATATTATTTCTTTATAATGTAAAAATTCAATAATTAACCATCATTTATATTCATATTTACATCCAATACCATCAACAAACTACAAGTATTCATACAAATCCAAGTAAAATTATAATTTACAAGAAACATTAATCAATTCTCATGAATAATCACGATAATGTCAAAGATTTTGATTTACAAATTTCGTTTGTTTCGATTTTGAGATATAAAATTGATTACCATAGCTACTAAAAGTAATTAGCGTTCAACATGACATTAATCTCAATTCTAAAATCAAATATTAACTCATATTTTTAAGGTTATTTTTTGTATTCACATATTTCAAAAAAATATTTTTAATAGGTGTTTTTTTAAATTGTATCTTCAGTTATAAATATCAAATGTCAATATATAATCAAACTTATAAATCAACATAGGTCTTTCATAAAAAAAAAGCATTATTTAATAATAGTAACACATCTTAGCATCTTTACATAACAATAATCATTATAATATATAAACCGTGCATCGCACGGGTATCATGATATTAATAATACCAAAGGTTGTTTGTTGGTGAATCATGAATGTTTATTTGGGTGTGTAGCTTGAGCATTACGGAGTTTGGTAGTCTAACTTAACTAGATGTCCTGCAAGTAGAGAAAAAAATTAACTTTGTGCTTCTTATTTCGCTTTAATCCATATGCACTAAAAGTGATTTGAGTTGAAATCCTTAGGTCGTTGGTTTGAATCCGACAGCAGGTCGGATTACTAATGTTTTGTTTGATTAAGCTTTGCTTTGTTTTCCTATAAAGAGCTTAAAGGAAAAGACGCCGTTGCCGGGGATCGAACCCGGGTCTCCTGCGTGACAGGCGGGGATACTCTCCACTATACTACAACGACTTGTGCGACACACCAAGAAAGTCACATATTCCTGTTTCCAGTAAACCCAATACAATGTGTGCGTGTGGCTGTCGATTTCAATTCAAACTAATACATGTCGTAGTCACTGCTGAGTTTATTATATTATTACTTTATAATGTAAAAATTCAATAATTAACCATCATTTATATTCATATTTACATCCAATACCATCAACAAACTACAATTATACATACAAATCCATTTAAAATTATAATTTACAAGAAACATTAATCANGCATCTTTACATAACAATAATCATTATAATATATAGACCGTGCATCGCACGGGTATCATGATATTAATAATAACAAAGGTTGTTTGTTGGTGAATCATGAATGTTTATTTGGGTGTGTAGCTTGAGCATTACGGAGTTTGGTAGTCTAACATAACTAGATGTCCTGCAAGTAGAGAAAAGTGGAAAAACCTATTAAAATTAACTTTGTGCTTCTTATTTCGCTTTAATCCATATGCACTAAGAGTAATTTGAGTTGAAATCCTTAGGTCGTTGGTTTGAATCCGGCAGCAAGTCGGATTACTAATGTTTTGTTTAATTAAGCTTTGCTTTGTTTTCCTATAAAAGCATAAAGGAAAAGACGCCGTTGCCGGGGATCGAACCCGGGTCTCCCGCGTGACAAGCGGGGATACTCACCACTATACTACAACGACTTGTGCGGCACACCAAAAAAGTCACATATTCCTGTTTCCAGTAGACCCAATACAATGTGTGCGTGTAGCTGTCGATTTCAAATCAAACTAATACATGTCGTAGTCATTGCTGAGTTTATTATATTATTACTTTATAATGTAAAAATTCAATAATTAACCATCATTTATATTCATATTTACATCCAATACCATCAACAAACTACAATTATACATACAAATCCATGTAAAATTATAATTTTCAAGAAACATTAATCAATTCTCATGAATAATCACGATAATGTCAAAGATTTTGATTTACAAATTTCGTTTGTTTCGATCTTGAGATATAAAATTGATTACCATAGCTACAAAAAGTAATTAGCGTTCAACATGACATTAATCTCAATTCTAAAATCAAATATTAACTCATATTTTTAAGGTTATTGTTTGTCACATATTTCAAAAAAATATTTTTAATAGGTGCTTTTTTTAATTGTATCTTCAGTTATAAAAATCAAATGTCAATATATAATCAAACTTATAAATCAACATAGGTCTTTCATAAAAAAAAAACATTATTTAATAATAGTAACACATCTTAGCATCTTTACATAACAATAATCATTATAATATAAAGACCGTGCATCGCACGGGTATCGTGATATTAATAATAACAAAGGTTGTTTGTTGGTGAATCATGAATGTTTATTTGGGTGTGTAGCTTGAGCATTACGGAGTTTGGTAGTCTAACTTAACTAGATGTCCTGCAAGTAGAGAAAAGTGGAAGAACCTATTAAAATTAACTTCGCTTTAATCCATATGCACTAAGAGTAATTTGAGTTGAAATCCTTAGGTCGTTGGTTTGAATCCGGCAGGTCGGATTACTAATGTTTTGTTTGATTAAGCTTTGCTTTGTTTTCCTATAAAAGCTTAAAGGAAAAGACGCCGTTGCCGGGGATCGAACCCGGGTCTCCCGCGTGACAGGTGGGGATACTCACCACTATACTACAACGACTTGTGCGGCACACTAAGAAAGTCACATATTCCTGTTTCCAGTAGACCCAATACAATGTGTGCGTGTGGCTGTCGATTTCAAATCAAAGTAATACATGTCGTACTCACTGCTGAGTTTATTATATTATTACTTTATAATGTAAAAATTCAATAATTAACCATCATTTATATTCATATTTACATCCAATACCATCAACAAAGTACAATTATACATACAAATCCATTTAAAATTATAATTTACAAGAAACATTAATCAATTCTCATGAATAATCACGATAATGTCAAAGATTTTGATTTACAAATTTAATTTGTTTCGATCTTGAGATATAAAATTGATTACCATAGCTACAAAAAGTAATTGGCGTTCAACATGACATTAATCTCAATTCTAAAATCAAATATTAACTCATATTTTTAAGGTTATTTTTTGTATTCACATATTTCAAAAAAATATTTTTAATAAGTGTTTTTTTAAATTGTATCTTCAGTTATAAATATCAAATGTCAATATATAATCAAACTTATAAATCAACATAGGTCTTTCATAAAAAAAAAAAAGCTTTATTTAATAATAGTAACACATCTTAGCATCTTTACATAACAATAATCATTATAATAGATAGACCGTGCATCGCACGGGTATCATGATATTAATAATAACAAAGGTTGTTTGTTGGTGAATCATGAATGTTTATTTGGGTGTGTAGCTTGAGCATTACGGAGTTTGGTAGTCTAACTTAACTAGATGTCCTGCAAGTAGAGAAAAGTGGAAGAACCTATTAAAATTAACTTTGTGCTTCTTATTTCGCTTTAATCCATATGCACTAAGAGTAATTTGAGTTGAAATCCTTAGGTCGTTGGTTTGAATCCGGCAGCAGGTTTTCCTATAAAGAGCTTAAAGGAAAAAATGCCGTTGCCGAAGATCAAACTCGGGTCTCCCACGTGACAGGCGGGGATACTCACCACTATACTACAACGACTTGTGCGGCAAACCAACAAAAGTCACATATTCCTGTTTCCAGTAGACCCAATACAATGTGTGCGTGTAGCTGTCGATTTCAAATCAAACTAATACATGTCGTAGTCACTGCTCAGTTTATTATATTATTACTTCATAATGTAAAAATTCAATAATTAACCATCATTTATATTCATATTTACATCCAATACCATCAACAAACTACAATTATACATACAAATCCATGTAAAATAATAATTTTCAAGAAACATTAATCAATTCTCATGAATAATCACGATAATGTCAAAGATTTTGATTTACAAATTTCGTTTGTTTCGATCTTGAGATATAAAATTGATTACCATAGCTACTAAAAGTAATTAGCGTTCAACATGACATTAATCTCAATTCTAAAATCAAATATTAACTCATATTTTTAAGGTTATTTTTTGTATTCACATATTTCAAAAAAATATTTTTAATAGGTGTTTTTTTAAATTGTATCTTTAGTTATAAATATCAAATGTCAATATATAATCAAACTTATAAATCAACATAGGTCTTTCATAAAAAAAAAGCATTATTTAATAATAGTAACACATCTTAGCATCTTTACATAACAATAATCATTATAATATATAGACCGTGCATCGCACGGGTATCATGATATTAATAATAACAAAGGTTGTTTGTTGGTGAATCATGAATGTTTATTTGGGTGTATAGCTTGAGCATTACGGAGTTTGGTAGTCTAACTTAACTAGATGTCCTGCAAGTAGAGAAAAAAATTAACTTTGTGCTTCTTATTTCGCTTTAATCCATATGCACTAAAAGTAATTTGAGTTGAAATCCTTAGGTCGTTGGTTTGAATCCGACAGCAGGTCGGATTACTAATGTTTTGTTTGATTAAGCTTTGCTTTGTTTTCCTATAAAGACCTTAAAGGAAAAGACGCCGTTGCCGGGGATCGAACCGGGGTCTCCTGCGTGACAGGCGGGGATACTCACCACTATACTACAACGACTTGTGCGACACACCAAGAAAGTCACATATTCCTGTTTCCAGTAAACCCAATACAATGTGTGCGTGTGGCTGTCGATTTCAATTCAAACTAATACATGTCGTAGTCACTGCTGAGTTTATTATATTATTACTTTATAATGTAAAAATTCAATAATTAACCATCATTTATATTCATATTTACATCCAATACCATCAACAAACTACAATTATACATACAAATGCATGTAAAATAATAATTTTCAAGAAACATTAATCAATTCTCATGAATAATCACGATAATGTCAAAGATTTTGATTTACAAATTTCGTTTGTTTCGATCTTGAGATATAAAATTGATTACCATAGCTACTAAAAGTAATTAGCGTTCAACATGACATTAATCTCAATTCTAAAATCAAATATTAACTCATATTTTTAAGGTTATTTTTTGTATTCACATATTTCAAAAAAATATTTTTAATAGGTGTTTTTTTAAATTGTATCTTCAGTTATAAATATCAAATGTCAATATATAATCAAACTTATAAATCAACATAGGTCTTTCATAAAAAAAAAAGCATTATTTAATAATAGTAACACATCTTAGCATCTTTACATAACAATAATCATTATAATATATAGACCGTGCATCGCACGGGTATCATGATATTAATAATAACAAAGGTTGTTTGTTGGTGAATCATGAATGTTTATTTGGGTGTGTAGCTTGAGCATTACGGAGTTTGGTAGTCTAACTTAACTTGATGTCCTGCAAGTAGAGAAAAAAATTAACTTTGTGCTTCTTATTTCGCTTTAATCCATATGCACTAAAAGTAATTTGAGTTGAAATCCTTAGGTCGTTGGTTTGAATCCGACAGCAGGTCGGATTACTAATGTTTTGTTTGATTAAGCTTTGCTTTGTTTTCCTATAAAGAGCTTAAAAGAAAAGACGCCGTTGCCGGGGATCGAACCCGGGTCTCTTGCGTGACAGGCGGGGATACTCACCACTATACTACAACGACTTGTGCAACACACCAAGAAAGTCACATATTCCTGTTTCCAGTAAACCCAATACAATGTGTGCGTGTGGCTGTCGATTTCAATTCAAACTAATACATGTCGTAGTCACTGCTGAGTTTATTATATTATTACTTTATAATGTAAAAATTCAATAATTAAACATCATTTATATTCATATTTACATCCAATACCATCAACAAACTACAATTATACATACAAATCCATGTAAAATTATAATTTTCAAGAAACATTAATCAATTCTCATGAATAATCACGATAATGTCAAAGATTTTGATTTACAAATTTCGTTTGTTTCGATCTTGAGATATAAAATTGATTACCATAGCTACTAAAAGTAATTAGCGTTCAACATGACATTAATCTCAATTCTAAAATCAAATATTAACTCATATTTTTAAGGTTTTTTTTTGTATTCACATATTTCAAAAAAATATTTTTAATAGGTGTTTTTTTAAATTGTATCTTCAGTTATAAATATCAAATGTCAATATATAATCAAACTTATAAATCAACATAGGTCTTTCATAAAAAAAAAGCATTATTTAATAATAGTAACACATCTTAGCATCTTTACATAACAATAATCATTATAATATATAGACCGTGCATCGCACGGGTATCATGATATTAATAATAACAAAGGTTGTTTGTTGGTGAATCATGAATGTTTATTTGGGTGTGTAGCTTGAGCATTACGGAGTTTGGTAGTCTAACTTAACTAGATGTCCTGCAAGTAGAGAAAAGTGGAAAAACCTATTAAAATTAACTTTGTGCTTCTTATTTCGCTTTAATCCATATGGCACTAAAAGTAATTTGAGTTGAAATCCTTAGGTCGTTGGTTTGAATCCGGCAGCTGGTCGGATTACTAATGTTTTGTTTGATTAAGCTTTGCTTTGTTTTCCTATAAAGAGCTTAAAGGAAAAGACGCCGTTGCCGGGGATCGACAGGCGGGGATACTCACCACTATACTACAACGACTTGTGCAGCTCACCAAGAAAGTCACATATTCCTGTTTCCAGTAAACCCAATACAATGTGTGCGTGTGGCTGTCGATTTCAATTCAAACTAATACATGTTGTAGTCACTGCTGAGTTTATTATATTATTACTTTATAATGTAAAAATTCAATTAATTAACCATCCAATACCATCAACAAACTACAATTATACATACAAATCCATTTAAAATATAATTTACAAGAAACATTAATCAATTCTCATTAATAATCACGATAATGTCAAAGATTTTGATTTACAAATTTAATTTGTTTCGATCTTGAGATATAAAATTGATTACCATAGCTACAAAAAGTAATTAGCGTTCAACATGACATTAATCTCAATTCTAAAATCAAATATTAACTCATATTTTTAAGGTTATTTTTTGTATTCACATATTTCAAAAAAATATTTTTCATAAGTGTTTTTTTAAATTGTATCTTCAGTTATAAATATCAAATGTCAATATATAATCAAACTTATAAATCAACATAGGTCTTTCATAAAAAAAAAGCATTATTTAATAATAGTAACACATCTTTGCATCTTTACATAACAATAATCATTATAATATATAGACCGTGCATCGCACGGGTATCATGATATTAATAATAACAAAGGTTGTTTGTTGGTGAATCATGAATGTTTATTTGGGTGTGTAGCTTGAGCATTACGGAGTTTGGTAGTCTAACTTAACTAGATGTCCTGCAAGTAGCGAAAAAAATTAACTTTGTGCTTCTTATTTCGCTTTAATCCATATGCACTAAAAGTAATTTGAGTTGAAATCCTTAGGTCGTTGGTTTGAATCCGGCAGCAGGTCGGATTACTAATGTTTTGTTTGATTAAGCTTTGCTTTGTTTTCCTATAAAAGCTTAAAGGAAAAGACGCCGTTGCCGGGGATCGAACCCGGGTCTCCCGCGTGACAGGCGGGGATACTCACCACTATACTACAACGACTTGTGCGGCACACCAAGAAAGTCACATATTCCTGTTTCCAGTAGACCCAATACAATGTGTGCGTGTGGCTGTCGATTTCAAATCAAACTAATACATGTCGTAGTCACTGCTGAGTTTATTATATTATTACTTTATAATGTAAAAATTCAATAATTAACCATCATTTATATTCATATTTACATCCAATACCATCAACAAACTACAATTATACATACAAATCCATGTAAAATTATAATTTACAAGAAACATTAATCAATTCTCATGAATAATCACGATAATGTCAAAGATTTTGATTTACAAATTTCATTTGTTTCGATCTTGAGATATAAAATTGATTACCATAGCTACTAAAAGTAATTAGCGTTCAACATGACATTAATCTCAATTCTAAAATCAAATATTAACTCATATTTTTAAGGTTATTTTTTGTATTCACATATTTCAAAAAAATATTTTTAATAAGTGTTTTTTTAAATTGTATCTTCAGTTATAAATATCAAATGTCAATATATAATCAAACTTATAAATCAACATAGGTCTTTCATAAAAAAAAAAAAAGCTTTATTTAATAATAGTAACACATCTTAGCATCTTTACATAACAATAATCATTATAATATATAGACCGTGCATCGCACGGGTATCATGATATTAATAATAACAAAGGTTGTTTGTTGGTGAATCATGAATGTTTATTTGGGTGTGTAGCTTGAGCATTACGGAGTTTGGTAGTCTAACTTAACTAGATGTCCTGCAAGTAGAGAAAAAAGGAAGAACCTATTAAAATTAACTTCGCTTTAATCCATATGCACTAAGAGTAATTTGAGTTGAAATCCTTAGGTCGTTGGTTTGAATCCGGCAGCAGGTCGGATTACTAATGTTTTGTTTAATTAAGCTTTGCTTTGTTTTCCTATAAAAGCATAAAGGAAAAGACGCCGTTGCCGGGGATCGAACCCGGGTCTCCCGCGTGACAGGCGGGGATACTCACCACTATACTACAACGACTTGTGCGGCACACCAAGAAAGTCACATATTCCTGTTTCCAGTAGACCCAATACAATGTGTGCGTGTGGCTGTCGGTTTCAAATCAAACTAATACATGTCGTAGTCACTGCTGAGTTTATTATATTATTACTTTATAATGTAAAAATTCAATAATTAACCATCATTTATATTCATATTTACATCCAATACCATCAACAAACTACAAATATATATACAAATCCAAGTAAAATTATAATTTACATGAAACATTAATCAATTCTCATGAATAATCACGATAATGCCAAAGATTATGATTTACAAATTTCATTTGTTTCGATCTTGAGATATAAAATTTACTACCATAGCTACAAAAAGTAATAAGCGCTCAACATGACATTAATCTCAATTCTAAAATCAAATATTAACTCATATTTTTAAGGTTATTTTTTGTATTCACATATTTCAAAAAATATTTTTAATAGGTATTTTTATTAATTGTATCTACATTTATAAATATCAAATGTCATTATATAATCAAACTTATAAATCAACATAGGTCGTTCATAAAATTAAAAAAAAAGCTTTATTTAATAATAGTAACACATCTTAGCATCTTAACATAACAATAATCATTATAATATATAAACCGTGCATCGCACGGGTATCATGATAGTAATAAAAACAAAGGTTGTTTGTTGGTGAATCATGAATGTTTATTTGGGTGTGTAGCTTGAGCATTATTGAGTTTGGTAGTGTAACTTAACTACATGTCCTGCAAGTAGAGAAAAGTGGAAGAACCTATTGAAATTAACTTCAAACGATTCTAGGCTTCTTAATTCACTTTAATCCAAATGCACTAAGAGACTACTCAATGAAAGCTTTTATTAGCACCGACTTTAGCTCGGTTGGTAGAGCGGAGGACTGTAGTTGGAGTAATTTGAGTTGAAATCCTTAGGTCGCTGGTTCAAATCCGGCAGGTCGGATTACTAACGTTTTGTTTGATAAAGTTTTGCTTTGTTTTCCTATGAAGAGCTTAAAGGAAAAGCCGCCAATGCCGGGGATCAAACACGGGTCTCCCACGTGACAGGCAAGGATACTCACCACTATACTACAACGACTTGTGCGGCATACCAAGAAAGTCACATATTCCTGTTTCCAGTAGACCCAATACAATGTGTGCGTGTGGCTGTCGATTTCAAATCAAACTAATACATGTCGTAGTCATTGCTGAGTTTATTATATTATTACTTTATAATGTAAAAATTCAATAATTAACCATCATTTATATTCATATTTACATCCAATACCATCAACAAACTACAATTATACATACAAATCCATTTAAAATTATAATTTACAAGAAACATTAATCAATTCTCATGAATAATCACGATAATGTCAAAGATTTTGATTTACAAATTTCGTTTGTTTCGATCTTGAGATATAAAATTGATTACCATAGCTACAAAAAGTAATTAACGTTCAACATAACATTAATCTCAATTCTAAAATCAAATATTAACTCATATTTGTAAGGTTATTTTTTATCACATATTTCAAAAAAATATTTTTAAAAGGTGTTTTTTTTAATTGTATCTTCAGTTATAAATATCAAATATCAATATATAATCAAACTTATAAATCAACATAGGTCTTTCATAAAAAAAACATTATTTAATAATAGTAACACATCTTAGCATCTTAACATAACAATAATCATTATAATATATAAACCGTGCATCGCACGGGTATCATGATAGTAATAAAAACAAAGGTTGTTTGTTGGTGAATCATGAATGTTTATTTGGGTGTGTAGCTTGAGCATTATTGAGTTTGGTAGTGTAACTTAACTACATGTCCTGCAAGTAGAGAAAAGTGGAAGAACCTATTGAAATTAACTTCAAACGATTCTAGGCTTCTTAATTCACTTTAATCCAAATGCACTAAGAGACTACTCAATGAAAGCTTTTATTAGCACCGACTTTAGCTCGGTTGGTAGAGCGGAGGACTGTAGTTGGAGTAATTTGAGTTGAAATCCTTAGGTCGCTGGTTCAAATCCGGTAGGTCAGATTACTAACGTTTTGTTTGATAAAGTTTTGCTTTGTTTTCCTATGAAGAGCTTAAAGGAAAAGCCGTCGTTGCCGGGGAACAAACCCGGGTAACCCGGGTCTCCCACGTGACAGGCGGGGATACTCACCACTATACTACAACGACTTGTGCGGCATACCAAGAAAGTCACATATTCCTGTTTCCAGTAGACCCAATACAATGTGTGCGTGTGGCTGTCGGTTTCAAATCAAACTAATACATGTCGTAGTCACTGCTGAGTTTATTATATTATTACTTTATAATGTAAAAATTCAATAATTAACCATCATTTATATTCATATTTACATCCAATACCATCAACAAACTACAAATATATATACAAATCCAAGTAAAATTATAATTTACATGAAACATTAATCAATTCTCATGAATAATCACGATAATGCCAAAGATTATGATTTACAAATTTCATTTGTTTCGATCTTGAGATATAAAATTTACTACCATAGCTACAAAAAGTAATAAGCGCTCAACATGACATTAATCTCAATTCTAAAATCAAATATTAACTCATATTTTTAAGGTTATTTTTTGTCACATATTTCAAAAAAATATTTTTAATAGGTGTTTTTTTTAATTGTATCTTCAGTTATAAATATCNTCATGAATGTTTATTTGGGTGTGTAGCTTGAGCATTACGGAGTTTGGTAGTCTAACTTAACTAGATGTCCTGCAAGTAGCGAAAAAAATTAACTTTGTGCTTCTTATTTCGCTTTAATCCATATGCACTAAAAGTAATTTGAGTTGAAATCCTTAGGTCGTTGGTTTGAATCCGGCAGCAGGTCGGATTACTAATGTTTTGTTTGATTAAGCTTTGCTTTGTTTTCCTATAAAGAGCTTAAAGGAAAAGACGCCGTTGCCGGGGATCGAACCCGGGTCTCCCGCGTGACAGGCGGGGATACTCACCACTATACTACAACGACTTGTGCGGCACACCAAGAAAGTCACATATTCCTGTTTCCAGTAGACCCAATACAATGTGTGCGTGTGGCTGTCGATTTCAAATCAAACTAATACATGTCGTAGTCACTGCTGAGTTTATTATATTATTACTTTATAATGTAAAAATTCAATAATTAACCATCATTTATATTCATATTTACATCCAATACCATCAACAAACTACAATTATACATACAAATCCATGTAAAATTATAATTTACAAGAAACATTAATCAATTCTCATGAATAATCACGATAATGTCAAAGATTTTGATTTACAAATTTCATTTGTTTCGATCTTGAGATATAAAATTGATTACCATAGCTACTAAAAGTAATTAGCGTTCAACATGACATTAATCTCAATTCTAAAATCAAATATTAACTCATATTTTTAAGGTTATTTTTTGTATTCACATATTTCAAAAAAATATTTTTAATAGGTGTTTTTTTAAATTGTATCTTCAGTTATAAATATCAAATGTCAATATATAATCAAACTTATAAATCAACATAGGTCTTTCAAAAAAAAAAAGCATTATTTAATAATAGTAACACATCTTTGCATCTTTACATAACAATAATCATTATAATATATAGACCGTGCATCGCACGGGTATCATGATATTAATAATAACAAAGGTTGTTTGTTGGTGAATCATGAATGTTTATTTGGGTGTGTAGCTTGAGCATTACGGAGTTTGGTAGTCTAACTTAACTAGATGTCCTGCAAGTAGCGAAAAAAATTAACTTTGTGCTTCTTATTTCGCTTTAATCCATATGCACTAAAAGTAATTTGAGTTGAAATCCTTAGGTCGTTGGTTTGAATCCGGCAGCAGGTCGGATTACTAATGTTTTGTTTGATTAAGCTTTGCTTTGTTTTCCTATAAAGAGCTTAAAGGAAAAGACGCCGTTGCCGGGGATCGAACCCGGGTCTCCCGCGTGACAGGCGGGGATACTCACCACTATACTACAACGACTTGTGCGGCACACCAAGAAAGTCACATATTCCTGTTTCCAGTAGACCCAATACAATGTGTGCGTGTGGCTGTCGATTTCAAATCAAACTAATACATGTCGTAGTCACTGCTGAGTTTATTATATTATTACTTTATAATGTAAAAATTCAATAATTAACCATCATTTATATTCATATTTACATCCAATACCATCAACAAACTACAATTATACATACAAATCCATGTAAAATTATAATTTACAAGAAACATTAATCAATTCTCATGAATAATCACGATAATGTCAAAGATTTTGATTTACAAATTTCGTTTGTTTCGATCTTGAGATATAAAATTGATTACCATAGCTACTAAAAGTAATTAGCGTTCAACATGACATTAATCTCAATTCTAAAATCAAATATTAACTCATATTTTTAAGGTTATTTTTTGTATTCACATATTTCAAAAAAATATTTTTAATAGGTGTTTTTTTAAATTGTATCTTCAGTTATAAATATCAAATGTCAATATATAATCAAACTTATAAATCAACATAGGTCTTTCAAAAAAAAAAAGCATTATTTAATAATAGTAACACATCTTTGCATCTTTACATAACAATAATCATTATAATATATAGACCGTGCATCGCACGGGTATCATGATATTAATAATAACAAAGGTTGTTTGTTGGTGAATCATGAATGTTTATTTGGGTGTGTAGCTTGAGCATTACGGAGTTTGGTAGTCTAACTTAACTAGATGTCCTGCAAGTAGCGAAAAAAATTAACTTTGTGCTTCTTATTTCGCTTTAATCCATATGCACTAAAAGTAATTTGAGTTGAAATCCTTAGGTCGTTGGTTTGAATCCGGCAGCAGGTCGGATTACTAATGTTTTGTTTGATTAAGCTTTGCTTTGTTTTCCTATAAAGAGCTTAAAGGAAAAGACGCCGTTGCCGGGGATCGAACCCGGGTCTCCCGCGTGACAGGCGGGGATACTCACCACTATACTACAACGACTTGTGCGGCACACCAAGAAAGTCACATATTCCTGTTTCCAGTAGACCCAATACAATGTGTGCGTGTGGCTGTCGATTTCAAATCAAACTAATACATGTCGTAGTCACTGCTGAGTTTATTATATTATTACTTTATAATGTAAAAATTCAATAATTAACCATCATTTATATTCATATTTACATCCAATACCATCAACAAACTACAATTATACATACAAATCCATGTAAAATTATAATTTACAAGAAACATTAATCAATTCTCATGAATAATCACGATAATGTCAAAGATTTTGATTTACAAATTTCGTTTGTTTCGATCTTGAGATATAAAATTGATTACCATAGCTACTAAAAGTAATTAGCGTTCAACATGACATTAATCTCAATTCTAAAATCAAATATTAACTCATATTTTTAAGGTTATTTTTTGTATTCACATATTTCAAAAAAATATTTTTAATAGGTGTTTTTTTAAATTGTATCTTCAGTTATAAATATCAAATGTCAATATATAATCAAACTTATAAATCAACATAGGTCTTTCATAAAAAAAAAGCATTATTTAATAATAGTAACACATCTTTGCATCTTTACATAACAATAATCATTATAATATATAGACCGTGCATCGCACGGGTATCATGATATTAATAATAACAAAGGTTGTTTGTTGGTGAATCATGAATGTTTATTTGGGTGTGTAGCTTGAGCATTACGGAGTTTGGTAGTCTAACTTAACTAGATGTCCTGCAAGTAGCGAAAAAAATTAACTTTGTGCTTCTTATTTCGCTTTAATCCATATGCACTAAAAGTAATTTGAGTTGAAATCCTTAGGTCGTTGGTTTGAATCCGGCAGCAGGTCGGATTACTAATGTTTTGTTTGATTAAGCTTTGCTTTGTTTTCCTATAAAGAGCTTAAAGGAAAAGACGCCGTTGCCGGGGATCGAACCCGGGTCTCCCGCGTGACAGGCGGGGATACTCACCACTATACTACAACGACTTGTGCGGCACACCAAGAAAGTCACATATTCCTGTTTCCAGTAGACCCAATACAATGTGTGCGTGTGGCTGTCGATTTCAAATCAAACTAATACATGTCGTAGTCACTGCTGAGTTTATTATATTATTACTTTATAATGTAAAAATTCAATAATTAACCATCATTTATATTCATATTTACATCCAATACCATCAACAAACTACAATTATACATACAAATCCATGTAAAATTATAATTTACAAGAAACATTAATCAATTCTCATGAATAATCACGATAATGTCAAAGATTTTGATTTACAAATTTAATTTGTTTCGATCTTGAGATATAAAATTGATTACCATAGCTACAAAAAGTAATTAGCGTTCAACATGACATTAATCTCAATTCTAAAATCAAATATTAACTCATATTTTTAAGGTTATTTTTTGTATTCACATATTTCAAAAAAATATTTTTAATAGGTGTTTTTTTAAATTGTATCTTCAGTTATAAATATCAAATGTCAATATATAATCAAACTTATAAATCAACATAGGTCTTTCATAAAAAAAAGCATTATTTAATAATAGTAACACATCTTAGCATCTTTACATAACAATAATCATTATAATATATAGACCGTGCATCGCACGGGTATCATGATATTAATAATAACAAAGGTTGTTTGTTGGTGAATCATGAATGTTTATTTGGGTGTGTAGCTTGAGCATTACGGAGTTTGGTAGTCTAACTTAACTAGATGTCCTGCAAGTAGCGAAAAAAATTAACTTTGTGCTTCTTATTTCGCTTTAATCCATATGCACTAAGAGTAATTTGAGTTGAAATCCTTAGGTCGTTGGTTTGAATCCGGCAGCAGGTCGGATTACTAATGTTTTGTTTGATTAAGCTTTGCTTTGTTTTCCTATAAAAGCTTAAAGGAAAAGACGCCGTTGCCGGGGATCGAACCCGGGTCTCCCGCGTGACAGGCGGGGATACTCACCACTATACTACAACGACTTGTGCGGCACACCAAGAAAGTCACATATTCCTGTTTCCAGTAGACCCAATACAATGTGTGCGTGTGGCTGTCGATTTCAAATCAAACTAATACATGTCGTAGTCACTGCTGAGTTTATTATATTATTACTTTATAATGTAAAAATTCAATAATTAACCATCATTTATATTCATATTTACATCCAATACCATTAACAAACTACAAATATATATACAAATCCAAGTAAAATTATAATTTACATGAAACATTAATCAATTCTCATGAATAATCACGAGAATGCCAAAGATTAAGATTTACAAATTTCATTTGTTTCGATCTTGAGATATAAAATTTACTACCATAGCTACAAAAAGTAATTAGCGTTCAACATGACATTAATCTCAATTCTAAAATCGAATATTAACTCATATTTTTAAGGTTATTTTTTGTATTCACATATTTCAAAAAATATTTTTAATAGGTGTTTTTATTAATTGTATCTTCAGTTATAAATATCAAATGTCATTATATAATCAAACTTATAAATCAACATAGGTCTTTCATAAAAAAAAAACATTATTTAATAATAGTAACACATCTTAGCATCTTTACATAACAATAATCATTATAATATATAGACCGTGCATCGCACGGGTATCATGATATTAATAATAACAAAGGTTGTTTGTTGGTGAATCATGAATGTTTATTTGGGTGTGTAGCTTGAGCATTACGGAGTTTGGTAGTCTAACTTAACTAGATGTCCTGCAAGTAGCGAAAAAAATTAACTTTGTGCTTCTTATTTCGCTTTAATCCATATGCACTAAAAGTAATTTGAGTTGAAATCCTTAGGTCGTTGGTTTGAATCCGGCAGCAGGTCGGATTACTAATGTTTTGTTTGATTAAGCTTTGCTTTGTTTTCCTATAAAGAGCTTAAAGGAAAAGACGCCGTTGCCGGGGATCGAACCCGGGTCTCCCGCGTGACAGGCGGGGATACTCACCACTATACTACAACGACTTGTGCGGCACACCAAGAAAGTCACATATTCCTGTTTCCAGTAGACCCAATACAATGTGTGCGTGTGGCTGTCGATTTCAAATCAAACTAATACATGTCGTAGTCACTGCTGAGTTTATTATATTATTACTTTATAATGTAAAAATTCAATAATTAACCATCATTTATATTCATATTTACATCCAATACCATCAACAAACTACAATTATACATACAAATCCATTTAAAATTATAATTTACAAGAAACATTAATCAATTCTCATGAATAATCACGATAATGTCAAAGATTTTGATTTACAAATTTAATTTGTTTCGATCTTGAGATATAAAATTGATTACCATAGCTACAAAAAGTAATTGGCGTTCAACATGACATTAATCTCAATTCTAAAATCAAATATTAACTCATATTTTTAAGGTTATTTTTTGTCACATATTTCAAAAAAATATTTTTAATAGGTGTTTTTTTTAATTGTATCTTCAGTTATAAATATCAAATGTCAATATATAATTCAACTTATAAATCAACATAGGTCTTTCATAAAAAAAAACATTATTTAATAATAGTAACACATCTTAGCATCTTTACATAACAATAATCATTATAATATATAGACCGTGCATCGCACGGGTATCATGATATTAATAATAACAAAGGTTGTTTGTTGGTGAATCATGAATGTTTATTTGGGTGTGTAGCTTGAGCATTACGGAGTTTGGTAGTCTAACTTAACTAGATGTCCTGCAAGTAGAGAAAAAAATTAACTTTGTGCTTCTTATTTCGCTTTAATCCATATGCACTAAAAGTAATTTGAGTTGAAATCCTTAGGTCGTTGGTTTGAATCCGGCAGCAGGTCGGATTACTAATGTTTTGTTTGATTAAGCTTTGCTTTGTTTTCCTATAAAGAGCTTAAAGGAAAAGACGTCGTTGCTGGGGATCGAACCCGGGTCTCCCGCGTGACAGGCAGGGATACTCACCACTATACTACAACGACTTGTGCGGCACACCAAGAAAGTCACATATTCCTGTTTCCGGTAGACCCAATACAATGTGTGCGTGTGGCTGTCGATTTCAAATCAAACTAATACATGTCGTAGTCACTGCTGAGTTTATTATATTATTACTTTATAATGTAAAAATTCAATAATTAACCATCATTTATATTCATATTTACGTCCAATACCATCAACAAAATACAATTATACATACAAATCCATGTAAAATTATAATTTACAAGAAACATTAATCAATTCTCATGAATAATCACGATAATGTCAAAGATTTTGATTTACAAATTTAATTTGTTTCGATCTTGAGATATAAAATTGATTACCATAGCTACAAAAAGTAATTGGCGTTCAACATGACATTAATCTCAATTCTAAAATCAAATATTAACTCATATTTTCAAGGTTATTTTTTGTATTCACATATTTCAAAAAAATATTTTTAATAAGTGTTTTTTTAAATTGTATCTTCAGTTATAAATATCAAATGTCAATATATAATCAAACTTATAAATCAACATAGTTCTTTCATAAAAAAAAAAAGCTTTATTTAATAATAGTAACACATCTTAGCATCTTTACATAACAATAATCATTATAATACATAGACCGTGCATCGCACGGGTATCATGATATTAATAATAACAAAGGTTGTTTGTTGGTGAATCATGAATGTTTATTTGGGTGTGTAGCTTGAGCATTACGGAGTTTGGTAGTCTAACTTAACTAGATGTCCTGCAAGTAGAGAAAAGTGGAAAAACCTATTAAAATTAACTTTGTGCTTCTTATTTCGCTTTAATCCATATGGCACTAAAAGTAATTTGAGTTGAAATCCTTAGGTCGTTGGTTTGAATCCGGCAGCAGGTCGGATTACTAATGTTTTGTTTGATTAAGCTTTGCTTTGTTTTCCTATAAAGAGCTTAAAGGAAAAGACGCCGTTGCTGGGGATCGAACCCGGGTCTCCCGCGTGACAGGCGGGGATACTCACCACTATACTACAACGACTTGTGCGGCACACCAAGAAAGTCACATATTCCTGTTTCCAGTAGACCCAATACAATGTGTGCGTGTGGCTGTCGATTTCAAATCAAACTAATACATGTCGTAGTCACTGCTGACTTTATTATATTATTACTTTATAATGTAAAAATTCAATAATTAACCATCATTTATATTCATATTTACATCCAATACCATCAACAAACTACAAGTATACATACAAATCCAAGTAAAATTATAATTTACAAGAAACATTAATCAATTCTCATGAATAATCACGATAATGTCAAAGATTTTGATTTACAAATTTCGTTTGTTTCGATCTTGAGATATAAAATTGATTACCATAGCTACAAAAAGTAATTAGCGTTCAACATGACATTAATCTCAATTCTAAAATCAAATTTTAACTCATATTTTTAAGGTTATTTTTTGTATTCACATATTTCAAAAAATATTTTTAATAGGTGTTTTTTTTAAATGTATCTTCAGTTATAAATATCAAATGTCAATATATAATCAAACTTATAAATCAGCATAGGTCTTTCATAAAAAAACAAAGCTTTATTTAATAATAGTAACACATCTTACCATCTTAACATAACAATAATTATTATAATATATAGACCGTGCATTGCACGGGTATCATGATAGTAATAATAACAAAGGTTGTTTGTTGGTGAATCATGAATATTTATTTGGGTGTGTAGCTTGAGCATTACGGAGCTTATTAAAATCAACTTCGATTCTGGGTTTCTTATTTCGCTTTAATTCTAGTACCATCAATTTATATTCATATATTCATATTTACATCCAATACCATCAATAAACTACAAGTATATATACAAATCCAAGTAAAATTATAATTTACATGAAACATTAATCAATTCTCATGAATAATCACGATAATGTCAATGATTATTATTTACAAATTTCATTTGTTTCGATCTTGAGATATAAAATTGATTACCATAGCTACAAAAAGTAATTAGCGTTCAACATGACATATATTAATCTCAATTCTAAAATCAAATATTAACTCATATTTTTAAGGTTATTTTTTGTATTCACATATTTCAAAAAATATTTTTAATAGGTGTTTTTTTTAATTATATCTTCAGTTATAAATATCAAATGTCAATATAATATCAAATTTATAAATCAATATAGGTCTCTGATAAAAAAACAAAGCTTTATTTAATAATATTAACACATTTTAGCAACTTAACATAACAATAATTATTATAATATATAGACCGTGCATTGCACGGGTATCATGATAGTAATAATAACAAAGGTTGTTTGTTGGTGAATCATGAATATTTATTTGGGTGTGTAGCTTGAGCATTACGGAGTTTGTTAATGTAACTTAACTAGATGTCCTGCAAGTAGAGAAAAGTGGAAGAACCTATTAAAATTAACTTCATCCATATGCACTAAGAGACTACTCAATGAAACCTATTATTAGGTTAGCTCAGTTGGTAGAGCGGAGGACTATAGTTGGACTTTAGCTCAGTTGGTAGAGTGGAGGACTATAGTTACAGCTCAGTTGGTAGAGTGGAGGACTATAGGTTAGCTCAGTTGGTAGAGCGGAGGACTATAGTTGGACTTTAGCTCAGTTGGTAGAGTGGAGGACTATAGTTACAGCTCAGTTGGTAGAGTGGAGGACTATAGGTTAGCTCAGTTGGTAGAGCGGAGGACTATAGTTGGACTTTAGCTCAGTTGGTAGAGTGGAGGACTATAGTTACAGCTCAGTTGGTAGAGTGGAGGACTATAGGTTAGCTCAGTTGGTAGAGCGGAGGACTATAGTTGGACTTTAGCTAGGTTAGCTCAGTTGGTAGAGCGGAGGACTATAGTTGGACTTAGGTTAGCTCAGTTGGTAGAGCGGAGGACTATAGTTGGACTTTAGCTCAGTCAGTTGGTAGAGCGGAGGACTATAGTTGGACTTTAGCTCAGTTGGTAGAGTGGAGGACTATAGTTACAGCTCAGTTGGTAGAGTGGAGGACTATAGTTACAGTAATTTGAGTTGAAATCCTTAGAGTGGCAGTAATTTGAGTTGAAATCCTTAGAGTGGAGGACTATAGTTACAGTAATTTGAGTTGAAATCCTTAGGTCACTGGTTCAAATTCGGCGTGGAGGACTATAGTTGCAGTAATTTGAGTTGAAATCCTTAGGTCACTAGTTCAAATTCGGCAGGTCGGATTACTAACGTTTTGTTTGATAAAGCTTTGCTTTGTTTTCCTATAAAGAGCTTAAAGGAAAAGACGTCGTTGCCAGGGATCGAACTCGGGTCTCTCACATGACAGGCAGGGATACTCACCACTATACTACAACAACTTGTGCGGTACACCAAGAAAGTCACATATTCCTGTTTCCAGTAGACCCAATACAATGTGTGCGTGTGGCTGTCGATTTCAAATCAAACTAATACATGTCGTAGTCACTGCTGAGTTTATTATATTATTACTTTATAATGTAAAAATTCAATAATTAACCATCATTTATATTCATATTTACATCCAATACCATCAACAAACTACAATTATACATACAAATCCATGTAAAATTATAATTTACAAGAAACATTAATCAATTCTCATGAATAATCACGATAATGTCAAAGATTTTGATTTACAAATTTCGTTTGTTTCGATCTTGAGATATAAAATTGATTACCATAGCTACTAAAAGTAATTAGCGTTCAACATGACATTAATCTCAATTCTAAAATCAAATATTAACTCATATTTTTAAGGTTATTTTTTGTATTCACATATTTCAAAAAAATATTTTTAATAGGTGTTTTTTTAAATTGTATCTTCAGTTATAAATATCAAATGTCAATATATAATCAAACTTATAAATCAACATAGGTCTTTCATAAAAAAAAAGCATTATTTAATAATAGTAACACATCTTTGCATCTTTACATAACAATAATCATTATAATATATAGACCGTGCATCGCACGGGTATCATGATATTAATAATAACAAAGGTTGTTTGTTGGTGAATCATGAATGTTTATTTGGGTGTGTAGCTTGAGCATTACGGAGTTTGGTAGTCTAACTTAACTAGATGTCCTGCAAGTAGCGAAAAAAATTAACTTTGTGCTTCTTATTTCGCTTTAATCCATATGCACTAAAAGTAATTTGAGTTGAAATCCTTAGGTCGTTGGTTTGAATCCGGCAGCAGGTCGGATTACTAATGTTTTGTTTGATTAAGCTTTGCTTTGTTTTCCTATAAAGAGCTTAAAGGAAAAGACGCCGTTGCCGGGGATCGAACCCGGGTCTCCCGCGTGACAGGCGGGGATACTCACCACTATACTACAACGACTTGTGCGGCACACCAAGAAAGTCACATATTCCTGTTTCCAGTAGACCCAATACAATGTGTGCGTGTGGCTGTCGATTTCAAATCAAACTAATACATGTCGTAGTCACTGCTGAGTTTATTATATTATTACTTTATAATGTAAAAATTCAATAATTAACCATCATTTATATTCATATTTACATCCAATACCATCAACAAACTACAATTATACATACAAATCCATGTAAAATTATAATTTACAAGAAACATTAATCAATTCTCATGAATAATCACGATAATGTCAAAGATTTTGATTTACAAATTTCGTTTGTTTCGATCTTGAGATATAAAATTGATTACCATAGCTACTAAAAGTAATTAGCGTTCAACATGACATTAATCTCAATTCTAAAATCAAATATTAACTCATATTTTTAAGGTTATTTTTTGTATTCACATATTTCAAAAAAATATTTTTAATAGGTGTTTTTTTAAATTGTATCTTCAGTTATAAATATCAAATGTCAATATATAATCAAACTTATAAATCAACATAGGTCTTTCATAAAAAAAAAGCATTATTTAATAATAGTAACACATCTTTGCATCTTTACATAACAATAATCATTATAATATATAGACCGTGCATCGCACGGGTATCATGATATTAATAATAACAAAGGTTGTTTGTTGGTGAATCATGAATGTTTATTTGGGTGTGTAGCTTGAGCATTACGGAGTTTGGTAGTCTAACTTAACTAGATGTCCTGCAAGTAGCGAAAAAAATTAACTTTGTGCTTCTTATTTCGCTTTAATCCATATGCACTAAAAGTAATTTGAGTTGAAATCCTTAGGTCGTTGGTTTGAATCCGGCAGCAGGTCGGATTACTAATGTTTTGTTTGATTAAGCTTTGCTTTGTTTTCCTATAAAAGCTTAAAGGAAAAGACGCCGTTGCCGGGGATCGAACCCGGGTCTCCCGCGTGACAGGCGGGGATACTCACCACTATACTACAACGACTTGTGCGGCACACCAAGAAAGTCACATATTCCTGTTTCCAGTAGACCCAATACAATGTGTGCGTGTGGCTGTCGATTTCAAATCAAACTAATACATGTCGTAGTCACTGCTGAGTTTATTATATTATTACTTTATAATGTAAAAATTCAATAATTAACCATCATTTATATTCATATTTACATCCAATACCATTAACAAACTACAAATATATATACAAATCCAAGTAAAATTATAATTTACATGAAACATTAATCAATTCTCATGAATAATCACGAGAATGCCAAAGATTAAGATTTACAAATTTCATTTGTTTCGATCTTGAGATATAAAATTTACTACCATAGCTACAAAAAGTAATTAGCGTTCAACATGACATTAATCTCAATTCTAAAATCGAATATTAACTCATATTTTTAAGGTTATTTTTTGTATTCACATATTTCAAAAAATATTTTTAATAGGTGTTTTTATTAATTGTATCTTCAGTTATAAATATCAAATGTCATTATATAATCAAACTTATAAATCAACATAGGTCTTTCATAAAAAAAAAACTTTATTTAATAATAGTAACACATCTTAGCATCTTAACATAACTATAATCATTATAATATATAGACCGTGCATCGCACGGGTATCATGATGATAGTAATAATAACAAAGGTTGTTTGTTGGTGAATCATGAATGTTTATTTGGGTGTGTAGCTTGAGCATTACGGAGTTTGGTACTGTAACTTAACTAGATGTCCTGCAAGAAGAGAAAAGTGGAAGAACCTATTAAAATTAACTTCAAACGATTCTGGGCTTCTTATTTCGATTTAATCCATATGCACTAAGAGACTACTCAATGAAAGCTATTATTAGCAACCACTTTAGCTCAGTTTGTAGAGCGGAAGACTGTAGTTGGAGTAATTTAAGTTGAAATCCTTAGGTTGGTAGAGCGGAGAGCTGTAGTTGGAGTAATTTGAGTTGAATTCTTAGGTGTTCGAATCCGACCTAATTCAATTCCCATTATTTATATTCATATTTACATCCATTACCATCAACAAACTACTACTGTATATACAAATCCAAGTAAAACTATAATGTACTTTAAACATTAATTAGTTCTTATGAATAATCATGATAATGTAAAGATTATGATTTACAAATTTCATTTGTTTCAATCTTGAGATATAAAATAGACTACCATAGCTACATAAAAGTAATTAGCATTCAACGTGACATTAATCTCAATTAGCATTCATATTTTTAAGTTTTTTTTTTTTTGTATTCGCTTATTTCAAAAAATATTTTTAATTTGTGTTTTTATTACTTGTATCTTCATTTATAAATATCAAATGTCATTATATGTATCAAACTTATAAATCAATACAGGTCTTTCATAAAAAAAATCTTTATTTAATAATAGAAATACTTCTTAGCATCTTAACATAACAACAATCATTATAATATATAGACCGTGCATCGTACGGGTATCAAGATATTATAATAATAACAAAGGTTGTTTGTTGGTGAATTATGAATGTTTATTTGCGTGTGTAGATTGAGCATTACGGAGTTTGGTAGTATAATTTAACTAGATGTCATGCAAGTAGAGAAAAGTGAAAGAACCTATTAAAATTAACTTCTAACTATTGCTGGCTTCATATTTCGCTTTAATCCATATGCACTAAGAGACTACTCTATGAAAGCTATTTTTATCACCAATTTTAGCTCAGTTGTTAGAGCAGAGGACTGTAGTTGGCGTAATTTGAGTTGAAATCCTTAGGTCGTTTGTTCAAATCCGCTAGGTCAAATTACTCCTATTTTGTTTGATTAAGCTTTGCTTTGTTTTCCTATAAAGAGCTTAAAAGAAAAGACGACGTTGCCGGGGATCAAACCTAAGAAAAGAAACGCGTGACAGGCGAGGATACTCACTACTATACTACAACAACTTGTGGGGCACACCAAGAACAGTCACATATTTGTATTTCTAGTAGATCCAATACAATGTGTGCATGTGGCTGTCGATTTCAAATCAAACTAATACATCTCGTAGTCACTATTGAGTTTATTATATTACTTTATAATGTAAAAATTCAATACCCATTATTTATATGCATATTTACATCCAATACAATCAACAAACTACAAGTATATATACAAATCCAAGTAAAATTATAATGTACAGTACATGAAACATTAATTAGTTCTTATGAATAATCATGATACTGTCAAAGATTATGATTTACAAATTTCATTTGTTTCGATCTTGAGATATAAAGTTGACTACTATAGCTACATAAAAGTAATTAGCACTCAACATGACACTAATCTCAATTCTAAAATCAAATCTTAAGTAATATTTTTTAAGTTTTTTTTTTGATTCACTTATTTCAAAAAATATTTTTAATTTGTGTTTTTATTAATTGTATCTTCATTTATAAATATCAAATGTCATTTTTTTTGTTAGACTATGAGGTGTCCTGAGCAGACCCTAACTATAGGAGGCACCATTAAGCACGTACCATACTCAGACTAATCCTCATTCGCACCGGGCCGGCCCAATTAAGGGGCAAAGTGCTGGCCAGATTAGTTTTGCCATATTTATAATTCAATATAGCTCTTTCATAAAAAAAATCTTTATTTAATAATAGTTATACTTCATAGCATCTTAACATAACAATAATCATTATAATATATAGACCGTGCATCTTACGGGTATCATGATAGTAATAGTAACAAAGGTTGTTTGTTGGTGAATTATGAATGTTTATTTGGGTGTGTAGATTGAGCATTACGGAGTTTGGTAGTGTAATTTAACTAGACGTCCTGCAAGTAGAGAAAAGTGGAAAAACCTATTCAAATTAACTTCAAACAATTGCGGGCTTCTTATTTCGCATTGAGCCATATGCACCAAGACACTACTCTATGAAAGCTATTATTAGCATCGATTTCGCTTTAATCCATATGCACTAAGACACTACTCTATGAAAGCTATTATTAGCATTGATTTTAGCTTAGTCGGTAGAGTAGAGGACTGTAGTTGGAGTAATTTCAGTTGAAATCATTAGGTCGCTGGTTCGAATCCAGTAAGTCGAATTACTTGTTTTGTTTGATTAAGCTTTGCTTTGTTTTCCTATAAAGAGCTTAAAATAAAAAACATCATTGCCAAGGATCAAATCCATGTCTTTTGAGGCCAAGGTAAAGAAGGCGGTGTAAGGAAGGCGATTACAGGGTTTCCTAAAGGCGTTTTGGAAGGTTTCCTAAAGGCAAAGGCGGTTAGGCATGAAAGACGCACGGAAGATATGGAAAGAAGATCAAAATAGATTAATAAAAGTATCCAAATGTAATAAGGAGAGGAATTCTAATTTGTATATGGTAGTTTAGGGTTACCAAAGGGAGAAATCTCTCCTAACTTGTATAAATATGGGTATAAGTCCTTGAGAAAGGCAAATCAATTCATAATACAAAGAGGACCGAAAAGCTGCTCTAATTTCATAGCAAGCACTTAGTCGATTTTCCAGTAGGGTTGGCCTGCCATTCGACCATCCATGGTTGATAAAACCAACAATGTGCACTAAGTATAAAAATATGAAACCACTATTGAAAAAACTAAGTTTAATGCATGATCTTCAAACAAATCATAAAGATCACAATATTCAACTGAAATTAATAATTAGTGATTCATTCTTGATCAAATGTATATATATATATATATATATATATATATATATATATATACACACACACACACACACTAGTTTTTCACGCGCGTTGCGCGAATAGGATAGTGCCCAATATTTATTTTTAAATAAGTACTACAAAGTATATCAATACAAGATTATATAGGAGATGTCATGCATATGTAATTGAATGTTGAATTTGTTTATTTAAATCGGTAATTCAAAGTATATGAATGCAAGATAATATATAAGAGATTGATTATAATTGTCACTAAAATAAATGTTTGTAATTTTGTAAAAACGATAGTCAAAATACTTGGTCTAAAAATGATAGTATAAACAAATACTACTTTTGATAATAAAAATTTATACATTATACGATTTATCTTTAAAGTGAACAACATAACTGTGATGTAGTCCAAAAAATATCACGGGATAATTTCTCGCTTCAATTTATTGGGTTATTTGAATGTCTTTTTTGTCAACAAATCCTCCCCAAGTAATTAATATTATTGGTTTCAAATTATTTTTTTTTAAATTTTTCTATGTTATTAATAGAATACTTGGTAAATAATTATATAACATTATACAGAATATTTAATTACAAGATAGTGTAAAAAGAAAACAATGAATAATGTAGTAAATATAATTAATTAATGAATTTGAAAGTAATGAATTTTTACATTGTAGAAAATAAAGGCAATATTAGTAATGAAATTATATCTCTTTTTAGTTTTTTTTATAATGAATAATTTTTATTGTAGAAAATAAAGACTATATAACTAATGAAATTATATATCTTTTTAAATTTTATGATAATGAATAATTTTTATTGTAGAAAATAAAGACAATATAACTAATTAAATTATATCTCTTTTTTAATTTTTTTGATAATGAATATTTTTTTTGAATAAAGGCATTGTAAACATCTAAATTAAAGAAATACATAATTTATTTAATTTAATAAGACTATAAGAGTAATAGAATGGGTATTTAATTTTCAATAATATATTCTAGCATATTCTTAGTATATGTTTAACAATTATACCAACTCTTATTAGGATGAGATTCGAACCTAAGACCTTACTTATAGAAATTAATGGGTAAGTTAAAAGTTAACGAAATATTCCCTTACTAAAGTTAAAAGTTAACGGAATGTGGTGCTATTTAAGGGAAGAAAATAATATAATAGAGGGTAAAGAAGAAAAATCATAAAAGATTATTAAAATCTAAAAAATATGAACCATTCGTTTAAGTAAATAATTACCCTAACAATATTGGCTCTTATTAATATTGTATTATATATATATATATATATATATATATATATATAGGCATGCGTTCACGTGCGAACGGCTCGCCCAGGTAAGAAATAGGAACAAATCCAGGTCGATGATCGACTTTCATCCAACGGCAGTAGTTGCTCAGGATTTTTCGCGTCTAGCCGCCGGTAAGGGGTTTCTTGTCTTTGCTTTTTATTTCCTAATATGTTATTTCCTAATCCGTTAATGCTATTCATTTAAACACCTCATGTGATCGCGTAGGCGTCCCAATTCTTCCTTACCAAATTCATCGTCGAACTACAGGTATGAGTGTGTTGATCGTGCAAGAGTTATAGTTCTTGTTTCGCATAGGCATCGCAATTCTTCCTTACTAATTTCTTCGGCCAACAACAGGTCTGAGTTTGTTGATCGCGTAGGAGTTTTCGGTTGGTGTTTACCAATTTCAAATTCTTCATCGATCGCTGTTGGCTTATACGATCGCAATGGAGTCAGGTATTGTTTATGGTTTGATTACGTGTATTATATGCGTTGTTACCAACATTGGATGCATTTTTTTGTTATCATTTAGTTGCTCGTTATTTTTTAATTACATATATAGTGTGTATTGGATGCATTATGTATACAAATTATANGTGTGGCTGTCGATTTCAAATCAAACTAATACATGTCGTAGTCACTGCTGAGTTTATTATATTATTACTTTATAATGTAAAAATTCAATAATTAACCACCATTTATATTCATATTTACATCCAATACCATCAACAAACTACAAGTATATATACAAATCCAATTAAAATTATAATTTACATGAAACATTAATCAATTCTCATGAATAATCACGATAATGTCAATGATTATGATTTACAAATTTCATTTGTTTCGATCTTGAGATATAAAATTGATTACCATAGCTACATAAAGTAATTAGCGTTCAACATGACATTAATCTCAATTCCAAAATCAAATATTAACTCATATTTTTAAGGTTATTTTTTGTATTCACATATTTAAAAAAATATTTTTAATAGGTGTTTTTTTTAATTGTATCTTTAGTTATAAATATCAAATGTCAATATATAATCAAACTTATAAATCAACATAGGTCTTTCATAAAAAAACAAAGCTTTATTTAATAATAGTTACACATCTTACCATCTTAACATAACAATAATTATTATAATATATAGACCGTGCGGACATAACAATAATTATTATAATATATAGACCGTGCATTGCACGGGTATCATGATAGTAATAGTAACAAAGGTTGTTTGTTGGTGAATCATAAATATTTATTTGGGTGTGTAGCTTGAGCATTACGGGGTGAGTAATTTGAGTTGAAATCCTTAGGGTGCTGGTCTCTGCAGGTCGGAAGGAAAAGACGCTGTTGCCGAGGATCGAACCCGGGTCTCCCGAGTGACAGGCGGGGATACTCACCACTATACTACAACGACTTGTGCGGCACACCAAGAAAGTCACAAATTCCTGTTTCCAGTAAACCCAATACAATGTGTGCGTATGGCTGTCGGTTTCAAATCAAACTAATACATGTCGTAGTCACTGCTGAGTTTATTATATTATTACTTTATAATGTAAAAATTCAATAATTAACCCTCATTTATATTCATATTTACATCCAATACCATCAACAAACTACAAATATATATACAAATCCAAGTAAAATTATAATTTACATGAAACATTAATCAATTCTCATGAATAATCACGATAATGCGAAAGATTATGATTTACAAATTTCATTTATTTCGATCTTGAGATATAAAATTTACTACCATAGCTACAAAAAGTAATAAGCGCTCAACATGACATTAATCTCAATTCTAAAATCGAATATTAACTCATATTTTTAAGGTTATTTTTTGTATTCACATATTTCAAAAAATATTTTTAATAGGTGTTTTTATTAATTGTATCTTCAGTTATAAATATCAAATGTCATTATATAATCAAACTTATAAATCAACATAGGTCTTTCATAAAAAAAAAACTTTATTTAATAATAGTAACACATCTTAGCATCTTAACATAACTATAATCATTATAATATATAGACCGTGCATCGCACGGGTATCATGATGATAGTAATAATAACAAAGGTTGTTTGTTGGTGAATCATGAATGTTTATTTGGGTGTGTAGCTTGAGCATTACGGAGTTTGGTACTGTAACTTAACTAGATGTCCTGCAAGAAGAGAAAAGTGGAAGAACCTATTAAAATTAACTTCAAACGATTCTGGGCTTCTTATTTCGATTTAATCCATATGCACTAAGAGACTACTCAATGAAAGCTATTATTAGCAACCACTTTAGCTCAGTTTGTAGAGCGGAAGACTGTAGTTGGAGTAATTTAAGTTGAAATCCTTAGGTTGGTAGAGCGGAGAGCTGTAGTTGGAGTAATTTGAGTTGAATTCTTAGGTGTTCGAATCCGACCTAATTCAATTCCCATTATTTATATTCATATTTACATCCATTACCATCAACAAACTACTACTGTATATACAAATCCAAGTAAAACTATAATGTACTTTAAACATTAATTAGTTCTTATGAATAATCATGATAATGTAAAGATTATGATTTACAAATTTCATTTGTTTCAATCTTGAGATATAAAATAGACTACCATAGCTACATAAAAGTAATTAGCATTCAACGTGACATTAATCTCAATTAGCATTCATATTTTTAAGTTTTTTTTTTTTTGTATTCGCTTATTTCAAAAAATATTTTTAATTTGTGTTTTTATTACTTGTATCTTCATTTATAAATATCAAATGTCATTATATGTATCAAACTTATAAATCAATACAGGTCTTTCATAAAAAAAATCTTTATTTAATAATAGAAATACTTCTTAGCATCTTAACATAACAACAATCATTATAATATATAGACCGTGCATCGTACGGGTATCAAGATATTATAATAATAACAAAGGTTGTTTGTTGGTGAATTATGAATGTTTATTTGCGTGTGTAGATTGAGCATTACGGAGTTTGGTAGTATAATTTAACTAGATGTCATGCAAGTAGAGAAAAGTGAAAGAACCTATTAAAATTAACTTCTAACTATTGCTGGCTTCATATTTCGCTTTAATCCATATGCACTAAGAGACTACTCTATGAAAGCTATTTTTATCACCAATTTTAGCTCAGTTGTTAGAGCAGAGGACTGTAGTTGGCGTAATTTGAGTTGAAATCCTTAGGTCGTTTGTTCAAATCCGCTAGGTCAAATTACTCCTATTTTGTTTGATTAAGCTTTGCTTTGTTTTCCTATAAAGAGCTTAAAAGAAAAGACGACGTTGCCGGGGATCAAACCTAAGAAAAGAAACGCGTGACAGGCGAGGATACTCACTACTATACTACAACAACTTGTGGGGCACACCAAGAACAGTCACATATTTGTATTTCTAGTAGATCCAATACAATGTGTGCATGTGGCTGTCGATTTCAAATCAAACTAATACATCTCGTAGTCACTATTGAGTTTATTATATTACTTTATAATGTAAAAATTCAATACCCATTATTTATATGCATATTTACATCCAATACAATCAACAAACTACAAGTATATATACAAATCCAAGTAAAATTATAATGTACAGTACATGAAACATTAATTAGTTCTTATGAATAATCATGATACTGTCAAAGATTATGATTTACAAATTTCATTTGTTTCGATCTTGAGATATAAAGTTGACTACTATAGCTACATAAAAGTAATTAGCACTCAACATGACACTAATCTCAATTCTAAAATCAAATCTTAAGTAATATTTTTTAAGTTTTTTTTTTGATTCACTTATTTCAAAAAATATTTTTAATTTGTGTTTTTATTAATTGTATCTTCATTTATAAATATCAAATGTCATTTTTTTTGTTAGACTATGAGGTGTCCTGAGCAGACCCTAACTATAGGAGGCACCATTAAGCACGTACCATACTCAGACTAATCCTCATTCGCACCGGGCCGGCCCAATTAAGGGGCAAAGTGCTGGCCAGATTAGTTTTGCCATATTTATAATTCAATATAGCTCTTTCATAAAAAAAATCTTTATTTAATAATAGTTATACTTCATAGCATCTTAACATAACAATAATCATTATAATATATAGACCGTGCATCTTACGGGTATCATGATAGTAATAGTAACAAAGGTTGTTTGTTGGTGAATTATGAATGTTTATTTGGGTGTGTAGATTGAGCATTACGGAGTTTGGTAGTGTAATTTAACTAGACGTCCTGCAAGTAGAGAAAAGTGGAAAAACCTATTCAAATTAACTTCAAACAATTGCGGGCTTCTTATTTCGCATTGAGCCATATGCACCAAGACACTACTCTATGAAAGCTATTATTAGCATCGATTTCGCTTTAATCCATATGCACTAAGACACTACTCTATGAAAGCTATTATTAGCATTGATTTTAGCTTAGTCGGTAGAGTAGAGGACTGTAGTTGGAGTAATTTCAGTTGAAATCATTAGGTCGCTGGTTCGAATCCAGTAAGTCGAATTACTTGTTTTGTTTGATTAAGCTTTGCTTTGTTTTCCTATAAAGAGCTTAAAATAAAAAACATCATTGCCAAGGATCAAATCCATGTCTTTTGAGGCCAAGGTAAAGAAGGCGGTGTAAGGAAGGCGATTACAGGGTTTCCTAAAGGCGTTTTGGAAGGTTTCCTAAAGGCAAAGGCGGTTAGGCATGAAAGACGCACGGAAGATATGGAAAGAAGATCAAAATAGATTAATAAAAGTATCCAAATGTAATAAGGAGAGGAATTCTAATTTGTATATGGTAGTTTAGGGTTACCAAAGGGAGAAATCTCTCCTAACTTGTATAAATATGGGTATAAGTCCTTGAGAAAGGCAAATCAATTCATAATACAAAGAGGACCGAAAAGCTGCTCTAATTTCATAGCAAGCACTTAGTCGATTTTCCAGTAGGGTTGGCCTGCCATTCGACCATCCATGGTTGATAAAACCAACAATGTGCACTAAGTATAAAAATATGAAACCACTATTGAAAAAACTAAGTTTAATGCATGATCTTCAAACAAATCATAAAGATCACAATATTCAACTGAAATTAATAATTAGTGATTCATTCTTGATCAAATGTATATATATATATATATATATATATATATATATATATATACACACACACACACACACTAGTTTTTCACGCGCGTTGCGCGAATAGGATAGTGCCCAATATTTATTTTTAAATAAGTACTACAAAGTATATCAATACAAGATTATATAGGAGATGTCATGCATATGTAATTGAATGTTGAATTTGTTTATTTAAATCGGTAATTCAAAGTATATGAATGCAAGATAATATATAAGAGATTGATTATAATTGTCACTAAAATAAATGTTTGTAATTTTGTAAAAACGATAGTCAAAATACTTGGTCTAAAAATGATAGTATAAACAAATACTACTTTTGATAATAAAAATTTATACATTATACGATTTATCTTTAAAGTGAACAACATAACTGTGATGTAGTCCAAAAAATATCACGGGATAATTTCTCGCTTCAATTTATTGGGTTATTTGAATGTCTTTTTTGTCAACAAATCCTCCCCAAGTAATTAATATTATTGGTTTCAAATTATTTTTTTTTAAATTTTTCTATGTTATTAATAGAATACTTGGTAAATAATTATATAACATTATACAGAATATTTAATTACAAGATAGTGTAAAAAGAAAACAATGAATAATGTAGTAAATATAATTAATTAATGAATTTGAAAGTAATGAATTTTTACATTGTAGAAAATAAAGGCAATATTAGTAATGAAATTATATCTCTTTTTAGTTTTTTTTATAATGAATAATTTTTATTGTAGAAAATAAAGACTATATAACTAATGAAATTATATATCTTTTTAAATTTTATGATAATGAATAATTTTTATTGTAGAAAATAAAGACAATATAACTAATTAAATTATATCTCTTTTTTAATTTTTTTGATAATGAATATTTTTTTTGAATAAAGGCATTGTAAACATCTAAATTAAAGAAATACATAATTTATTTAATTTAATAAGACTATAAGAGTAATAGAATGGGTATTTAATTTTCAATAATATATTCTAGCATATTCTTAGTATATGTTTAACAATTATACCAACTCTTATTAGGATGAGATTCGAACCTAAGACCTTACTTATAGAAATTAATGGGTAAGTTAAAAGTTAACGAAATATTCCCTTACTAAAGTTAAAAGTTAACGGAATGTGGTGCTATTTAAGGGAAGAAAATAATATAATAGAGGGTAAAGAAGAAAAATCATAAAAGATTATTAAAATCTAAAAAATATGAACCATTCGTTTAAGTAAATAATTACCCTAACAATATTGGCTCTTATTAATATTGTATTATATATATATATATATATATATATATATATATAGGCATGCGTTCACGTGCGAACGGCTCGCCCAGGTAAGAAATAGGAACAAATCCAGGTCGATGATCGACTTTCATCCAACGGCAGTAGTTGCTCAGGATTTTTCGCGTCTAGCCGCCGGTAAGGGGTTTCTTGTCTTTGCTTTTTATTTCCTAATATGTTATTTCCTAATCCGTTAATGCTATTCATTTAAACACCTCATGTGATCGCGTAGGCGTCCCAATTCTTCCTTACCAAATTCATCGTCGAACTACAGGTATGAGTGTGTTGATCGTGCAAGAGTTATAGTTCTTGTTTCGCATAGGCATCGCAATTCTTCCTTACTAATTTCTTCGGCCAACAACAGGTCTGAGTTTGTTGATCGCGTAGGAGTTTTCGGTTGGTGTTTACCAATTTCAAATTCTTCATCGATCGCTGTTGGCTTATACGATCGCAATGGAGTCAGGTATTGTTTATGGTTTGATTACGTGTATTATATGCGTTGTTACCAACATTGGATGCATTTTTTTGTTATCATTTAGTTGCTCGTTATTTTTTAATTACATATATAGTGTGTATTGGATGCATTATGTATACAAATTATATGCACATTGCCTTATAAGTATGTGCAATTCATCTTTAACTGTATTTATTTTATCGTAGATAACTGGTGCATTTTTGTTATAATTTAGTTGCTTTTGTAAATATGTATTTTATTTTTAATTGCATATATATTGTGTATTGGATGCACTGTGTACACAATTTATATACATATTTCTTTATAAGTAGGTGCAATGGTTGTTTAATTGTATTTATTTTATCGTTTGGGTATTTTGTTTTTTGTTGATTTCAGGTAGATGCATCTTTGGGTAGTATTGGGTGCATCTTTTATATGATTTACGTGCATACTATGACTCATGTATGCAATATTTAATTTTTTGTTGATTTCAAGTAGATGCATCTCTGTTTAGTACTAGGTGCACATTTAATATCATTTACATGCTTACTGTGGTTTAAGTACTTGCACTAATCATTTATTGTATATAGTTTATTGTAGAGTGTCAGGAGTTATACATTTTTTTTGCATTTATTACATAATGGTTATTAATTTAAAGTAGTTGGACACACAGGTGAATGTGATTCTTATCGTTTAGATATTTCTCCTGGTTTGAGAAAATATCATGTTCCTGTTTGTGAAGATTCGGTTAAACCTGTTGTTGTGAAGGTTTTTCCTGATTTGGATTCTGCTGTTGAATTTTATATTAAGTATGCTTCAGTTGTGGGGTTTGATATTCGACATAGTACGATTAAAAAATCTAGTGATGGGGTGATAGTTTGGAAATATATTGTTTGTAGTAGGGAGGGTTTTAAGAATGTCGTTTGTATGGATAGCTCTTCAGCAGCAGAATTGGATGGTGTTGAGTGTTCTGTTAGAAAGAGGCGGAGAGTTTCGAATAGGGTTGGGTGTAGAGCTCGCATTGCTTTTAGATATGCGAGTAATGGTACTTATTGTATTCAATTGTTTGAGGAGCGTCACAATCATTCACTGTTATCATTATTGTCAAGACAATTTCTTAAGGGGAATAGGAATATTGGGGTTGGTCACATGAAGTTCGTAGCTGATTGTGTAAAAGCAAACATTGGGCCAGTGCAAAGTTTTCGGTTGTTCAAGGAGAGGGGGGAGTTTCTCAAATGTAGGTGCAACAAGTGTAGAATTTCGAAATATTAAAAGGGACATAAACTCTTATTGTTCGGGTGTTGATGCTCAGATGGTAGTGACTAATTTTTTAAAGAAAAAAGAAGTATGTCCAGCTCTTTTCTTTGCATTTGATGTTGATGAGTTTGATCAGTTATCTAGGTTTTTTGCGCTGATGCGGTTTCTAGGAAGAACTTTACCCTTTTTGGTGATGTTGTGTCATTTGATGCCACATATCAGACAAATAGGTTAGTTTTTGTTACGTTAGTGCATAAATATTATTTTCTGTTATATTTTTGGTAAGGTGTTTTTGGTATAGTGCAAGTATATATAACTATAGATGCAACAGGGTCCCACTATATATGCATGTAGTATCTGACAAAATTTGACCTTTGTTTTTCCAGGTATGATATGGTATTCACACCATTCACTGGTGTAAACAACCATAAAAAGTGTATTACTTTTGGTGCTGGGTTGTTGACAAAAGAGGATATTGAGTCATATGTGTGGTTGTTTGAGAAATTCAAGGAAGCAATGGGTTGTGAGCCAACATTGTTTGTAACTGATCAAGACCCAGCAATGAGGGTTGCATTTCCACGTGTGTTTAAGGAAGCTAAGCATAGGTTTTGTATGTGGCATATTATGTCTAAGGTAGGAGATAAGGTTGGCCTCTGTTTGAGTAGAAATGAATCTTTTAGGTCAAAGCTTAATTCCGTTGTATGGAATCAAATGTTGGAACCAACTGAGTTCGATCATCAATGGAATTTAGTTATGGAGGAATTTGGCTTGGTGGAGCATAATTGGTTTGTGAAATAGTTTGACATTCGTCAGTTTTGGATTCCTGCATATTTTAGAGATGTTTTTCTAAATGGTTTAATTAGGACTACCTCGCGTTCTGAGAGTGAGAATAGTTTGTTTGGTTCTTTTACTACACCTCAATCCAATTTGGTTGAATTTTTTATGCATTTTGATCGTGCTATTGACGTTCAACGCTACTCTATTAATAAACTCAATAGTGATTGTGAGGCAAGTATTCCAGATTTGAAGACACCACTGGCCATGGAGAAACATGTTGCATATGTGTATACTGTTGCTATATTTTATGAGGTTCAATCTGAGATTTGTGCAGCATGTTTTAATTGTCGAGTTGTAAGTGTTAGGGAGGATCAAGGTTTTTTGTACTATGAAATTAAAGATGTAGACAATCGAGTTTTTAGTGTCGTGCATAATGTTGTGGAGGTCATTGCTTCATGTGGGTGCAAAACATTTCAAAGGTTGGGTCTGCTGTGTAGGCATATTTTTGTAGTTTTTAAAGACTTGAATTCGATTCAATTCCGTTGAGATATGTAGTTAAGCGGTGGACTAAGGATGCATCTTTGGGTCGGAGTTTTGATATTGATGGTGTTGTTGTTGATCAATGGGAAGGCGTTGATGAAAAGTTGGTGTTATTGAAATCTGTTTGGTCGGATATTCAATGTTGTATTAGTATAGTTCAGTCTGATATGTATCGCTTGCAAATGTTTTCTCAGATCATTAAGGAGCATAAAGACATGCTTTTATCAGACCCAGGTTGCTGTTCTTCTGTTGTTGGCAAGAGGTCAATCATTGAGGCAGTTTGTGGTTCTTCTGTTCCTTCTGAGGTTTCTGTTCTTCCACCAAAGAAAGCAAAGAATAAGGGGACTGGTAAGCGCATTAAAGGATTCAAGGAGATTGCTATTGAAGAAAGTAAGAAGGAGAGGACATGCAAGACTTGCAATAAACCTGGTCATGATAGCAGGAATTGTGTATTGAGGAAGAAACAGTGTCCCTCATAGATAGTTTAGATGCAAAATTAATATTTTTTTACATTCTATTATCAAAATATGACTATGACTAATTCGTATACTTCTGGCATAATGGATATGGAAGGTGTTTTAGCATTGATTGGATGATTTAGTTCTGGAAATTGTTTAAAAACTTTATGCAAATTTGTTGCAATAATAGTGAAGATTATATGCACTTATATTGTTTGGTTAATGCAAATATAGTGTATAGTTATTGCAGAGTAAACCTTGAGTGACATTTTGTTGCAAAAAGGTCTAGATGCACAATTAGGGAAATGTACTTGCACATATAAGCTAAAGTAACTGCAAAGTATATCTTTTTATACATTTTGCATGCACAGTCTAGGCAGGAAGTCTTGGTTGATATTTACAGGTGATTAGTTGCACATGTAATGTAATGTAATGGCTACCTACATTTTTCCATAATTTTTGCATGTACAGTTAGGGTGTCAGGGTTAGGGAAGTCTTGGTGCACATTTACATATAAATAGTTGCATATATAAAATAATGTACTTGCACCATACACTTATCCATAATTTTTGCTTGCACATTTAGCGTTTAAGTATTTATGGTGTTGTGTTTAAGGCTTAGGGTTCAAGGTTTTAGGGTTTAGTGTTTAGGGTTTAGGGTTTAGGTGTTTATGGTTTTGGCTTTAGTGTGCAGGCAAATGTAGGTGCATATTTACGGGTAATTAGTTGCACAGATAACCCAAAGTACTTGCAGCCCACGTTTTGTACGCAAAGTTATTTGTTTATGATTCAGGGTTTAGGGATTAGTGTTAAGTTTTCAAGGTTTTGGGTTGAATTTTTAGGGTTTAGGTTTTAGGTCTTTAGGGTTTTGGCTTTAGTGGGCGGACAAGTGTAGGTGCACATTCATTGACGATTAGTTGCACATATAACCTAAAGTACTTGCATATACAGAGAACTGTAGCTGCATTCATAGACAATTATAAATGCAAGTACATACTGCATACGTACAGAATTAATAACATTTTTTGATGACTACAAGTCATCACTGCAAATATGTAAACAACTCAAAAACCGCCTGGCATATAGTTCTACTTGCCTACACCAAAAAAATGGTTAGAGACCTTGACTACAAAAAATCATATTGTCAATTCTTAAATCCACCAAATAGTTACTTCTTGGCCTTTGAGGCCTTTTCAAACTGCCTTGCATCTTTCATACAATCTCCACGGAATTCATTTATTGGGGAATTCACAATTTCAGCAAGGTATTTCACTCTTGTGTTGTTTAGTTGTTCCTTGTTTTCCTTTTCCAGTCCACAGTCCCAGCCTTTAGTACCTTTGCCCATATAAGTCTCCATTTGTCGCATAGTGAAGACACCACAGTCAACTTTGTTACTGTTGTCCCTCCATGACATTCTGAGTCTAGCAGGTGTCAATCCCTTTACAAGATTGCTTTTTGCATTGTCCTCTTTGATGTGAAAGTATTCAGCCAACATGGTTTTCTGTGTCATTTGATATTGTTAGTATTGGAATTAATAAAGTGTTGATATATATGAAATTTGGTAAGTAACATTACTAGTGTTGTTGGTACATCTCCATACTTTTCATTCCCGGGGCTATCAGATGATGAATTGTCAAAGATATCAAATCTTTTGTTCTTCACATTTACGGTAAGCACAAAGTAGTGTTGAGAGTGGACAATTGGGAAGACAAACTGTTTTGAAATTGGAATGCATATAATTAATAGGTTAGTTGCACATGTAGATGTACTTTAATGCAATTTTGATATATGTTAGGTGCACTTTAGCATATATATTGTTTGTAGCTTACCAACTCAATATCTTGAAAATTCAATCCTTCTGTCTTCCTAATTTCATTGTCCATTCATTCTGAAAATCTCTTAGTCCTCAATGCGTTATCGCCATAGGGTGCTACAACTGTGTAAAGCTGAAGTAAAATGTAGATGTTAGTTTACATGTTACAAATATGTATTTTATTTTTTGAAAGGTCTTTATAGTTGTTGTCAAACTGTTAACTAAATGCAATAATAGATTTACAGTTGTTGCAGAGTGATCATTAACTGTCAGTTTGCCTCATACAAGTCTATATGCACACATATAGATGATTACTTGCACATATAACCTAAACTACTTGCAAATTACATTTTCCACAAAATGTGCATGCACATGGTGTGTTAATATTGACTAATATATAACACAAATTGACTAATCTATAACACAATTCCTCTCACACTGAGGTTTAGGTGTTCTAAATTAACACATAAGAGTATGTACTTGCACAGTTAGGGTGGTTATATTAGTTGCATCTATACTGTTAACTAAATGCAATAATAGATTACAGTTGTTGCAGAGTGATCATTAACTGTCACTTTGCCCCATACAAGGCTAGATGCACACCCATAGATGAGTACTTGCACATATAACCTAAACTACTTGCAAATTACATTTTTCATAAACTGTGCATGCATATGGTGTGTTAATATTGACTAATATAACACAAATTGACTAATCTATAACACAATTCCTCTCACATTGAGGTTTAGGTGTTCTAAATTAATACATAAGTGTATGATTACTTGCAAATCACAAATTACTAGCCACCAATATGTTTTTTATGAAATGCAAAAGAAACAAGAAATTTAAAAAGGTGTTTATAGTTGTTGTCAAACTTACACACACAAATGTCGATGCGAAAAACCTGCACGGTGAGCTGCTGCTACGAGCTTTTTCTTTCTGGTTCAGAATTGCAGACCAAGCATCAATAATTCCAACCTTAATTTCCTGATTCTTGTTGAGGGATAGCATGTCATCCCAAATCACTGCGTATGGACCATGTTTGAAAATTATCCGTGTTCTGTTTGCAAACAAAATTAACAGTTATGTATATATATCAGAAATGGTAATATATCAATGACCAATATAGTTGTTAGTTATAGATTCTTACGGATCAACATTGTCATTTTGCAGAACCCATTTCCCAATGATTTTTTCTGTTGCAGTCCATGGTCGTTTCATGTCAACTTGCCTTGTCAAGTAAGGGGATTTCAAAGGATTTGTGGCCTTGACTTGTCGTTTTTCCATCCTTGTTTCTGGCCGTTGAGGCTCTTTTCCTAGACTTTTTTCAGTCTGCATTTGTATAGGATTTTGCTCTTCATCATCATGCTCTATCTGTTGTGATTCTTTTTGTTGTGGTTACGGTGGCAGCCTCTATCATGTTTTGATATATTTATTAGTATTAAGCTATCATGTATTTCAAATAAACATAGTATCTGATGCAAGTGAATATAGTGTAAAGTGCATCTATATTTAAAAGAAACTGCAACTAGTGTAGACTAATGATGCAATTAGTATGTTAAAGTGTCATAACCTCATCAACATTCTCCTGTTGTTCAGCAGGTGTTGTCAGTTCTTCAGTTGTTGTCTGCTGGGTAAGATTTGGTGTTGTGTCGGTAGAAGGTCCAGTAGGGGTGGTAAATTCATCACTCATCACATTTTGTTGTGGGCTCTTTGCAGTTGATTTTTTTGCAGTTCGTTGGACACGATTGATTACCCTTTCAACTTCATCTAGAGTCATCCCTAAGCTAAAACTCGGTCCTTCTGCAATTTTAGTCCTGTATTGCTCTCTACTAGCAATTGCATTATCAATTTCATCAAAAGCTGCAATGAATTCCGGGTTGTTCCAAAATTCTTCATTCTCCTGAGTTAACTCAATCTCCGGGTTTGGTATTCCCAACAATTTTTGGGCAGATTCCACCATCTGTTTAAAATTAGGATTATCCACTGTGCGTTGTGGTGCCTGTTCTGCCATTGTCATTACCTCATTCATTGTTGCTGTCAGAAGTTTTATCTTTTCTGCAAATCTATGCATATAGGTCTTTTTTTTTTTTTGGTAGTACATATGAGAGTTACAGTTAGTAGAAGTATGCATTAATATAACAATTAGTCACATATAGAAATAATTTGTGTGGTTAATTTTGTTAGTAATACATGCACATATAATCTAAACTAATTGCACATCACTCAGTATTGTATGGAGACTAAATTCTATGTGCAATATTAATAATAAGTTCATGCACATTTAACCTAATCTAGTTGCATAATCTAAGATTAGTAGAGGTGTGTATTAATAAAACAAGCAGTGACATATAGGAATAATCTGTGTGCATAATTTCTTAGTAACACATGCACATATAATATAAACTAGTTGCACATCACTCAGTGTTGTATATAGACTAAATTCTGTGGGCAATATTATTAATAACTGCATGCACATGTTACATAATCTAGTTGCATAACATTATATTATCAGTCTTTACCTCCAACCCTGCTTCACTCTCTGCTGATTTCATGGCTTTCAGGGGTTGTGGTGGTTCATCGATGTATCCGTATCCAAAGCCACCAGAACTAATTTCATTCTTCTCTCTTTGGTTCAGTAGTTTTGTGGTCCATCCAATGAGTGCTGGCAATTGCCTAGGTATTGGCCTGCAGTAAAGCACTACCCTGTCAACATAAAAAATCTGCAAAATGTATAAAATATACTTTAGTTACGGTATAGTAATTCTTCTAAATAGTTTTTTGTCATTGTTAAAGCATCTACTGTCAGGAATATTATTGGTCCAATGAACTTCTGAGCTGTTTTCTTTGTCCATGCAACCTTACTGCTGACAAGTGTTCTACGTATGTACTCACACCAATTCAGATCACCTATCTTCGTGACATCCTCAAAGTTCTTGATCAGATTTGTGTTCACATAGCCAGCTAAGTTGCTCTCTACAAACATTGTAGAAACGAGTATGGCAAGATGACGCTTGAACCATTCTCCTCCATCCTTGCATGCCACCATTGCCTTACACAGTTTAGTAGGTGTTATTAAGAGATCAGTCCTGCCCAATTGTTTTTTCCAGTCCTCAATTAATGTGGTGTCTTCATCTCCTTAAGTTCTTTTCTCAATTCTGATATTTCCACGGGGGAACCCCAGTGTTAGGGCAACATCTTCCTCTGTAATGTGCAGCTCTTTACCATCCTGGACACGTAGAGAACAACTTCGTGCATCAAAGTTGTTAAGCAGCCACCATGCCAGCTTCCCAGGTACTCTAGAAATTTGTTGCTCCCTTAAGTGATCAAAACCCATGTCTCTCAAACTTTGAGATTGTGCATCAGTTAAGTTCTGTAAATGTTTTGTCAGTTGGTAAGGGGTTGCCCTTGTTGATAGTGATGGGTAAGTAACATCATAATACTCGGTGTCGGTGTCACTGTCTCTGCCCTCATTTGACTCAGAGTCTTCATTGCCTTCAACTTCTTGAGTATTGACATCTGGTTCAGATCCAGCAGATGGTTGTGCACTCTTTTCATCATCTTCACGATTGACATCTGGTTCAGATTCACTAGGTGGTTGTTCACTCTCTTCTAAGTCATCTTCAGGTGCGCTCTGAACTATTACTTTAACTGGTTCCTTTTTTGCCTTTTTTGCCTGTCGCTTAGACTTTCTGGTCCCTTCAGTTTGCCTCTTTGCACCTATAAGAGTTATTTACACATTAGGCTTGCAAAATTATAGTGTGTTAATGTTGGTTAATTTATAACACAATTAGTCTCACAGTGAGGTTTAGGTGTTGACACACACAATTAACACACATTTAGGGTGGTTATATTAGTTGCATTTATACTTTTAACTAAATGCAATAATAGATTACAATTGTTGCAGAATGACCATTAACTGTCATTTTTCCCCATACAAGTCTAGATGCACACCTAACGGTTATTACTTGCACATATAAGCTAAACTACTTGCAAATCACATTTTTCATAAACTTTGCATGCTCATGGTGTTTTAATATTGATTAATATATAACACAAATTGACTAATATGTAACACAATTACTCACACAGTGAGGTTTAGGTGTTCTAAATTAACACATAAGAGTATGTACTTGCACAGTTAGGGTGGTTATATTAGTTGCATCTATACTGTTAACTAAATGCAATAATAGATTACAGTTGTTGCAAAGTGATCATTAACTGTCGCTTTGCCCCACACAAGTCTATATGCACACCTATAGATGAGTACTTACACACATAACCTAAACTATTTGCAAATTACATTTTCAACAAACTGTGCATGCACATGGTGTGTTAATATTGACTAATATATAACACAAATTGACTAATCTATAACACAATTCCTCTCACACTGAGGTTTAGGTGTTCTAAATTAACACATAAGTGCATGATTACTTGCAAATCACAAATAACTAGCCAGCAATATGTTTCTTATGAAATGCGAAAGAAACAAGAAATTTAAAAATTTTACCTCGTTTGGTTCGGGTTTTCTCAGCATTAACAGTTGGGCTTTGTTTCGCATCCATTTTTGGTAGATATTGATTGCGTTGTGTTCCTGTTTAGCAAAGCTTTACTTCGTCGTTGTCGTCGCCGGAGAGGTGCGGGAAATGGGGTTTTGCAGTTTAGCGTAATGCCGATAAAATCCTCGCGTGTGTATTAAGTTTAGTTTTTAACTGCAAAATTACCTATTTGCCACCGCGCGTTATGATAGGGAGCTGTAGTATTGATCGTCGATTTTAGAAGATGGACGCACCAGATTTGTTCCTATTTCTTACCTGGGCGATTGTCCGCAGGTGAGTGTACCCCTATATATATATATATATATATATATATATATATATATATATGTAGCACCTATTATCTAAAAACTATAAAGCGCAACAATGTGCACAGCAAGGCAAAACATTGTGCTCTGAAAGACTAAACAATGTGCTCAGGATGGCTCAACAATATGCATTTTAAGGCAAAGAATATTCACTACGAAGGCACAACATTATGCTCTCGAAGGCATAACATTGTGCTAAGTATGGCATAACAATGTGCTCTGGACATAAGGGACAATGCGCACTGGAAGACAAAAAAAAATTAACTTACACAAAATTACAACAATGCCACTGCGTTTTTTTTTGTAAATCTCTAATTTGGACCGTTGATCTAAACTCAACCTACGGATATAATTACATCCTATTTCTCACCTAACACAATTGTATTACATTATCCTTTATATATATATATATATATATATATATATATATATATATATATATATATATATATATATATA
>NC_044925.1:12828478-12837049 GCF_003576645.1 Ipomoea triloba
GAAATGAGAACGCTCCACAGCCGTCCACGTGTCCAGATCAACGAATCAGATGCAATTTTAAAAAAATGACGCGGTGGCATTTTCATAAATAACTGGAACTTTGGTGCACCTAGTTTCACTTACAAGTGCACCTAGTTTCACTTACAAGTGCACCTATTTTCACACCTATTTTCACTTAAAAGTGCAAGTAATTTACCTTATTAATATTCATGCACCTATTTTCGCAAATACTTTCACTTACAAATGCAAGTAATTTACCTTGTTAATATTTATGCACTTGGATGCAACATAGGTGCACCTAGTTATAACATTAGGTGCACCTAGTTATAACATTAGGTGCACCTAGTATTGATGCTCACTGTACAATTTACTTGTACCTGTAATACATTTTACTTGCATCTGTAATACATTTTACTTGCACTTGTGCAAGTAATTTACTTTATTAACATTCATGCACCTAATTGCAACCTATGTGCACCTAGTTATAGCATTAGGTGCACCTAGTTATAACATTAGATGCACTTAGTATTGATGCTCATGGTACAATTTACTTGCACTTGTAATACATTTTACTTGCACGTGTGCACCTATTTTCACTTGCAGGTGCAAGTAATTTACCTTGTTAACATTTATGCACCTGGGTGCACCTATGTGCACCTAGTTATAACATGACGTGCACCTAGTTATAACGTTAGGTGCAACTACATTCCGGACACGTGGCGCGCTGTGATTCGTCCGCAGTTCTCTCCTGGGCGGCCAGTACGCACCTGAACGCGATCCTATATATATATATATATATATATATATATAGAGTCCCCATCAGATGCGGCCAGTCTCCCCCGTGCAGCTGTGTGGCCTTATTTGCACCATTAGATCCCATGATCTAAGGGTTCATATTAATCCAAACAATATAGGCGCCGATCTTTAGCTACGCGAGCGGGAAGGATAATGTTGACAATTCACTACAATTTCAAAACCAGATCAGATCAGACGACGACGGAGACTTGAAGTCGACGAGCACTGAGCAACAAACACCAGACGAGCGTAGAAGGGATTCCATCACCAGCAACGAGCGCTCCGTTCTGAACAAAACACATAGGACGACTCCAACAGAGAAACGAGAATGGAGTAATTCGCAATACTCTGTGCATTATCAACATTAATCTGGTTCATATTTGAGATAATATTGCTGTAATTTGCAATAGTATGTGTATTTGGTGTGTGGTGGTTAAGTGGTGTGTTTTAATCTGAGAACTGATGCATTTTATAACGTATAATGGTGTGTTTTAATTTTATTTGTGCATTTGAATTGAGTGGTGTGTTTCGGTATGGTGGGGAATGGTGTGTTTTAATTTGTCAAGTGGTGCATTTTATAACGTAGAATGGTGTGTTTTAATTTTGTTGGTGCATTTGAATTGAGTGGTGTGTTTCGGTATGGTGGGGAATGGTGTGTTTTAATTTGTCCAGTGGTGGATTTTATAACGTATAATTGTGTGTTTTAATTTTGTTGGTGCATTTGAAATGAGTGGTGTATTTCCGTATGGTGGGGAATGGTGTGTTTTAATTTGTCCAGTGGTGCATTTTATAATGTAGAATTGTGTGTTTTAATACACATGGCGGTGATTTTTACGAGAGTAGTTGCATTTGGTGTGTGGTGGTTAAGTGGTGTGTTTTAATCTAAGAACTGGTGCATTTTAGTATGTTGAATGGTGTGTTTTAATAATACGTTTGTTGGTGTTTTCTGTACTCTAAAATTACCTTCCCACTTACAATTACCGTAAAGCCCCCACTTAAGTTACGCGAATTAAACTTCCTAAATCCTAATATATAACCTCCACCGTCAGATCACCTCCATCCATCGGCATATCTTGGGCCACACGACCGCACCAAATCATTCTCCATCTCTATATGTTTTGTCATGCAACAACACATACAAGGATCGTATCAAATTAAACAATGTAATAATCCATGACATCTGCTTGTTGATGCAAGCAAATTCAGAAGAGTTAGATCATTCCTGCTCTAAGCCTAGGCGGCTTCACCAAAAACAAATTCATGACATAATGTCAACATTTAGCCACCAAAAACAAATTCATGACATAATGTCAACATTTAGCGCACACTGCACACCATCAAATAATGTATAGAGCAATAATTGCTTAACTTATTACACAAACACCCCATGAAGATTGATTAGGTCGGTCTATGATCTGATCAAGATTGGCGAAGAAAAACTGCATCGGCATTTCCATCGCAACAATAAAGACAAGGATGCTGTGGGAGTTGGTATTTCTTGATAACCTTCCTAGCCAACAAAACGAGCTCCCTATTACTGAGAGGACCAGGATGCTCCTTCAACACAGTCTCCACGGCATAGCTGAACGCCCCACGGGGCGGCTGCCCTTCTTTGGTGGGCACGTCTCGGCTCACCTCGTTAGCCTGACACCCACTCAGCAAGATCCCCTCGTCCGCGTCGAGAGGCTCCGGCCGCTTGTCGGCCTGCTTGAAGCTGAGGCTGGCGTGGTCGCCGAAGAGCTCGAGGTGGTGCGGTGCGATATCCCGCGTGGCTAATTTTGTGATGGACGAGAGGTGGCGCAAGAGGAATTCGAAAGGAACGGATTTTACTTGCGTGTTTGGCGGCGGTTCGGGGGTTTCGTTGCCGCAGGTGGGATGGTCGCACGGCCCGATCTGCTCTTTCTCTTTGTCGATCAGCCCGCCGCTGTGGCAGGAATCGGAGAGGATCGTGAACGTCGCTCCTCTCGGCACGCCCTTCACTATATGCCGAAAATCCACACCTGCAAATTCAATTAACCCATCATATATGCATTCTATATAATGATCAATTCAACTATAAAATAAAGAACAAAATATCAATCAATATATTCAGGGTGTTTGGTTCATGGAGTTGGACAAAAGAATAGGAATAAAAAGTCATGCACATTGTTTGTTTGACAATTTTTTAAAATACAGGTATAAACCAGATTTGATTACTCTGATAATTACAAAATTCATTACCTAATTGGAATAATGTATCATTCTATTAATTCAATCTTATCACTTCTCAATTCATATATCTCCTCATTTCATCACCTCCTCACTCATTTCTCATTTTTTTCCTCACTTTATCAACTTCTCATTGCATTGCCTACTCACATTATCGCCACTCTTAAGACCAATTACCTTTGATTTTTTATTTTTGTATTTTAAAAACATTTATAGTGTCATATATATAACTAATTATAAACATCAATATTAGTAATCATTTGAATTTCACCTTACTACTAAACATACAAAATACAATCACAAAAACTCATTCCAATTACCAAGTATTTGATTCCCATATTCTGATTCTGATCCTTATGTTCGGACAAAACACATCTTCCATTCTAATGCATGGTAACATTCATTTATATATCCAAATTAAAGTAGAAAGTGGTTGAAATTAAATATTTAATGTATTTATAGTCATCTCGACCTAATTTTGCACAATAGGAATTGAATGAAACCTAAGGCCTAAAGACATCATTTTCCAAGCTAAGCTAGAGCCTCTAGCTTGTGTCTTAAATTTTTTTTTTTTTTCAGACAACCAATGTTGTATTTTAAAATTAAATTTCTTATTAAGGCAGCTTTTGTTGTCTAATTTGGAGCCCTAAGAGAAAGCAACCATCTCCTTGAATTGGTTGCCTTCATTTATAGGTTCAAAGTTTAAACTGACCTCATGATACTTTTGTGGTAATCATGGTTGCCTTCCTTAAATAACCACAATTATCCATCACAAAAGACCGCTATTATCTATATAAGAAAAAAAGGTCAATGATTATTTAAAAAAAATGTATATAAAAATAAGAATCAAATTAGACAAACAATATTATTGGTTCATGCAACCAACTTTAAAAAACGAAATTAACTCCCTGAATTGGCCAATTTGGTTCAATTAAACACAAAATGATTGGTACTCCATAAATTGTTGACATGGCAGATAAAATTTTAAAAATTAACTTTTTTTTGATAATTTTATATTTTATTATAAAAGCAAAGTGGATCTCTCCCCTCCCCCACACCCCCACCCCTCCATATCTAGGTCAAAGACCAAGTGTCTTCATCTCTAGATTAGAAATGAAGAACTTTTCTTCATCTCTGACCCATAAATGAAGAACTTTCAACTTCAAAGTTTGAGATGGCATTATTATTGAAGAATTTTTTAAAAATTTCTTAAGTAAAACAAGAAGTAGGATGACAAAACCCCCAAACAAAATCGATCATCTTCCAACTTCAAGGTTAAAAATCCTAAGGATAAGGAAGAATCCTCTATTGAAAGGGGTGTTATAAATATAAGAAGTCATGACATTTCAAGCTTGAATGCCTCTTGTTGGGAGGAGGAGAGAAGACCAACAAAAAGGACGAAAGAAAAGAAGAAAAGCGATATCAACGCGATAAGGAGAACAGAAGAGAACAAAGAAAAACATTGGTGATTGAGGAGCCATCGGTAGAGAGCTCACACAACAATGACTACAACACCAACTCTTTAGACTCATAAGATTAAGCCCTCATCTATCTTCTTGCGAAAGAGGTTGAGACACCGAAAGGAGTAGGTCTACTAATGGGAGCCCAAGTATTAATAGAATGGTTGAACTCAACTCTGAGTGCTTCATGGCAAATGGCGAAGTAGACGAAGAGGGAAACTCTACTTCTTCTAGTTATAATTCACTAAGGCCCTGTTTGGTAAATGGTTGTTGGCTGATTGGGTTGGCTGTTTGGGTTAGAAGGTATGATTTGTTGATAATATTAGCTATTGTAGAAAGTTGTTTGATAAATTAGCTGTGATAGCTTTTTGGTATAATTTCTTTTTCTCAAAGAGCTAATTGAAAAGACTATTTTGAGTAGCCATTTAAATTTTAGCATTTTAAAGTTACAAAAAGCTTATTAACCAAACAACTAATAGTGGTTAAATAAGTCAAAATTAGCCGAAAAGCTGATAATTTACTAAACAGGACCTAAACTCTTCCTCTAAGAACCACCGTGACACATTTCTTCAATTGTTGAGCGAGTTTTAAATAATCCAAAAGGAGCACGAAAACCTCAAGATAAAAAATTGCTAGTTAAAGAGTGACAATCCTCGCATAACTAATGAATTGAAAAACCTCAATATATATCCCGTTAGAATTTTTATAACTAAACACATTTTATAACATTTAATAATTAATTAGTCATTGTAGATATTCTTAACTCTTAAAAATGAAGAATTGTGAAACATTTGTTTAGATTTAATTCATAAAAAATTGAATCAAAATAATATAAGAAATAAATAATAAAATGCTATTAATTATATTATTCCTATGACAAAGAAAATGTCCAAAAATATATTTAATATTTACTGCTAATTTAAAGCATACACCTCTGACAAATTTTACTTAGTTTATTAAGAGTTAGACAAATAAAACTTAATTTCATGAAAAGTTATACAATACTTAGTGGGTAAGTTCTATTAGAATAATAGTATATGCTTGATTTTTTAAAAAATTCAGAATTTCCATTTTCCTCCGTTAAAATCTTAATTTATTATACGTCCTTTTTACATTGAAAATTGCGTGCTATTTTTTTTGCACATAATTTATCCCAAATGTTCACTTTCGTAACACTATTTCTAAAGTTTTAAATGACAATATTTTTTGATTGACTTCATGATAAGTTAATTAAATAATAAATATCAAAAAAGGGGTTTGTGATGAATTAAACTAATTAAATACAAAAGGAATTCGTTTGAATAATGACACATTAAAAAGGTGAAAATAAATAAATATCTTTTTATTTGATTTAGTTAATGAAACTTAATTTAATTATTTACAATTCAATTATTTTAATATTTAATATATATTGAAAATGTTATTGAACATCAAAAGTCAAATAAAAATTATTAATAAATATTTTTAAAATAATTAATAAATTATCGTAGTCAATAAATAATAAAAAAAAGAATAAATATGAGACAAAGACAGAAGGTAGTGATGGTTTTATTCTTTTGATTATTATTTTTTAAATTAAAAATTTTAACAAAGATGGACTTTGATTGAACCCCCATAAAAGGAATCTTTAAGACTTTAATGATAGAAGTAAAAGAAGAAAAATGCGGGGCTTTAGTGTTTTCCCTCGTGCCCCTCGCGCACCACCAAATAAAATAAATAATTGCTCGTGCCACTCGTGCGCTAAAACGCTCATAATAATCAATTAGGTTTTGGCCGCAAACCAGAGATCTTTTTTTTAAAAAAAATTAATAAATAAAATTATTTTTAATATTATTATAAATAATTTTATATTTTAAATAACACAATTAAAATGTTTAATTACACAATTTTACTCATTTTTCAAAAAAAAATACAATTTTACTCATTTTTCATAAAATTAGACAAACCCACCAAGACAGTTTCCATAATGCAACCAAACACTGGAAAATGAAACTATTTTCTGAAAAATGACTCATTTTTCGGAAAATATTTTCTTGAAGTCATTTTCCTAATTTTCAAACGCACCCTTAGCCTTTATCATTTTTAATCATTTTTTTTATTTTTAAGTACACTTTAACCTATCTTTAGTATTTGCTCAAAAAATTATGTTGATTCTTTATTGGGATGGGACTTGAACCCACGGCCCTTAATCATTTTCTTTTATTTGTGAAATTACATCATTAACTTTTATTTATTTCTTAAAAAGCAAAATTTGTGTGAGACCATCTTACAGATCCTTATCCGTGAGATGGATCGGATCAATATGAAAATTTAATACTTATACTGAAAAATGTAATACTCCCTCAAATCAGTATCATTTTATCTGTCCTACTTACTATTCATTGGTCAAATCAACTCTTTCTTTTTTGTTTATTTTCTTTATTATTTTTTACTTATTTTTAAATTTGATTTTTTTGTGTTTAATAGTACTTTTAGGGTAGTTTCTAAATATATAAATTTTGTATATTAATACTAAAATAAATATTATGAAAAATTGAGTTGAAAATCATTTCAGTCAAGTCCCGTTAATCAAATCAGACACATAAAATGGGACGGAGGGAGTACTAATCAGGATTAAAGTATTTGTTATTTATAATGGAAAGTGTAATATTTTTAAATAAAAAAAAAAAGTAAAAGAATTACATTTTGAATTAAAAATATTATTATTTATTTCCGATTAGTATTATATTTTTCAGTATAAGTATTGCAATTCAATTTTTACTCGAGCCGACCCATCTCACTAATAAAGATCAATGAAACGTCTCACGAATAAGGATCTGAAAGGATCGGGGAGAATCATTCTGCCTAAAATTAGGCCTCCTTTCAAATTATTGTTATTTCATGATTTCATCATGTTAACTAAAAATCTAATAAAAAGTGAAGGAGGAAGGGGTGCATTATATTGCTTACTAGTGATGACATTGAGATCATGGCCAAGAATAGCTTCTTCATTGAGGCTCTCGATCAAAATCCCATGGCCACTGAAGTGGAAGAACAGGACATCCCCGGGCTCGGATCGGGCCACCATCCGAAGCAGCGTTGACTTGATATTGGCCGCCGTGGGCAACACCGGGCTCCCCTCCTCATCCGTCAGCACTTCGATGCAGTCCGGCTTGAACCCGAATCGGGAAATCAGAACTTCTTTCATCGCCAACACATCATTGCGGCATCCATTCAACTTGAACACTGAGTTGTTCTCGTAATTGCAGCCCACCAAGACCGCCATCCTCTTCATACTCTTCTTCTGCTCTGTTTCCATTTCGATCTGGGCGATGCAACAACTAGGAGTAGTTCAAACTGGACCACAAAGAATCCCAGTCTCTGATTCTTGGAAGTGAGATTAAGCTTCTCTACAATGTAATATTTAAATATTCTCGGGGATATGATGATGGGCTTGCTATTTATATGTAGCGGAAAGATATAAATGAAGTAGATCTCAAAAGGGGAAACACAGTACACACAACAATTGTGTGAATCACGGTCCAAAACGACAATCATTTTGATGTTTAAAAATAATTTCTTGCTCCCTGTATATGTTAGAAAAATAAACATTCTGAAATAAAATAACATATTTTATAAGTTAGAATAATGTATCATAAATTTTATCTGTTAGAATAATGTGATTTATGAGGTAAGTAATATATTTTATAAGTTAGAATAATATATTTTATGTGTTAGAATAATATATTTTATGAGTTATAATAATATACTTTATGTATTTTTGAACTGTTGATACGATTGTATAGACTACCGTCATGCAATAATGATTCATCCAGGACCAACCCTAAGGGCAGGCGAGATGGGCACTTGCCTTGGGCCCAACGTTGGGAGGGGCACCCTAGCTTGATTTTTTATTTTTTGATGAAGTTAAAAAAAAATACTTGCATATGCAAAGATTTGAATCCATGATTTTAAAATTATTTATTAATTTTAAATCTACTTAACAATTATAATAATTTGATATACTTACCTCAGATAATATATATATATATATATATATATATATATATATATATATATATATATATATATATATATATATATATATATATATATATATATATATATA
>NC_044925.1:12838108-12860063 GCF_003576645.1 Ipomoea triloba
ATATATATATATATATATATATATATATATATATATATATATATATATATATATATATATATATATATATATATATATATATATATTAGCGAATGTTGAATTAATTTATAATTACATTTATATAGGGGCCCAAAGTTTGAATAGACACTACTCCAAGACTATTCTAAAATATTTTTTAATAAAAAATTATATTTACAAAAATTCAAAATTATTATTTAATTATTTTCAATTAATTCATACAATTTTTTAAATTCAAATATAATAAGAGCATTTATTTTTATTTTTTTATAACAGACCTATAAAATGATACGACGGGCCATTCATTACAAAGTGAATTATTGGTTTTGATCCGACTGCAAATCGACACCACGTGTTTGGACAATGGGCACACGATTAAAGTCCAACATGGGGAAATAAATAACTGCACGTGAACTTGTGTGCTGTATTCTAGTCACTTTTACCTTTTAGGTTGTTGTGGGATTTTTATACATAGACAATATTCCAATATGAATCGTATTAATTCTTTTTAAGTTTAAACTTTTTTATATAAATAAAATTAATATATATAAAATATATTATTAAAAAAGTCTAATTATAAGTCTTTTAAATGATACTCATTATTGGTTTTACGACTGCGCGACAACCATATCACCTGTTCAACACTACCACCCCATGGATATCCATTGCGATGACCAGCGCGTCACGGAGCGGAGTCGGTCCTCGCGACAGGTCGTCATTGGTAAATGTGATGGGCTCTCGGCAAGGCCTCTTCCTATCAGATTCCTGAGTTGCAACTGCCCCGCATATAATTGTCTAGCCCAAGCTTTTCGAGCACCTACCGTATCTCCGCCTTCTAGACCGCCCACAATCATATTGATGACCGACTTGCCTTTCCATTCTCTGCTACTCTCCCCTTATACTGCAGGCTACTTGCCCTTATCGGTTGCCCTATCAGTCGGTCGAGGGGCATTATCACGGTGCCATGGCAGGCCTGAACGACGCCACTAATTGGACGATCGCCACGCTGAATGAGCTTCTCAAGCTCAGCCTTCAAAACCTCGCAGTTCTCTATCGAGTGAGAATTGTTTCGATGGTATCGGCAATTTGGGGTCGCGTGCATATCCAGAATTTGCGGATTGTCTCCTAGTCGGACAATGATGGAGGTGGTAGTTGCTCTTGCACTTCTTAAATGGGTTGCGTAAGCAGGCGGTAGCCACTCGGTCCCAACCTATCCTGCACTCATCTCGTGGTCATCCAGCTCGCAGCAGCACCCTCCGGCCGACCACTCTTAGAGTCTTCTGGCCGGAGACTTTTTAATACCACCCCAGACTGCTTTCTCTTCTGCCTGACCGCCTCCTCAATGTCAGCAAGCTGATTAGTCCTGTAAATGGCTTGAGTGTATGTTCAAGGGTTCTCATCACGCATCTTGCCATACTGCCCGTCTGGGTGTAGGAATTCTATAAAAAAGGTCAGTGATGTCTGGTCATCCCATCCTCCTTCGACTGCTTGGACTTCTTTCTGCCACTTGGCAAGATAACTCTGCAAGCATTCTCCCTCGTCCTAACGTACCCATGCCAAATCAGATAACTTCTTTCTTAGGCTTCATGCTTCCTGCATAATTTGTCAAAAAATGCCTCAGTCAATTGTTCAAAGCAGCTGATTATTTGTGACGGCAAGCCAATGAACCACCTTTGTGTATGGCCTGTCAACGTAGGCACGAAATCCCGATAGATCAACTGATCAGTCGCACTGACCACCTGTATCTTGGCCTGGTAGCTAATCACGCGGGTCTCTAGAGCCGTCATAAGTTGGGTGCTCGGGTAACTTGAAATATGAGGGCGCCTTATAATCCCTTACTTTTGCCGTGAAAGGAGAAGCAGTCAGCAGGGCTTAGTGATCGACATCTCTTTTTCTTCCATCTTACACTTTAAGTCCATGACTTCCCTCGCTAGGTCCAAACGCCAGGCTTACCAGGTTGGGCGCGCTCTCTCCTAACTAGTGTCTCCCCACTACTCTCCAAATCGTGGGCCTTAGCCTCCCGATCACGACGGTTAACCAAGTGCCTACGCAAATCGTCCTGCTCTAGAGTGCTCCCTAGCCCCCCCCCCACCCACTAGTAGATTGGGCGAGCGACGTCCTGCTCGACCGCTCAAGCGATCTCTAACTGACCGAGCGGGAGTTGCAGGACCCCGACGTGATTGAGTTACCACGTAGTTTAACTTTTGCTAACATTGCGGTCATTTGAGTGATCAGAAAGATCATTATCCTAAGAGGCCATACGTCTACTCTACTCGACTAAAGCTGATGGATGTGGCGCTTGCTGCTCAGCCAGCAAGGGTAGGCACCCGCTCTCCCACAAGCCACAATTGCTTGGGCGATTACATCGTCAAGACCTGGTGCGGGAGCTATCGGAAGATTTGGCGTTGCGACAGGCATCGTTGCCGAAGGTATGACTGGTCGCTCATTATTAGCCACCGACCGCTTAGCCGAGTTTCGGGGACTGAACTGCTAGCGTAAATCAAGTGGTGGACGACTCTACTACTATCATAGATCTCCGACAGAAGCATGATCGACTTTATGGGGAACAATCACAACCACTTTGCCATTAGCGTTTAAGTTCGCATTCCCATTAGCGTTTTCATTGGCGTTCGCCTTCCCGTTAGCGTTTGCATTAGCGTTCAGGTTTGCGTTGCCTGAATGATGACTACGTCAAGTTTATGCCATGTAGATAGCTTAGAGACGGGATTTTTTGTACCAGTCCCCACAGACGGTGCTAATGTTGGTTTTGCGGTCGCACTATAACCGTTCGGCTGGCCAACACTATCGTAAAATTTGGGAAAAATAAAGAGAAATAATACAAAAATAATTGGGGAGAATGCTTATGCTTGCATTAAACATGGAATCCTTAACAATGTGACCCCATGGGTATTTATACATGAATAATGGGCTTAAATAAGGAAATAGGAAATAATCGTAGCAAATATAGCCTTAGGGAGGTTACACAAGCTGCTAAACCGCCACTAGTTGCCAAAATCTGGAATAGGAAAAAATCCCCAAGAATCCGCTATAAATGCTAATTCCTGCACAATCACCGTCTTTCAGGGCGTACCAAGTCGGGCACCGCTTCCCGACCTCCTGCCCCCACTCAGGCTGCTCGGGTACAACCCGGACCACAAAGTCGAAAGACAAGGTCAGTGATCGGGCTCTAGATATCGGGTCCCTTTGGATCGGGTACCCCAATCGGGGGTATCCATCACTCTTAAAAGATGAATTTATTACATTGATTTTTTAAATTCAGGTTAAATTTCATTAAAATAAAAAAATGTGACATATTTTAAAAACAATCAATATGAAAATTTCAATCCTTACTTGAAAGTGATGATTACTATCTCGTTCTTGATCTCAAAATTGTATTCTAACGAAATGAATTTTAACGGAATAAGAATAATATTTCATAGGGAATGGAATAGGTAAGAAATAGAATAGGAATTGTATTCTATTGTTTAGTTCGCTGAAGGAATAAACTTTAGAAATGTAATTTCGATGTTTAGTTGGTTTAAGGAATAGAAATGGAATATGTGTTTAAAAGACATAAATACCCCTATATAAAAAATTATTATTATTAATATATTTCTCCGAGAGGCACGGGAGCTAGCCCAGGGTGAATCGTCACTTGTGGAAATTGAACCCGGGTTCTCCCGAAACTCCTCCCCACAAAGAGAGCTCACTTGCCACTAGAGCTACCCCACTGGGTTATTATATATAAGGATTATAACATAATACAAAAGGGTATTTTCGGTACTATATATAAAAGCTATTCCAAATACTTTAATACGGGTCCCATAGAAATGGCTATTCCCCTTGCAAAGGGAATAACTCATTCCCGGGAATGCTATCCCCCAAGAATAGAATGACGAAACAAACAATGGAAGAGGTCTATTTCCGGGAATGGTATTCCATTCCCGACCTATTCCACAAACCAAACACGCCGTAAATGTTTTTAATTAAGCAAGTCGTGTGGGTGTCCGATTCATTATGCTTGGACAACTTAATTTCTATATATTAAGGCCAATTGTATATAGTTTTAGTCTCTTAACATTTTAAACTTTGTTAGATTCTCTTCTCCTAACACCAGTAACACGGAATCTAAGAAAAATCAATAAAACTAGCTAAGAACTGAAAATGAAATAAAGTATAAACACAGAAAGTTGACTAAATCAACAATTGTAAAATGCTTCTATTTTTAAGAATAAATTTTATTGATGAAAGTTTGCGTGCATATATATGTTACAATTTGCAAATATTGCATTAGAAAATAATAATAATAAAAGCTGTAATGCTAAGTGTAAGCCTTGATCCAATGCACAATTACTCCTCTTGCTGTATTAGTGGTCATACAATTAGACATCTACATTTAACTTCCCAAGCTAAGGATAAATGAATATTAGTTAGTTAATTCAACTAATCATTAAGTATTTAGTATGATGAATTTCTTATCTCTTGGTTTTCTTAATTCCTGTAGTCTGAATATGACAATTTAATGTAGTCCACAAATTTTTTTTTTTAAAACTTAGGTGATATTAGTTTTATCAGACTAATCCGGCCTAAGTCAACAAGAGCTCCCCTAGCAAATCGACTCCTCTTTTCTCATACATATTTCTCAACATTGCTGCCTCCCATCATGATCCAATCAGATCCTAGTTTCATGTGCAGCTCCTAGTCGTACGCACAAGGAATCCAGTCCACTAGCATCCTCGGACTATTTTCTCATATATGTTTCCCGTAGAATTTGAACTGCCTTCAATTCCGTCATGACCCAAAGTCAAGTGACGAACTAACTAATTTTTTAAAAAAAAATTTTGGGAGAACACCACCCTGGAGCAAAGTTTCCAAAATGACTCGTATTCCCCTCTAAGCCCAGCGGGGCAGTATACAACAAATAGGATTGACCAAAGCATGCATCTATCTCAAAACTTCAAATATAATAAAGCATTGATAATAAGACTGCAACTTTAACATCAAATTCAGATGAATAATATAATTACCAGAATTGGAGATGGAGATGATTGGACACAATAATTATAAGATCAAATGAGAGAGATGGATGAAAGGGGGGAAAAAAACAAAACAATGAAACAACGTATGTGCTTATGGCCTTACACAATTAAACCCTGAGCACACATCAAAAGGATGTTTGCGCATCCCAAATTTGCTAATAACCAAAACAGCACTGCAAAGTTCTTGAATTCTCCCACTTGCTTTCTCAATCTCTCGAGGTTCAGGCTTCTGCTTTTTGAACGATTTATCGCACTTCCTAAAATGCTTAAAAAGCAAAAACGCTTGAGATTTTAGTCCTTTAAAGTCTCCAGACCCCGACTTTAGGGCATGCCTGCACCAAGAAACATCGACAATTGCCTCATTGCATTCATCCAAGCACATGGACAGTTGTAGTTGTTCCTTAGCCGGCAAACCTGTCTGATTTAGAAAAGAATTGATCATATCTTTCATGCTATATACCCTTGGCTCTATTTTATCCAGTAGAATTCCGGCTAGGCTCGTGTAATTTGCACCTTTGCTACGACCATCGGCTCTTAGTTCTTTCAAACAAAAGCATGGCATCTTAGTCTCGAAGCAAATTTTTTTTATTATGTCGTGTTTTTTTGCATATGTAGTAGTGACGACAATGGATGGGAGGCAAATTGTGGCCAAAAAAGACAACAAAATTGCATTTTTAATAGAATAAGCCATTTCAATTCTAACTGAGGTAGATAGATAGGTAGATAGGTTGGCTTCTTATATATATTTAAAAAAAAAATGAATATTTAAAGCCTGAAGAATAGAAATGCTGTTATGGCCTAAACCTCTTCTTTCTGGGGATTTTGGTAACAACAAACTTTCAATCCTTGACCAAATCAAACCCCCTTGTTCTCATCTCTCATTTCACAAGAGATGAAAACTAAAGCTCCAAAATATCATAATTATTATGAGAAAAAAAAAACTTCTTACCTGAGTTTCCTCCTATAATTAAAGAAAAGATCGTTTCTTAGAAATTTGTTTAATTTGAGGGTATTGCTAGAATTTCACATCACAAACACAATTTCCTCTCTTATTAAACCGAAAAATTAATTGTTGAAATGGTACGTCCATTCACTATAGCGAAATAACAAATTTTGACTTGAGCAATAATGGAAGCAACGTGAAATTTCAGCAATACCCTCAAATTAAAAAAAACTTCTGACGGCTAAACAAGCATAAGACCAATTGGTTAAGATTTTTAAAATTGAGGACTTAATTAGGCCAAAAAAAAAAGGCCAATGACTAAATTGGTAATTTCATTATAGTCAATGAACCATTTTGAAAATTAAATCCAAGGAAAATGTTATTTCCAATCACCTACTATAATAATACTCTGATCTACTTTAACTCCTGGCACCCAGTGTCCCGGTTTACACTCCCACATGGATGATGGGAGTGGGTTCGAGCCTCAGTGGAGACAACTGTTGACTCTTTGTGCTTCAGTAAGTTCAGAAAGTAGCTATGAACAGATACTACATTGTAACAGAGTCAGTAGTACTCAAAAAAAAAAAAAAAAAAAACTAGTGTGTATACCCAGAGTGATGCCCACTACACTAAATAAGGCATTTAGCGGCGATTCCAAATCGCCACTATTGTGTTTCCCAGCGGTTATTTAGTGGTGACTAAATAGTGTGTCGCGATGGATTTAGCGACGGTTTTCAACAACGGCGAAAATTAATGGAAAACTTATTTCGCAGCGGTTTTTAATGCATATAGCAACGATTTTGTAACCGTCTCTAATAATTAATTATTTTTGTTTAGAGTTTAGCGACACTTACATAATCATCGCTAATTTTTTTTTATTTTTACATTAAATATTTTTATACTTTAATTTTTAAATTATTTCTTATCTAATTGTAATGACATTTTTGAACTGCCATTAAAATTTTCATTGTATTTTACTTTTTATTTTTATAATTAATCCCCATTAAATTATGTTTTTTCTTATAAATTTCTACATTCAAATTTGCATTGCAACCACAAACAAACCCTATATACACATTCAGTTGAAAAGAAAATCAATTGTAAAAAATATTTGTCAAATAATATCAAACAATATTTATGTACAACTGTCTACATATTAATTGAACTCCATACATAACTGAAAAGTATTTTTACATGAAAAATATAAAGCAACATAGTAGTTTATTCAATATGAAGGTTTCATGCAAAAGAAAATTGCCTATTTACATCATCACTAGATAATGAATATCATTTTTCACCCTTGATGAGAATTAATAGTCATGACTTTTCCTTGTAGTATTTTGAATCTCCGAAGGCTCAAACAACTCAGGAGCTTAGAGAGCATGACACCTCTGAATAGCTAATTTCTTCATTTTTGCTTTTCTCTGAATAGTTCATATAACATTATATGTTTCACAGTGTCTCGGTGTTCTATGCATGCTTGCATAGGTTTCATGGCATACTAACTTGAACCTTTATGTTGTAGTGGCAATATTCCTTCAACCACTATCTTGAGTATTTAGTCCACTAAGCAACTTCATTCTTGCTCTTTTTAGATTTCCAATGCTTCCTTGTTTTAAGCCACTAAGTGTACACTCCCACATGCATGATGGGAGTGTGTTCGAGCCTCAATGGAAGCAACTATTGACTCTTTGTGTTTTAGTAGGTTAAGAAAGTAGCTATGAACAGATACTACATTGTAACAGAGTCAGTAGTACTCAAAAGAGCAACCACATTAGTGATTATTTCACAGATTTTTAGGGGATAAAAGCGGAGGGGAGAGAAGATAAGAGAGAGAGAATTGGAATGCTCCTGCAAGAATGAGGTTACTAAGAAAAAAGAAATTTAATGATTAGTCGCACTGACTTTATTTATTTATTTATTTTTAAAATTATATTTGTTTTATTTATTTTTTCCTCCCATCCCATTTTCTCTTTCCTAATCATACTTATAAAAACTCCTAAAAAAATTGTGAAATAACTCCATTGATAAAGATGCTCTAAGCATGCTTTAGTCCATTTCTTGACCGTTGGAAATCTGAGTTGGATAGGTTGGAAAGGTTAGTCTATTCGAGAGGTGGTTTGGGATGTGAAACTCCACCTTCCGGGTTGCTACCTTCCGAGGCTTTCATCTTACGATCTACTTTCTGGACTCCCTCTTGTTTTAATTACCTTCCAGTCTTCTTTTTAGAGTAATATCCGGACCTTGGTTTATAGTACATTCTAGACCTCTTTCTTGAGTTTTTAACCTTCTGGTTAACTCTTGGGCTGTTTGACTTCGTTCTAACCTTACAAAAATTCCTAAGTATTCTTAAGGTTACCTTTCGAACTCAGTTACTTTCCGGCTTTAATTTTAACTTTTCGGTGTGGTAACGTTGTTCATAGATTTCCTTAAAATTTTACACGTATTGTCTAGGAAAAAAAACATTTTGGGGACTAAAAAATTCTTAACATTAATTTGGTATCATCAAAATCTAATTTACATCTTGTTTCTAACAATATAATTTTTATAAAAAAAATAGTTAACAAAGTAACTATAAAAAAAATACACTTTTGAAACAAAAATTAATAAATGGAGGCATTTTGTTCAAACACTGGAATCATAACCGTAATTATTACAAACTAAATAATGGGTTTTGAAACAAAAATTAAGAGTTAATTCCATTTTTTGTCCTAGAATTATAGGTGACAATCCACTTTTAGTCATTTTTTATCAAAACATCCATTTTTAGTCCTAGTATTATTGTGACATGACTATTTTTGGTCATCTATCATCAAAATAGTTCAAATTTCGTTAAATACAACGGCATTTTGATCTTCAATTATAAATTGTTTCAAAATAATAAACATAAAAAATTATAGTGGGTCAACCTACTTTGTACTACCTCCGTCCCAAAATGGTTGTCTGGTTCGTTTAACGAGGCTTGACTGAAGTAATTTTTTATCCAATTTTTCATAATATTAAGTTTAGCATTAATATATAAAATTTATATATTTAGAAACTACATTAAAAGTACTATTAAACACAAAAAATTAAATTTAAAAATAATAAAAAAATTACTAAAAATATAAGCAAAGAAGAAGAGTTGGTTTGACCAATTAATAGTAAATATGACAGGTAAAATGGGACAGAGGGAGTATAAAAAAAGATCTAAATGTCCTTGTATTTAACGAAATTTCAACGATTTTATTGACGGAGGACCAAAACTGGTCATATCACAATAATACTAGGACTAAAAGTGGGTGTTCTGATAAAAAGAGACTAAAAGTGGAATGCCACCTATAAATGTAGAACCTAAAATGGAATTAACTCAAAAATTAATAAAAACACTTACATTTTAAACTTTTGATCTTAAAATAGTTAGATCTTCAAACACTTACATATTAAACAATAATATATATATATATATATATATATATATATATATATCTACACTTATAATAAGAGCCAATAATGTTAAACCCTTAACTAGAACTAAAAAAATGTTGGTGTAATAGTCTGCTTTAACATATTGTACTTTGTGTTTTTATTGTGCAACCTCCAATTAAATTTCTAATATATCCTAATCTTTTATAATTTTACCAAATTTTTCCGTTAAATATAATCTACACTTATAATAAGAGCCAATAATGTTAGACCTTAACTGGAACTAAAAAAATGTTGGTGTAATAGTCTGCTTTAACATATTGTACTTTGTGTTATTCTTATTGTGCAACCTCCAATTAAATTTCTAATATATCCTAATCTTTTATAATTTTACCAAATTTTTCCGTTAAATATAATGGAAGTTTAACATTAAATTCTTTAGGCAATTTGTTTCTTTATTGCAGTTTTCAAACAAATTGACAATATTCTATAATACAATTCTGTATAGATTCCTAACTTAAAATTAGAATATTGAAGTCTTAATAAGATTCTATAATCCAATTTTGTATAGATTCCTAACTAAACCATTATTCTACCTAAAACAACAGTATATAAATCCCTCCCCTTCTCAACGGGTATTCACCCAAAACTAAACCTAACATATTCTGCAACACACCATCTACTTGACATTCTATAGGTATGATTGTCAAAATATTATCATGCTAATTCTATTATTTGTATTTGTACTCATAATGATTACAGTTTTTTTTTAAATCAATGATGGTATACTCATTAATTAATATAACTTCAATATCGTTATGTAAAAATATATCTATTGTATAATCTGTTCATCTATACTTGTATGTAATGTTGTGGTTTTCATTATATTCCTCTATAATCAAGACATTTTAGTTACTCCTAACTTCCTAATCTATGGTTTTTGAATTTATGTTGTGGTTTCCATTATATTATTTCATAACATCATTTATGAACATATTTTCCATGACACAAGGATATTAGTAATGACAAATGCAATAAAGTTAATTGATATTGACACACAAACTGTGAGCTGGAGTTGTACAGTACATGCCATTAAGAAAAACGAACCAAAAAACGATATTGGAACGCCTGAGAAAAAGTATATGCTCATCGTATTTGAGGATGAAACAGCAAGTAAATAGTAAAATTTTTCTCCCTTTATTATTATTATTTTATTTTTATCATTATTAGTATTATTATTATTATGAAGATGCTCTCATTCACCACCACCAACATCATTGTAAATGCTATATCTAAATGCTCTCATTAAGCAGTATGGAGTAGCATCGATTGGGTTTGCATGTCCAACACAAATTTCAGCGGATATGGTCAACAAAAATCCTGAAACTGTTACATCATATTTGATTCATGTTATGGACACACATAAGGATCAACAATTCATATTGGCACCGTATCATCAACAGTAAGTCGTTTATTATACTATTTTCTATAACTCAATAACTTTATTTGAAGTGCTTTATAATATATTTGTAAATGTAGGAATCATTGGTTGTTGATCGTGATTTGCATCAACTTAAAAACGGTGTATGTATTTGATCCTTTGAAATGTGGGCGCACTCTTGAAGTCAAACCTAGTATGAATATGTAAGTAAAAACTTTATTATTAATATATGTATATCAAATGTTATTATGTTATTTATAAATTGATATAAGTGTTTATTATATTATTAATATAGGGCATTTCGTTCCGTTCCAACAAATGGACGCGGTGTTAGAAGTATGACTTGGAAGGAATGCAAGGTATAAAGTTAAAATTAAAGTTTTAGTATATATATTATATATATGATACTAACCTTAGTGTTTTCTTATGGTTTTAAGTGATATGCTATATATATATTAACATGAAGTAATATATATCTATATTTTGTAGTGTCCACAACAACCCGGAGGTTTTGAATGTGGATACTACACAATGCGATTCATGTATGATATCGTTACCAAGTGTTCAATGCTTGATCGTTTAGATACGGTAAGAAATTTAAATAGAGCTATATATATATATATATATATATATGTATAGTTAAACTATAATTTATAAATTAATATGTTGACTAATAACCCTAATTAATTTGTTTTGTAGGCATTGGAAGATACCACATACTCAATGAATGAAATAGAAGAAGTTCGAGAGTTGTGGGCAAAATATTTTCTAGAAGAGTGCGTTTAGACTTTATTTCGTTTTATAAACATGATTATCTCTATTGTTATATTGTGATGCATGTTGTTTTTTATTATTAATTGTGAAAGATATTGTGAATTGTGGTGATGTTTCAATATGTTGGTGGATGGTAATGTTTCAATGTGTTGGTAGATGGTAATGTTTGTGTTGGTTTTAAATAGTATGTGTTGGTTTAAAATTAAATATGTGTTTGAAAATTGTTATTTGTGTTGGTTATTAATTTGACATTATATTAGTCATGTATGTATTAGTTTGAAAATATATATTTGTGAATAGAAAATAGATATAGGTTTATAAATTTTGATGTTGAGTTGGATGATTTGGAAAATTCTGAGCAGGTTTTAAATACAAAAAATTGGAATATTTGTAATTTAAATTGAATATTATAAAAAAAAAAAAAAAGGTTTACGCGGCACCTGTTGTTTCAGGTGCCGCGTAAAGTATTAAATAAATAATTAAAAAAAGCTTGCCGCGGCACCTGTATCGGAACAGGTGCCGCGGAAACTATTTATTTATTATTATTTTATTGCTTTCAGCTGCACCTGCTACTCTACAGGTGCCGCGGAAAGTATTTATTTAAAAAAAAAAAAAGAAAATTAAATTCTTTCCGCGGCACCCGTTACGGGTGCCGCGGAAAGACTTACCTTTTAGCGTCACTGCCATAGCCTACACCGTTAGAGGTGTAGCGAAAACAATTTTACAGGTGTAGCCTATGACCTTTTTTGTACTAGTGAATGACATTGGAATGTATGATATCACTTTACAAACCAACAAATGGTACATCATCTCAAATGTCATTGTCAAACCTGTCCGGATGAACTATAAAGTACTTGATCACAAATACAATTACACATGGATTTTAAATGGTCTAACCGGTGTCCAAACAAGTGACAATGATAACATGCCATTTGCTCCCATGTAAGTGGTTTATTTGTTTCTACTTATTTTAGTTGCAATTTAGCTATTTACAATTTTGTTATGTTTTATTGAAATATATAAGTATCGAGACTATTTCTTCGATTTTTATTAATTTAGCATTTTTTTCTCTCTAATTATTATATGACTACTTTAACCAACTAAGGAACACTAATTTAAAAATACGCATTGGGCATTTGTTTAATCGCGCAACGCGCGTGTGATAACTAGTACTATATATAAAAGCAATATCGTCCTCCAAAATTTTCCCGCCAAAACGTAGGGGCATTTTAGTAATATGGTAATTATTATGATTTAGAATAATATTAATTATAATTGATTATAATTCGTCTTTAGTAATTATGGTAATTATCATGATAGAATTTATTATTATTATTATTATGATAGAATGATAGAATAACAATAATATTAATTATAATTGGTAATAAACCGTTATTAGTAATAGTAATATGGTAATGGTAATTTTTATGATAAAATTTATTTATATTACGATAGAATAATATAGAATATAGAATAATATTAATAATATTAATTATAATTGGTTATAATTCGTTATTAGTAATATGGTAATGGTAATGGTCGTTATTAGTAATATGGTAATGATAATTATTATGATAAAATTTATTTTTATTATGATAGAATAATATAGAATATAGAATAATCTTAATAATGTTAATTATAATTCGTTATTAGTAATATGGTAATGGTAATTATTATTATGATATAGAATCTTAAAAATTATGACAATTAAAGAATTAATACTTTTCATAATATAAATTTTATCAGGTAAATTAAGGAAATTGGTAATACACATATTACGTCAATAATTAAAGGAGATTAAAAAAATTATGATAATTATTCCAATTCACATATTATTATGCTTGCGAGACGGTCTCACACAAGTGTTACCCCTATAATTCCCTTAATTATTATACATTTTATTAGAATTATAATACATATGAAATACAATTAGGAATAATCAATTTAATTATGTAAATTTCATTTATAAGTGTATCTAAATATATACATTATTAAACACTATATTAATCCTACAAAATTTTAATTTTAATTTTAACTTTGTATGTCAGGTACATACATACCCTACCAAATATATGAAGAATCTAACTATATTATTATATTGTATATTTTATTTTATTTTTTTTAATTTTAAATTTAAATTCATGATAATATAATTTATTCCGTGCATCGCGTTAAACACTAATACTAATAATAATAATAATAATAATAATAATAATAATAATAATAAATTAAAATATAGGGATGTGGCTGGGCAAGGATGAGTATCCATGTCCCCGTCCTCGATTGGGAATTGAAAACATTTCCCCTCCTGGCCCCGTTCTCAGAAATTTTTCTCTATGCCAAGTGATTTGAAAATTTTCAGACAAAGAGAAAATTGACATACCTAAATAGGGGTGGACCCTTTCAAGCATGAGCAATGAGCAAAAGCTTTGTTGCCCAGGCGGGCCGGGCTTGCCAAACATTAAAAAGCCAATAATCAATAACAAATTCAAAATCAAAATCACAAGAAGTGAATTTCCAAGGCCATGATAGAGGAAAAATGATATACGTACTCCCATGGAGTATTACTTCATGATTGCAGGATGACACCTTAGCAGGAAGTAGAAAGAATGGAGTAGAAAATGAAAGTACATGTAATATTACTCAGGATAGAGATATGAGCTGAGCTTGACAGTTTATAGAGAAGATTTTACTAAAGATTCATCACCCTCCAACTTCTCAATCTCCTTCGCAAACCTATCCATTGCTATAGCCGGCAAGCGAATTGGAACCAAGATACCTTCCTCACCTCTCTTATTTTTATACGGTATGTGAAACCCAGCCACGGTGCCCTTTGCTGGACCGCCGTAACGGGGCTTGCCCCACCCGAAATCAAACTCGCTAAGCCCGGCCCGAGTAACATCCGACACAAGATAGGTCCTCGTCATATTATAACCTGGCCTCCCCTTGATGACCAAGAAATCAACCAGGGACTTCATGTACTCCTCACTTACCACTCCTTTTACCTTCATTATCAGCTCCACTGCGTACCCCAACGGATTTCTGGTCAGTTCACCCGCCGTTGTTATGGCGGCGACGTGAGCTAATGCATTGCCGTAATACCCGGGCGGTATAGAGGATCCCAACCCAGTAGTCCTGGAGCGCAAGTTAACGATGCAAAGGGCGCGCACCTCGTCGTCCGGGTGGTACCTATAAACACAAAAAATATGAATATACTAAATTCAAATTCAATATTTTGGTGACAAGGAGTATCAATGCAGTGCGGACACAAGATCTCTGTATAGTCTTTTAATTCTTTAATTGAACACTCTACTGATGGGCCTCCGAAAAAGCAGTCGTTATATTGTGGATCATGCACCATGGCTGATACTGCAACTGTGTTGAAATGGAACTGCAGTTACGCGAAATACAGTTACGCGAAATAGAGGCCGTTTCATCTGTCTTGAACTACAATTGTGTTAAACTGATACTGGTGGTGTGTTGAACGGATGAAACGACTTTTGTTCCGCGCAACTACAGTTCCTCTTTCAACACAACTGCAGTATCAGTCATGACCATGATCCACAGTATAATTTGCGTCCACAGTATAATTTGCGTCCACAGTATAATTTGCGCCGAAAAAGTGGCTTGATCTTCGTTGAAGGACCTCAAGTCTTCCCTAGAAATAAGAGTGGGATAGGGAAAGTTTGGAAATGTTCAAAGATATTATCTAATATCAATATCATCCAAAAATATATTTAAATATATTAAAATTTAAATAAAACATATGTATCAAATTTTAAGTGTGTACAATACCCAAGAGCCATGGTCCGACAGCGCCATAGGAACGCGGTTAGCACCTCGAACGTGGAGCGGTTGCGCAAATGCGGCGGAAGCGATCTGCGTAGAGAGGAGAGGTGGGCGGGGCCGAAAAAGAATGCGCGATGGAGCATGATGTTGTCGGATGGCATAGTTGTCACTTTGGATTGGGGCAATACATCGTACTCAGGGTGTTTGTAGGTTACACAGGGCGGATTCCTGGCACTAAATAGCTCCCTTTTCCATACTGGGAGCACGGATGGCGAGGTTGCACCGCGTGCCATTTCAACCACAGCGTTAAGAAATTTTGATAGGCCGGGTGCATCACTTATTGCGTGATTTTGGCTTATTGTAAAGATGAAACCACCGCATCTTAGACGGGTCACCTGAACAAATTAAAAATGAATATATTTTTAAAAAATCCTGCATAAAAGTCCTACATATATATATATATATATATGTTGATGAAAAATATTACTTGGACTCCTAGGCCAAAATATACTGCTTCATACAAATTTTTGAAGTAGACATTTTCTTTTAAGACCCACTGAATGAAGATAACTTATTGTTGACACATCAAGAAGTAAAAATGAGGGAGCTGTCTGACACATCAAGGAGTAAAAGTGAGGGAGTAGAGATTGAGAGTCCATATATTAGAATTCTATGTTGCTATTTGTTTAAAGAACTACTTTGTGATTGGGGCCTTCCTAGTGTGCTTTAATTTACCTTTTCTGATTGACTTGCTGGCTATTACACAATTGTGAGATTTACCCGTGCACATTTTCGGATAATAACGTACTGTGGGTTTCATCACAAAAAAAAAAAAAGTTAATAACCAAAGTGGTCATTGACTATGCTGATTTTTCTCGATTTCATCCTAAACGACTTTTGTCACCTAATTTAGTCCCAAACTTATGTGTTTTTGCTCAATGTAGTCCTTCATTTACATTTCCATCCACTGACAGTTAAATCCAATGACATTTTGGTAATTGCAAGAATTTATCCCCTTTCACTTTACTACCTGTGAATGAATGCAAATTCCCTTCTACAAATGGAGAACTATATGCATCGAACAAAAACACACAAATTTAATTATGACTAAATTATGTTACAAAATAGGACGATGTCGAAAAAAAACCAACATAGCCAAGGACCATTTTTGTATTAACTCAAATAAGAAATGGAAATCTTTTTTGTTCACTTTAAAAAAAAAAATGGGAGAGTAATGAGGATGAAGCAGTTAGTGATGCCTGGTGGTGAAAATATCGCAGTTAAAAATCTCTCAATCAAATAAAACATAATAAGTCTCAATCAAGGTTATATCCTTGATATTTTCAAAAAAAAAAAGGTTATATCCTTGATTTATGTCCCTCTTTTTGTATGCTAATAAATGTATACATTTTACTTTAAATGTTGTCCACATCAATGTTATTAGACAAAATTGTCCCTACTACATTCTTGTTAGACAAAACTCCTCTTACATAGTTATAACACCGTTACTTTCTAATTCTAACATTGATATATATAACTCCATCACTAATACCATACACCTATATCTATCATATCTTTTTCCTATTCTTTAATTATCATTTTATTAAAATCATATTTAATCATCCAATAAATAATTTTGCCACATTTTGACATTAACTTTTAACAGTATAAATTTACCAAATTTAGTTCTTCATCATGTGATGATCAAAAGTCAAATTTTGAATACGACAGCAATAATAGTCATGGTTGGGGTTGATACGAGCATTTAACCTAAAGGTGCTATGTAAGGTTGGCGATAATTAGACAGTATAATGTTAAAAGCGACACGGTAAGTTGACAATAATTAAAAAATATCATCGCATTTTATTTTATTTTTTTTTTAAATTGATCTAATTCATATGATTTTTACAGATGTAAAACTTAGATTGGTTTTTAATTTTCTACTGAGACTCGTGGAATCCAAAGCCTAATAAAACAGAACAAATGAGAACGTGTAAAGAAATATGAACCAATCACAATCGTTCATTTGTATAGATCTAACGAATTAGAAAAACTTTTAAGTTTTAACAAATAACATTTTTGTAAATAATTCAAATTTTGGAATGCAAGCAAATTGCAATAAAATTGCAAATAACAGTTTCATAGAATACACCTAAATACAAGTAAAATGTATTAAAAGTGAAACTATATAATGTGCATCGTGTAATTAATAATATTAAGTGTACCAAATGTTATCATTAGTTGCACCAAATGTTACTATTAAGTGCTCCAATGTGAAAAGTAAAATTACTTGCACTGTTAAGTGTAAATGTTTGTACTTTTAAGTGATTTTACTTGCATACTTCCATATCTTATTTGCACTTTTGACACATGTTATTTGCACTCAAACTTCGAAATATTTACAGAAATGTCACCACGTTCTTTTTTAAAAATTACATATGGTCCATTGATTTTTTCAAATGAATGGATCATATTAGTTCATATTTTGCTTCTGAGCACCCATTCTACTGAAATGCTTCCATATATATATATATATATATATATATATACACACACATACATATACATACTAGTATTTTATAAGCACGATGCGCAAAGATATATGCCCAATATAATATTAATACTTAATGTTAAAATCTTAGTCATATTACAATTTTTTTAAATAATAGTGTGTGTGTGAGTGTGTGTGTTTATTTATTTATTTATAATTGTAGAATTCATATTAATATTATTGAAGAATTATAGAGATGATAAATTACTAAATATAACTATGGTAATTTAAAATCTAAATTGAGTTCAAACTACCATTGAAGAATGTAAGAAAAAATATTGTGTATGCATGCACATGGTAATTATAATGTGAAAAAGATAACATAAGTTATAACGGTAGGGATATTTTTGTCAAAAAAATTATGTAGTACAATTTTTATAGCATAAGGTACAACAAAAATTAACAGAAAAAATAGACATAAATCAGGGTTATAACTTCGGATTGAAACTTATTATGGTTTTAGATATATATACACATATGTGTGTGTAAATGAGAACATGGTCTTCTTGTAAAAAGTAATGATTGATCCCAACCACCATCAGAATTTATCAATAGCTGAGTTTTAGTAAAAAATCATACAGGTTAATTTTTAAAGTATAGAAACCATTTAAGTTTGCAATATGCATAAAGCTGACACAGCTTTTTTCCCATTATTTTTCAACAATTCTTAACACATGAACCTCCCCTTACACACACACACACAGAGATCAAATGAGAACAGGTGTGCAGGAGAGAACTAGGAACCAATCACAGCCATTCATCTAGAAAGGTCTAACGGATCAAAAAGCAATTTAAAAAAAAAAACGATGGTATTTTTGTAAATATTCAAACTTTGAAATGCAAGTAAATTGTGTTAAAAGTGCAACAATAGCGCAAGTAAAATGTATTAAAAGTGCAACTAAAATATATTAAATGTGCAACAATATAATATACACCGAGCAACAATATTAAATGCGACAAATGTTATCATTAAGTGCATCAATGCGACAGGTAAATTACTTGCACTAGTATGTGTAAATTACTTGCACTACTAAGTTTAAATAGTTGCAATTTTAAGTGATTTTACTTGCATTTATTAATTGCACTTTTAACACAAGTTACTTGCACACAAAGTTCTAGCTATCTACAAAAAATGCCACTGCATTTTTTAAAAATTATATATGATCTATTGATCTTCTTAGATGGATGGCTCAGATTATTTTCTATTTCTCTCCTAGGCATTTGTTCTCACTAGAGTGCTTCCCTACACACACATATATAATTTCAAAAAAAAGTAACATATTTTAAATTTTAAGAAAATTAATTTTATTTCTCTAGAAAAACATTTAATAAAGATAAAAATTGAGATATTTTTTATGTGAAAAATGTAGAAAAAATTAGGTTCTAATATGGCAATTTATATTGTGGACAAGGGTTCACCATATCCACCTTGCATGATAGACTCTGATCCAAAACGACATCATTTTATATTAAGTTTCAAAGCAATGCATCATGTTTAATAACATTATATTGTATAAGCTAATAATATTTGTTCCATATATGTTCATAAATCTAAACCTTAATGTGCATATAAACACTAAATTAAATTGTATTAACATCATTTGTATTTTTGGGTTCTCCTGAAATTTTTCCCCACAAAGAGAGCTCACTTGCCACTTGAGCTACCCCATTGGGTTACTATGTTATGATTATAAATCTAAACTTTAATGTACATAACACTAAAGTGCATGTAAATAATATCTATTTACACTTACTATGTAATAGGTACATAATGCTATTTCTATATGTTCATAAAAATAAAACTCAGTGTACATAAATTTACATGACATGTGCATTATGTTTAATAACATTAGCATATTGTGTTAGTGGATAGTTGATAAAAAGAATGCGTTAGCTATTTAGACCATAAATATTACTCCCTCTGTCCCATTTTACCTGTCATATTTACTATTTATTGGTCAAACCAACTCTTTCTTCATTGCTTATTTTCTTTAGTATTTTTTTTATTATTTTTAATTTTTTTTTTGTTTAATAGTACTTTTAATGTAGTTTCTAAATATATAAATTTTATATATTAATGCTAAACGTAATATTATGAAAAATTGGATTGGAAATAACTCCAGTCAAGCCTCGTTAAACGAACCAGACAACCAAAATGGGACGGACGGAGTAGTGGTTTCTAAATGGCAAATTAGATATTTAATATTACCTAGTAACATATAATTTGACGTATAAAGTCATGAATCTATTGTTTTATTTAATTATTATTATTATTATTATTATTATTATTATTATTCTTATTATTATTATTCTTATTATTATTATGCGCGCATTGTGCGATTAACTTAATGTCCAACACGAAAATTAAAATAAGTAATTACTCAATATAATATTTAAATATTAAAATTAATATAAAATAAAAAAGATTATTTTCAATATAATCAAAATGAATATATTTTACTTGAAAAAAATAGTAGTAAGTATGAGTATTGTTGTTGATAGTTATAATCGATAATAAAAATGATGTATTAACAATTAACATATTAAAACAAATTAAGTCCTCTTAGTGCGATATTGATAAATTAGTAAAACTTAACTTATATTTTGTTGAAAGTGGCATGTTTAAAATAAGCTTACTAATGTTGAATAGTAATTAAAAAATTGTGTAATTAAGTAATAACATATGAATTCATAAGTTTTCATTGTGTATATGATTGAGACCTCAATTGTTGTTATATGCGAACTACTCCGTATTAATCTTGTAAACTCTCATTCATATTTTGAAATATTATTTTTTCCTATAAGATAATAATAATAATAATAATAATAATAATAATAATAATAAAAGATTAGTAAATTAATAATAATAATAATAATATTATTATTATTATTATTATTAAAAGATTAGAAAATATTTTGCAACGAGTAAATTAATAATAATAAATAATTAACAGAATATTTGTTACTAAAGTTTAAAGATAAATAGAAAAGTAAAAAGTGAAAGATGGTAACTTTGAAAATATTATTATTATTATTAAAAAATTTACAAATATTTTGCAATGAGTAAGTTAATAATAATAAATAGTTAACGAAATATTTTGTTACTACAGTTTGTACATAAATAGGAAAGTAAAAAGTGAAAGATGATAACTTTACAATTATTTTATTATATTATTCTATAATGAATAAATCAAAATGTACACGTCAACAGTTCACATTATTACAACAACATAATGTGTATTTTGGTTATAACCTTATCAACATTGACTCTTATTATATTTAGTAGATTAGTAGATAGATAGTAGATTAATAGATAAAGGCATCTTAGGAATTTTCAGGAGTAAAACTGATTGGTCTAGTATAAAATCACGTAAAATAAATAATATTTTTGTAAAAATATAATATTTTTTAAGAACCATGTATTAAAACTTTTTATTGCGTGATTTTTGCATTATACTATTTTTGAAATTTTTAAGAATACCTTTTTTTTATATATATATATATATTTAAAAGAGGGGATCATTCTTTCATTTTCTTTAAGTCAATGTCTAGCTTAGTCACATTTTCTGGTAACTTTAATACAGGATATCCTAGAATTTGATAACTGTGCCATTATAGATAAGAATATATTATTTTGGGTGTTGCTATTTATATCACCTTGGATGCAAATAACCTTGGAATTTGAAAAAGGTTACAAATTCTAATAATTTTATAGGTGATGTAAATAGAAATTAGGGTGTAAATATGGATGTTTACACTACCATGATCAAATGCAATTAATTACACAAAATATTAAGTATTGGAATTAGAGTTTTCAAAAAAAAAAAATTAAAATTATAAATATTATTTAAACTAAATTAAATTAAATAACAATTTAAAATTTTAAAAATAAAAATATTTTAAAAAAAATGAAAAAAAAAACAGAACAACCCCTTGCCGGCGAGGGGTTGTTCTGTTTTTTTTTTTTTTTTTTTTTTTTTTTTTTTTTTTTTTTT
>NC_044925.1:12860253-12873300 GCF_003576645.1 Ipomoea triloba
TTTTTTTTTTTTTTTTTTTTTTTTTTTTTTTTTTTTTATCAAATATTTTTAATTTTTTTAAATAGTTAATTTAATTTAATTTAATTAAAAAAATATTTCTAATTTCAATATTTTTTTTTATACAATGTGATACTACATGTTTCGAATATAACCAGCAGTACGACATATTTACCGCTCCGATCTACAACTTTGGTACGAGCATGTTGTAATCGCCATTGGTTGCGTTAATAATAATCATTATGTTAAGGTAACATCGACAGGAGGGTACTCAATGCCTACTATTGCTCCACAATGGACTTATTTTAAATATGATTGTGTGCAGATGCATAGATTACTTCATATGTGTATCGGATTAATAGCTACAATGAGCATGTACTCTCTAGTTATACTCATGAGAATGTTATATTGAATTGAAATTGAATGAAATTTCTTTTTATATTTTATTGTGATGTTAATGTGTTTTTATCGTTTTTAATGATTCAAAATTAATTTATTATATTATTATAATAAGGTAAAATAATGCATATAAAGAGTTATAAAAAATATTAGAATAACAAAAGAAAAATATTATGAAAATTTATTAAACGTTAGATTCTACATTAAAAATTATTATAGACAAAATTATTATACTATCACAATTTGAAATAATAATAAATAATTAAAAAATATTGTAGACAAAATTATTATACTATCAAAATTTAAAATACAAATAAATAATAAATATTTTAAATAAAAAACATAGTGTTTTATTAACTTTAATGAAAGTGGTGTAAATAGCAAATTTTATTTACACCACCTATAAAGCTATCAAATCTATAAAGGGTGGTGTAAATAGAATTTTTGGTGGTACAAATAGAATTACCCATTATTTTTTAGAGTAGATAGTTAAAAGTGGAACAAAGTCAGAATAAACATAAAAATATAATTAAAAGCTGAATAAAGAATTTCAGAGATTACTAAGCTAGTTTAGGGCAGAAAATTAATAAACTAGAAAATAAAATCTCATATTATGATAAGAAACAGTAAAGAGTAAAGACCGTATATATAAAAAGGAAAGCTTTAATATAATCCAGTAGAAGAAATTAAATACCTGAAAGAGGAGCAAAGGGAAATTGAGAAATTCTCCGGAGCCACCGACGGGATAAATTAGCTCATCCAAACGCGGAATAGGCGGGTGAAGTGCGTCTCCAAATGCATCCAGCGTAACATCAGCGTCGGCCTCCGTGAACATCACTCCCTCGCCGGTGCAATCCACCGTCAATTTCCGGCCGGCACCCTCCCGGAGCCGGCCGGCGAACGGGTAGTAGAACACAAGCGCCTTGGCTATCGCCGTTCGGATGAACTTTGCGGGATCCACTCCCTCCATGGAACAATTCTTAGGGTAAACGAAGATCAAGGGGATATAAGATCTCAAACCTTCCTGGTCGTCGATATCGGAGAGGTGTTTTATCTCGCGAGGAGTCGGCTCGGCCGGAGGCACCAGCTGTGGCGGCCGCCGCCTCACGGTGAAGTCTAGAGGTTGTGGCAGCGGTGCAAGAGCCATAAGTGGAGAAGTGGAACAGAATAATGGTTGGGTAGAATATTATATACTAAAAATACTATTTAGACTGGACAATTTTACTCTCAATTTTTTCATGAGCAGAGAAGAGGAACTTAATAATGGTTGCTTCTACTATATAGAAAAAATACTATTTATTCTGGACAATTTTACTCTCAATTTTTCATTAGTGGAGAAGAGAAACAGAATAATGGTTGGATAGAATATTATATACTAAAAATACTATTTAGACTGACTCTCAATTTTTCATGAGTGGAGAAGAGGAACATAATAATGGTTGGGTAGAATATTATATACTAAAAATACTATTTAGACTGGACAATTTTACTCTCAATCTTTTATGAGCGGAGAAGAAGAACTTAATAATGCTTGGGTAGAATATTATATAGAAAAAATACTATTTATTCTGGACAATTTTACTTTCAATTTTTCATTAGTGGAGAAGAGAAACAGAATAATGGTTGGTTAGAATATTATATACTAAAAATACTATTTAGACTGACTCTCAATTTTTCATGAGTGGAGAAGAGGAACATAATAATGGTTTGGTAGAATATTAAATAGTAAAAATACTATTTATTCTGGACAATTTTACTCTCAATATAGTAAAAATACTATTTATTCTGGACAATTTTACTCTCAATTTTTCATGAGTGGTATTTATTCTGGACAATTTTACTCTCAATTTTTCATGAGTGGAGAATATTCTGGACAATTTTACTCTCAATTTTTCATGAGTGGAGAAGATTCTGGACAATTTTACTCTCAATTTTTCATGAGTGGAGAAGAGGAACATAATAATGGTTGGGTAGAATATTATATAGTAAAAATACTATTTATTCATGACAATTTTACTCTCAATTTTTCATTAGTGGAGAACAGGAACATAATAATGGTTGGGTAGAATATTATATAGTAAAAATACTATTTATTCAGGACAATTTTACTCTCAATTTTTCATTACTGGAGAAGAGGAACATAATAATGGTTGGGTAGAATATTATATAGTAAAAATACTATTTATTCTGGACAATTTTACTCTCAATTTTTCATGAGTGGAGAAGAGGAACAGAATAATGGTGGGGTAGAATATTATATAGTAAAAATACTATTTAGACTGACTCTCAATTTTTCATTACTGGAGAAGAGGAACAGAATAATGGTGGGGTAGAATATTATATAGTAAAAATACTATTTAGACTGACTCTCAATTTTTCATTACTGGAGAAGAGGAACAGAATAATGGTGGGGTAGAATATTATATAGTAAAAATACTATTTAGACTGACTCTCAATTTTTCATTACTGGAGAAGAGGAACAGAATAATGATTGGGTAGAATATTATATAGTAAAAATACTATTTATTCTGGACAATTTTACTCTCAATTTTTCATGAGTGGAGAAGAGGAACATAATAATGGTTGGTTAGAATATTATATAGTAAAAATACTATTTATTCTGGACAATTTTACTCTCAATTTTTCATGAGTGGAGAAGAGGAACATAATAATGGTTGGGTAGAATATTATATAGTAAAAATACTATTTATTCAGGACAATTTTACTCTCAATTTTTCATTACTAGAGAAGAGGAACATAATAATGGTTGGGTAGAATATTATATAGTAAAAATACTATTTATTCTGGACAATTTTACTCTCAATTTTTCATGAGTGGAGAAGAGGAACATAATAATGGTTGGGTAGAATATTATATAGTAAAAATACTATTTATTCTGGACAATTTTACTCTCAATTTTTCATGAGTGGAGAAGAGGAACATAATAATGGTTGGGTAGAATATTATATAGTAAAAATACTATTTCTTCTGGACAATTTTACTCTCAATTTTTCATGAGTGGAGAAGAGGAACATAATAATGGTTGGGTAGAATATTATATAGTAAAATACTATTTCTTCTGGACAATTTTACTCTCAATTTTTCATGAGTGGAGAAGAGGAACAGAATAATGATTGGGTAGAATATTATATAGTAAAAATACTATTTATACTTGACAATTTTACTCATGAGTGAAGAAAAGAAACATAATAATGGTTGGGTAGAATATTCTATAGTAAAAGTACTATTTATACTGGACAATTTTACTCTCAATTTTTTATGAGTGGATAAGAGGAACATAATAATGGTTGGCTAGAATATTAGTCCCTCCGTCCCATTTTATGTGTCCGGTTCGGTTAACGAGACTTGACTGGGGTTATTTTTAATCCAATTTTTGATAATATTAAGTTTAGTATTAGTATACAAAATTTATATATTTAGAAACTACACTAAAAATACTATTAAACACAAAAAATCAAATTTAAAAATAAGTAAAATATACTAAAGAAAATAAATAAAGAAGAAATAGTTGGTTTGACCAATGAATAGTAAGTAGGACAGATAAATTGGGACAGAGGGAGTATATAGTAAAATTACTATTTATTCTGGACAATTTTACTCTCAATTTTTCGTTAGTTGAGAAGAGGAACATAATAATGGTTGGGTAGAATATTATATAGTAAAAATACTATTTATTCTGGCCAATTTTACTCCCAATTTTTTATGAGTGGAGAAGAGGAACATAATAATGGTTGGGTAGAATATTATATAGTAAAAATACTATTTATTCTGGACAATTTTACTCTCAATTTTTCATTAGTGGAGAAGAGGACATAATAATGGTTGGGTAGAATATTATATAGTAAAATTACTATTTATTTTGGACAATTTTACTCTCAATTTTTCATTAGTGGAGAAGAGGAACAGAATAGTTGTTGGGTAGAATATTATACAGTAAAAGTACTATTTATACTGGACAATTTTACTTTCAATTTTTCATAAGTGGAGAAGAGGAACATAATAATGGTTGGGTAGAATATTATATATTAAAAATACTATTTAGACTGGACAATTTTACTCTCAATTTTTCATGAGTGGAGAAGAGAAACATAATAATAGTTGGGCAGAATATTATATAGTAAAAATACTATTTATACTGGACAATTTTACTCTCAAATTTTCATAAGTGGAGAAAAGGAACATAATAATGGTTGGGTAATGAACATATACTATATTGTAACAGAGTCAGTAGTACTCAAAAATAAAAAATAAAAAAAATAATGGTTGGGTAGAATATTATATAGTAAAAATATTATTTATACTGGATAATTTATTTTCAATTTTTATTATCTCATTTAAACTTTGATGTAGACATTTTTGTTAAAACTTTTCAATAGATAAAAATTTAACAATAATTGTCAGTAAAAATAAAAGAATAAAAATTGAGAATCCAGATACTAAGACTCATTATATATGTATTTTGTAAACAAGAAACTCTGAAATATATATATATATATATATATATATTCAAAATTTGAAAATGTGGATACAAAATCTTTATGAAGAAAGTACTCTGATTTTGACCAAGTCAAATTTTCAAAGTGATTGAAACTCTAACCGCTAACCAATTATTCCTATGAAGTGCCACATATTAAATCTATAGTTTAAGGGGAAATAGTGTTTTTAGTCCCCAATTATAAATGTTATAAATAATATATTAAGTAGTGGATATTATTATTTGTAACGTTTGTAACGGACGTATTTATGTATGTTATTAGTATACCCTTTATATATATATGTGTGTGTGTGTGTACGCTATTTTGTAAACTACAATATTGGTTGTGATGGAATGAAACACTCTTCTCCCTATCTTTTGTTGTCTCTATTCTCTATTGTTTTAGTTTATACATAATCTGTAATTCAACTGCAATTCACCGGTTAGGAGCTCAAAGGCGAACGGACAAAACTATATACAACACGTTATCATCACAAAAACCAAGTAAGGTGCACCAAATAAACATAATACTAGGGATGCCTAACGATCAGATCTTAATATTTTTGGAAAATGTCAACAATCTGGTTAATTTAAAAATTGTCATGAATTTTATAAATATGGGAGAGAAAATTATAATATTATAGTTGTCGACAACACAATTGCCTATATAATTGGTCATTTAAATAAACTGGATCCTCATTGTTTAGTATTTAAGGAGCAATTAAGGCATAGCTCGACTCGCTAAACTAGATTCTCTTTATAACATGTATGTTAACCATGTTGGTTACAAATAGGTGTTTTTACGAAAGAGAAATGAAAATGATGAGGTGGTATAATAGCGAGCATTTGTAGCACATGGGTTCACACAGAGACCCTTGATTGATTTTAATAAAATACAATCTCCCATGTAAGATGACATTAAGTTCCACTATATAATATCATTGGCAGAATAAACTTTTTTTTTTTTTTGAAAACCTGGCAGAATAAACTTAAGATAATGCAACTAATAAATATCATGACCACATGATAATTGGTCATTGGACGATATAAAAGAAAATGAAAATCACAACAAGAAAAGTATTATGGTCTTTATATGACCTAGCACTGATAATGATTCACTGCGTAATTCTCCTTTTGAAGAAGAAATTATGTGTCATTATGAATTCTTTAAAGGATTGCGAATAGAGTTATTACCCTCATTTAGAAGGGATAATGTGTACCATAAGTGTTCTTTATTGAGTTGTAAATGAGCATAAAATTGCTAAATTTGATGTGTTTGTTTAAAAATCCTTGGTGGATTTATAATTCTCAAAATAAATATTACAACATGTTTGTTGTTGAAATACAAAGGCTTTACTTAACTTGAAATAGTAAAGCAATTAACTGAGTAATTTTCTCCTGAAGTAGGAAAATGTAAACATCAAAATATACCGTTAGTACTTATTGAGGGGCCACTAATCGTAATTATTTATTATCTCAACCTATGTTGGTCTTATAAAAGAGTTTAATGGTATTAGCTCATGTTCTAAACGTGAATTTTAGAAATAAAAAGGACTTGGAAAACCAAGTATTACCTCGACCTGCAAATAGAGTATTTCCCTAAAAGGAATTTTATACACCAGTTTGTCTATTTTGGAAAAATGTGTCTTTGACACATTTTGTATATGGATAAGTATCATTGACTTATCATACTAATGATTGTCCAATAATCTCTTGAAGTAGATAAAGGACCATTTAGACTCAAAAATGATAATGAGGACATTTTGGTACTTGAAATCCATTACTTCATTACTATTGGAGCACTATAGTAGAACTAGAAGTTTCATGATCGCATTAGGACTGACATTGTCCTTACAATGAAATCACTAATACTCCTTACAATGAAAGCACTATACGAGGCTTGACTGTAGTTATCTTTAATTCAATTTTTTTTTTATAATATTAAGTTTAGTATTAATATACAAAATTTATTTATTTAGAAACTACACTAAAAGTACTATTAAATACAAAAACTCAAATTTAAAAATAAGTAAAAAAAAATACTAAAGTAAATAAACAAGAAAGAAAGAGTTGATTTGACCAATGAATAGTAAGTATAACAGATAAAATGGGATAGAGGGAGTAACTCCTAGTTCTCCAAATATCCTCTAGTATCTTCAATTTATAAATTTATGCAATAAATCAATGTGTGTTTCTCTTCGACCACTTGGTATTGACTCCTTTTGATCTCCATGATGCTAAATTCCAAACTAGTTATGTTTGTTCTACCTCCAATGCCTTATGGGAGGATAATAAAAGTGTATTTTAAGTGGGTATGGTTAAGGAATATTAGACATGTTATGTAAATATTCAACTCACATAAACTCCAGAAGAGTCACGAGATCATTGTATAAAATGTTAGCTTATAGTACGTGACAATCCTGAAGATTGTACCATATCATATTCTCTACACCCTTTTGAAACAATAATTTTATCATGTAGAACTTGAAGATGAAGATTACATTTACTCGAATCGATCTTGAAGATTGGATTTAAAATCCTGAAGATTGAGGTCTTAAAAGACTAACAGTTGTATTTTTGCAACTTATCAACACAGACATATACCATTGGATTTTCTAGTGTGGTTTTTAACGAGGCATGAGTATGATATAGTAATTTTAATGGGGAAGGTTACAAATAGATACTTAAATAAACGAACTCCGAAATCCTGAAGATTATGCCCTGAAGGCTTATGGTTGTACTCTTTTTCTTAACTAAGTTTTTTTTCCACTGGGTTTTCTTAAGTTAAGGTTTTTAATGAGGCAACCAAAACAATATATGATTTTGCAAATATCATGTACTCTTTTCTTCAACTAGGTTTTTTCCACGTGGTTTTCCTAGTGAAGTTTTTAATTAACGAGGTATGAAAGTATTTGAATATACCATTCATATACCTTGTACTCTTTTCTTGTCTAGGTTTTTTCCACAGGTTTTTCCTAGCAAGTTTTTAACAAGACAAGATCATGATCAAATAATGTCCAAGGGGGTGTGTTATAAATAATATATTAAATAGTGGACATTATTATTTGTAACGTTTGTAATGGACGTATTTATGTATGTTATTAGTATACCCTTTATATATATGTGTACACTATTTTGTAAACTACAATGTTGGTTGTGATGGATTGAAACACCTTCTCCCTATCTTTTGTTGTCTCTATTATCTATTGTTTTAGCTAATACATAACATGCAATTCAATTGCAATTCACCAGTTAGGAGTTAAGGGCCAACGTGAACTATATACAACAATAAAGATATAGTTGACTCAGTTTTCTTATTATTGTAATCGTCACATTTAGTCTATCAATTATTATCTCAGTAGTAAATATAGTCCCTTGATGACAATTGAGGGATTATATATTTATATCTACTATTATAATATTTAACAAATTTTATCACTGAAGGACTATATTTATTACTAGTATACTAGTTTTTTCACGCTCGTTGCGCGAATAGGATAATGCCCAATCTTTATTTTTAAATAAGTACTTCAAAGTATATCAATACAAGATTATATAGGAGATGTTCATGCATATGTAATTGAATCGGTAATTCAAAGTATATAAATGGAAGATAATATATGAGAGATTGATTATAATTATCACTAAAATAAATGTTTGGAATTTAATTTTGTAAAAACAATAGTCAAAATACTTAGTCTAAAAATGATAGTATAAATAAATACTACTTTTGGTAATAAAAATTTATACATTTTAAATCATATTAATAAAGAAATATGATTTACCTTTAAAGTGAACAACTGTGATGTAGTCCAAAAAATATTACAGGTAGTTTTTCGCTTTAATTTATTGGGTTATTTGAATGTCTTCTTTATCAACAAATTCTCCCTAAGTAATTAATATGATTGGTTTCAAATTGTTTTTTTTTAAAAAATTTCTATGTTATTAATAGAATACTTGGTTAATAAATATATAACATTATTTTGTATTATAACATTGATATTGAATATTTAATTACAAGATAGTGTAAAAGAAAACAATGAATAATGTAGTGAATATAATTAATTAATGAATTTGAAGGTAATGAATTTTTGCATTGTAGAAAATAAAGACAATATAAGTAATGAAATTATATCTCTTTTTAATTTTTTTGATAATGAATAATTTTTATTCTAGAAAATAAAGACTATATAACTAATGAAATTATATCTCTTTTTTAAATTTTTGATAATGAATCATTTTTATTGTAGAAAATAAAGATAATATAACTAATTAAATTATATCTCTTTTTTAATTTTTTGATAATGAATATATATATTTTTTATTTAAAGAGAATATTATTTGTCAACAAATCCCCTCAATGTAGTTAATATGATTGACTTCAAATTATTTTTAATTTTTTTCTATCTTATTAATAAAATCCTTGGTAAATAAATATATAACATTATTTTGTATTATAACTTTGACATGGAGTATTTAATTACAAGATAGTGTAAAAAGAGACAATGAATAATATAATGAATATAATTAATTAATGAATTTGAAGGTAAGGAATCTTTGCATGGTATAAAATAAAGACAATATAACTAATGAAATTATATCTCTTTTCAAATTTTTTGATAATGGATAATTTTTATTGTAGAAAATAAATACAACATAACTAATGAAATTATATATCTTTTAAATTTTTTGATATAAATAATTTTTATTATAGAAAATAAAGACAATATAACTAATGAAATTATATATCTTTTTTAATTTGTTTGATAATAAATATTTTTTTTTGAATAAAGATACATGTATTGTAAACATCGAATTCTAAATTAAAGAAATGCATATGTATTATTTTTTTTGTTATAATTACTAATTTATTTTAATTTAATAAGAGTAATAGAGTGGTACTTACCTTTCAATAATATACTCTAACATATTCAATTCGTACTATATGTTTAACAATTATGCCAACTCTGATTGGGATGCGGTTCGAACCTAAGACCTTTGTTGTAGAAATTAATGTGTAAGTTAAAAGTTAACCGAATATTCCGTTAATAAAGTTTATACTAACGGAATATGAGGTTATTTAAGGGAAGAACATAATATAATAGAGGGTAAAGAAGGAAAATCATAAAAAATTACTAAAATCAAAATAATATGAATCATTCGTTTAAGTAAATAATTACTACCAACATTTTTTTTCTTCCCGTTAGACCCCTAATATTATTGGCTCTTATTAAGATTGTAGATGTATATAATAATTGAGAGACTTAATATGAAAACCTTAATAGTTAGACTAATCTAATTATATCCTTATAATTAAAAAACTAAGGGTCACACTTGTGTGAGACCGTCTCACGGATCCTTATTCGTGAGACGGGTCGGGTCGGGTCCAAGCAACATGCAAATGTCATACTTATATGTGCAAATGTCATACTTATATGCTCAAATATAATACTAATTAATAATACAATTTTTGTTACTTATAAGAGAAAAAGTAATACATTTTTCATGTTGATAGGTGCCCCTTAGTTATAAGGGCAAATATAACACTTTTGAGGAAAAATGTAATACTTTTAAATCGAAATGTAAAAGTATTGTATTTTTCCTTAAATGTATTACATTTACTCTTATAAGCAACAAAAATTTTATTGCTGATTAGTATTAAATTTGAGCATATAAGTATGACATTCGTGCATATAAGTAGCACATTTGCGTCGTGACCCGACCCGACCCGTCTCACGGTGAGACGGTCTCACACAAGTTTTTGCCAAAAACTAAAAGTGTTGTTTTCCATAGTTCAATTAGAAATAGACTCTTCTGTCATTATTGAAAGTGTATGTTTTTCCTCCTTATAATTAAAAAACTAATAAAAGTGTTGTTTTCCATAGTTTAATTAGAAATAGACTCTTGTCATTATTGAAATTGTTTTTCCTTGTGAAAACTCTATTGTATTTTTGGTAGAGAACTTTCTTATAGGGATTCACATACGTAAGATTAGAGTAGGTTATCCTGTTTATGGAACTCATCCATTGAGCAAGACAAAGAGCTCTTTTTGCGAGAGTCATAATTAAGATCTTCTTTGTTGATGCTTTTGCTAAAATATCTGCTTTTCATTGATCGGTGCTGCTTTTGTGTTGAAATATGATATAGAATAATAAAATTTAAACGCTTCATAAAAAAATCTACATTTCCCGCTTCAAAATGAGGGGAGGTTGGTAGGCATGAATAAATTTATAGGAATTGAAAAGAAAAGACTAATTAAAATACCTTTAATAATAGTAATAATAAAAAAATCCTCAAGAGTGATGTTGTAATTTCACATTGTTTTCTTATTCCATGTTGCACTGAATTGGAATTCATAAAGAGAGCCCTATGAATTTCAATTCCTCAAATAAAGGGAACTGCAATTCGATAGAATTGTAATTCCTTCCAACCAAACAACATAATTGAATGGTTCAACGAATTATGTTGTAATTATAATTCAATTACATCCGATCAAACAACCAGTTAAGAATTGCAATCACTAAATATAAAGGTTCAAACTTTCATAATAATATTTAAAAAAAAAAACGAGAATTATTTTCAAGTGATGCTTTGACCAGAAAAACTGAAAAAGTTTGGGTCAACAATTCCTTGAGAATAAGAAAAAGGGAAGTTGGAATTTTTTTTTTATGAGGAAGGAAATATATCTAATTACTTACTTATCTTTTATTGGCCAGGTTGAAAACCTAACTCATAAAAAATTAGAGTGTGTTTAGTTGACTAGTTTAACTATAAGGAATGGGTATCAAAGTCATCGTTTATATTGGTTGATAGATTTTTAGAACACTACTATGCGTTTTAATTCCTTAATAGTTAGACTAATCTAATTATATCCTTATAATTAAAAAACTAAGGGTCACACTTGTGTGAGACCGTCTCACGGATCCTTATTCGTGAGACGGTCTCACACAAGTTTTTGCCAAAAACTAAAAGTGTTGTTTTCCATAGTTCAATTAGAAATAGACTCTTCTGTCATTATTGAAAGTGTATGTTTTTCCTCCTTATAATTAAAAAACTAATAAAAGTGTTGTTTTCCATAGTTTAATTAGAAATAGACTCTTGTCATTATTGAAATTGTTTTTCCTTGTGAAAACTCTATTGTATTTTTGGTAGAGAACTTTCTTATAGGGATTCACATACGTAAGATTAGGAGTAGGTTATCCTGTTTATGGAACTCATCCATTGAGCAAGACAAAGAGCTCTTTTTGCGAGAGTCATAATTAAGATCTTCTTTGTTGATGCTTTTGCTAAAATATCTGCTTTTCATTGATCGGTGCTGCTTTTGTTGAAATATGATATAGAATAATAAAATTTAAACGCTTCATAAAAAAATCTACATTTCCCGCTTCAAAATGAGGGGAGGTTGGTAGGCATGAATAAAATTTATAGGAATTGAAAAGAAAAGACTAATTAAAATACCTTTAATAATAGTAATAATAAAAATAATCCTCAAGAGTGATGTTGTAATTTCACATTGTTTTCTTATTCCATGTTGCACTGAATTGGAATTCATAAAGAGAGCCCTATGAATTTCAATTCCTCAAATAAAGGGAACTGCAATTCGATAGAATTGTAATTCCTTCCAACCAAACAACATAATTGAATGGTTCAACGAATTATGTTGTAATTATAATTCAATTACATCCGATCAAACAACCAGTTAAGAATTGCAATCACTAAATATAAAGGTTCAAACTTTCATAATAATATTTAAAAAAAAAAACGAGAATTATTTTCAAGTGATGCTTTGACCAGAAAAACTGAAAAAGTTTGGGTCAACAATTCCTTGAGAATAAGAAAAAGGGAAGTTGGAATTTTTTTTTTATGAAGGAAAATATATCTAATTACTTACTTATCTTTTATTGGCCAGGTTGAAAACCTAACTCATAAAAAATTAGAGTGTGTTTAGTTGACTAGTTTAACTATAAGGAATGGGTATCAAAGTCATCGTTATTATTTGGTTGATAGATTTTTAGAACACTACTATGCGTTTTAATTACCCCATTAATTGCAAAACCCATTTCCTAATAAAATAAAGGTTTCATTTCCCTTCCTCCTCTTCCCCAACTATTAATAATCATTCTCATTCCACCCTACTACCAAACATGTAAAATACT
>NC_044925.1:12873325-12890465 GCF_003576645.1 Ipomoea triloba
CGTGAGACGGGTCGGGTCGGGTCACGACGCAAATGTGCTACTTATATGCACGAATGTCATACTTATATGCTCAAATGTGAGACGGTCTCACACAAGTTTTTGCCAAAAACTAAAAGTGTTGTTTTCCATAGTTCAATTAGAAATAGACTCTTCTGTCATTATTGAAAGTGTATGTTTTTCCTCCTTATAATTAAAAAACTAATAAAAGTGTTGTTTTCCATAGTTTAATTAGAAATAGACTCTTGTCATTATTGAAATTGTTTTTCCTTGTGAAAACTCTATTGTATTTTTGGTAGAGAACTTTCTTATAGGGATTCACATACGTAAGATTAGGAGTAGGTTATCCTGTTTATGGAACTCATCCATTGAGCAAGACAAAGAGCTCTTTTTGCGAGAGTCATAATTAAGATCTTCTTTGTTGATGCTTTTGCTAAAATATCTGCTTTTCATTGATCGGTGCTGCTTTTGTTGAAATATGATATAGAATAATAAAATTTAAACGCTTCATAAAAAAATCTACATTTCCCGCTTCAAAATGAGGGGAGGTTGGTAGGCATGAATAAAATTTATAGGAATTGAAAAGAAAAGACTAATTAAAATACCTTTAATAATAGTAATAATAAAAATAATCCTCAAGAGTGATGTTGTAATTTCACATTGTTTTCTTATTCCATGTTGCACTGAATTGGAATTCATAAAGAGAGCCCTATGAATTTCAATTCCTCAAATAAAGGGAACTGCAATTCGATAGAATTGTAATTCCTTCCAACCAAACAACATAATTGAATGGTTCAACGAATTATGTTGTAATTATAATTCAATTACATCCGATCAAACAACCAGTTAAGAATTGCAATCACTAAATATAAAGGTTCAAACTTTCATAATAATATTTAAAAAAAAAAACGAGAATTATTTTCAAGTGATGCTTTGACCAGAAAAACTGAAAAAGTTTGGGTCAACAATTCCTTGAGAATAAGAAAAAGGGAAGTTGGAATTTTTTTTTTATGAAGGAAAATATATCTAATTACTTACTTATCTTTTATTGGCCAGGTTGAAAACCTAACTCATAAAAAATTAGAGTGTGTTTAGTTGACTAGTTTAACTATAAGGAATGGGTATCAAAGTCATCGTTATTATTTGGTTGATAGATTTTTAGAACACTACTATGCGTTTTAATTACCCCATTAATTGCAAAACCCATTTCCTAATAAAATAAAGGTTTCATTTCCCTTCCTCCTCTTCCCCAACTATTAATAATCATTCTCATTCCACCCTACTACCAAACATGTAAAATACTTTCATCAAAACTCATTACCATTACCAAGTATTTGATACTCATTCCAATTCCAATTCCATGTGCGAACCAAACACATCCTTCTGCTCACTCTCTCGGCTGTGTAATTAAAATTGTCCTTGGTTTGCTGCTTTAGTTTTGTAGGTTTTGTTAAACTGTGGGCTGCTTTAGATTTTTTTTTTTCGATCTATGAGAGAGGGGGACACCAGAAAAGACTCTAGCTAATGCCATTACCCGCCCCATTGGCAGAGATCCGTCTTGTGAATCTTGCGCCCAAATTGTCTTCCATGACGATACTGCACAGCCCATTTGGGACTTCGTCAATCAGTGTTAGACCCGTTTGGTTCATACGTGCTTGCTTAGCCAAAACATCCGCGGCTCGATTTTGTGCACGGTAAACGTGCTCCAACTTTATGTCCTCAAACTTCTGCATTAGCTCCATACACCTTGTGGCGATGTTGTTGCGTTTGCATCCTTGTATAATACTCCCCTGCAGAATGTCAATTGTGGTTTTAGAATCACATTCGAGAATCAACTTGCGTACTCCTAGACGACTTGCCATGCACAAGCCTTGGAGAACCCCCCATTCCTCTGCTTCAGCAACTGAACAGGTTCCTATCTTGTACATGAACCCTCCCTTCCAACGCCCTTGAGAATCCCGCAACACCCCACCGCACCCTGCTTGTCCAATATCCGCAGAATAGCTGCCATCAACATTGAGCTTCAACCAGCCCACAGGTGGCTTTGCCCAAGTTGTAGTCGTGACAGCAAAAAGCCCTGTGTTCACAACGCGAGTCTGTGTATTCAAAAAGGCTGCTCTGGTCTCGGCTTCTTGCCTCCTGAGCACCTGTAGTTTCTGCTCCAAAGTGTAATTACGCGCATTGAAAATCACCTCATTCCTCCATCGCCAAATCCACCACATGCGGAGGGCGAACTTGGCCGGCTAATCCTTGTCAAGACCAGCCTTGCTATCACCTCTAATATTCACCGCTAACCATTCTTTCCATGCAAGTCTGTTCAGGTTCGCCGCCACGTCTCGTCGAAGAGCCGCCCGCCAAATGCCTTTCACTTCGTTACATTGCCGGAATAAATGGTTATTATCCTCCAGCAGACCTGCACAAGAAACACAGCATGCATTAGATGTCAAATGCCGCCTCAATCTCTCCATGTTCGTTAGAACCTTCCCATGATTCACCAGCCAAAGAAAAACGCATTGTCAGAGCGGGGCTTTAATCTTCCAAATGCGGTTCCAAAGGGTGGCATTATCACTCTGAGCCGAGCCCGTTAACTCTTCATACGCGGACTTAATGGAGAACTTATTATTGGGATCAGGGCCCCATCCAAACTCATCAGGCGAATTGTCATCCTCCATTAAAAGAAAGCTTGCCAGCTTCTGTTTAGCAGCGTCAGGAAGAGTCTCATTGATTCTGCTCCAATCCCACCCTATTCCCTCCCTCCAGTAGTCCGCCACGGACGAATAAAGCTCGGGAAGACTCACGGTCCTACACATTTGCGCATGGAGAGGGCTTTGTGTGATCCATCTATCCATCCAGAACTTTGTCGTTCTGCCATTACGAACCAGCCTGACCAACCGCTCATCCAGGTGCGGGCTCGCGTGCATGATGCCTTGCCAAGCATTTGACACCCCAGTTTTTCTCGGTGGCTGTGTGTGATTATACTTGGTTGTCAGCGTTTTGACCCAGAGACTGTCTCTTTCCGTTCGAATGCGCCATCCCAGCTTCATCATGCATGCCATGTTCATCTCCTGGAGTTTCCGAATGCCTAGCCCCCCATCACACTTCGGCCTAGATATCATCTCCAAGTTCACAAGGTGTACCTTCCTGCTGTCCTGGTTATCGCCTCCCCAGATGAACTGCCTGGTTCGTCTTTCAATCGCCTGGCATATTCCTTTTGGCAACACTGCCGTCTGCATGGTATATAAAGGTATGGCATTCAACATAGATTTGGCTAAGGTTACCCTTCCTGCAAAGGACAACAGTTTACCCCTCCAGCCCTCTAGTCTCCCATTAACGCGGTCGAGGATGCCGTCAAAAGTCCTGCATGTGACTCTACCGTGAAACGATGGGACCCCCAAATACTTGCCCAAATTTTCCGTTCTCTCTATACCGAGTTGGTTCGCAATGGCACTCGCAAGACCCGGGTCCGTATTTCTCGAAAAGAAAACCTACGATTTATCATAGCTTATTCTTTGTCCTGAGGCAACACAAAAACGTGTCAAGCAATCCTTAATAATGTCCACTTGCTCAATAGATGCTTCCGTGAACAGCACCATGTCATCGGCGAAACAAAGATGGGATAGGAGAGGTCCGTCAGACGCCAAACGGACACCTTTCCAACTTCTCGATCGCACCTGGAGAGCAATCATTTGGCTAAGCTTCTCTAAGCATATAACAAAAATTGCTGGAGACATGGCGTCCCCTTGGCGAATTCCACGCTCCGGGCAGAATTGTGGAAGCCTATTCCCGTTCCAAAGCACTGACATTTTCGGGGATACAATTCATCGCATGATAAGATTCACCCAATTCGTATTGAAACCAATTTCCTGCAGGGTAGACCGAATGAAGTCCCAAGATAAGCGGTCGTAGGCTTTTTCCAAGTCTAGCTTGATAGCCATGATCCCTCTCGCTCATCGTTTTGAACGCATGGAATGCATAACTTCCTGGTAAATAAGAACGTTATCTGTAATCTGCCTCCCGGGTACAAACGAACTTTGGAAAGGACTTATAACCTTAGGGAGGATGTGCTTTAATCTATTCGTGATGGTCTTCGTTATCACTTTGTAGCTCACATTGCATAGGCTAATCGGTCAGAATTGTTTAATAGATTCCGGAGATGCCACCTTAGGAATCAGGGTAAGGAGCGTATCATTGAGCCCTTCAGGCAAGGACCCCGACTCAAAAGCGTCCCTCACCAACTCAAACAGATGGTCCCCAACGACATCCCACATGTGCTGGTAAAACGCAGCGTGGAATCCGTTAGGTCCCGGTGCTTTGAACGGTTTCATATCAAAAAGGGCACGATGAACCTCTTCTTTCGTTAAGGCTGCATTGAAACTCCTCCACTCAGCTTGCGAGATATCGGGGAAGTCACCTTCAAGCGGCGGAACAGCTTCCCTACCAGGCTCCCTAGAGAACAAACTGATATAGTATTCGCGGACAAGAACCTGAAGCTGATCTTGATCCGTGATCCATTCCCCGTTCGCGCCCCGCAATCCTCGAACAGTATTACACGCTTTTCAGATTGCAGCGGCCGCATGGTAATACGTCGTGTTTCTGTCGCCCGAGACAATCCACTCTTCCCTTGACCTTTGGAACCACATGAGTTCCTCCTGATAGAGCACCTCTTGGTACTCCTCCGTAAGCTTCCGTTTTAGTTTCGCTAGCCCACCATGAGAGTTTTCCGCTATACGCTTCTGGACTCCTCCTAGCCTCGCCAGAAGCTCTCTTTTTCGGCGTATGATATGTCCAAAGACTTCCTTATTCCATGTGAGCAGTTTAGCCGACAACAGCTCGATATTTTCCCGTAGAGCAAGGTCGCTCCGCCAGTTACTTCGGACTACCCCGCTCAGTGTATTTGACGTCAGCCAAGTGGCTTAGAACTTAAAAGCATGTTGCCGACTGTTGCCCAAACGAGGTTTCAGGGTAAGCCCGATCGGCGCATGATCTGAAGAGACATGAGGAAGGTGTGTTACAGCCGCCTCTTGGAACTGCTGCCTCCACTCATTATTATAGAGCACCCTATCAAGACGCGCTGTCTTCTCAGTATCAAGAGTATTTCCCCGCTGCCAAGTGAATTGCGGACCCGTGAAACCTATATCAATAAGCCCTTCAGAATGAATCCAGTCTGCAAAGTCCGAAGATCGTTGGGCCGAGAAAGATCGGTAGTTGTTTGTTTCGCTCGGGCTAACCACCGAGTTAAAATCACCTGCCGCTACGAAAGGCCCCTGTATCCCTCGTTTTTGCAGTGATAACTCAGCCCAGAGACGTCTCCGGAGATGGTGTGTGGGGCTTCCATACACCACCGCGAAGTGCCACTCTGGTTGATTCGCCTCCTGAACCTGCAAAAGCACAAATTGTGGATGTGTATAAGTCACTGAGACATGCAAGTTGTCGTTCCAGAAAACCCAAATCCCTCCACTAAAGCCTACCGCCTCTACTCGGACCCAGTCCGAGTAACCAAGTTTCGAGCAGATAGAATTGGCATGTGCCCCCGAAACTTTAGGTTCGACGAGCCCAAGAATGGCCGGCTTGTGATCCTTAATAAGATGTTTTAGGACGCGGTGGAACCCTCTGCCCCCCGCTCCTTGACAGTTCCAAACAATAATATCCATAAAACAACGAAAGACGAAAAAAGAACAGAAAACACAAGGAAACAGAGAAACAAAACACAGGGAAGAAAAGGACTGTTAAGTCCCCCCCTCCGACAGATTCTCCCGATGGACCTCAAAGTCCATGACCACATCCCCCTCCTCATCAAAAGCTTTTGGCGGGTCCCCATGGTGCTCGGCCATGGGTTGGTTTGCAGTCTCCAAACTATCGCCTCTGGCCTCCTCCGTTACCACTGTTGTTGATCTGATCACCTTCCCCCCCTGAGCACCTCGGACAACCACGTGTCCGTCCTCCTCAGCCGCACGATTAGGTCCGGAGCTGGATTGCTGTCGTCGAGATGCGACATTCGGCGCTGGAGTCTCCGCCCGACGGCCACCGTGAGGTTCTTTCTCGATCTGTTTCTCATTAGCTATAACGTTGGCTCGTTTCTGTCTCCCCCCGCACCTGCAGGAGTAGACGCTGCCTCCGCCTGTCCCTCCGCGGCGTTACCGTTCTGCGTTTCCTCTTCGTTGGCAGCCTCACCACCCTCTCCCCTTAGCAGTGCAAACCTCGACCCCGACGCCACATTATCCACTCTGCCTCTTACATTGTGTTGAGTCTGCCCATTCACCGCCGCCTGCTTGGCTTGCCCACTCGCGTTCACCGGCTGTCGTCGTTCCCGTCTTATGGCGATCATCCATGACCCATAAGGTTTCCCTCTGTCGACCTTATCCTTCGCAGGAGCATTATTTCGACTATGGACCCCTGCCTGTTGACCGGCTTCAGCATGATGGTCCCCAGCGACTGCCTCTTCGTCGTGCCCTTCCTGCACATCCGTTTTGTTCAACGAGGGGCAGATGTCGTGCCTATGCCCATACATCCCGCAGGAGAAACACACCATATGGATCCCTTCATACGCCACATACCAAACCTTGTCCTCCAAAGTAAACCGAGAGATCAACGGTTTGGTAATATCTATCTCTACACACATACGAGCAAATTTCCCCCTCGATACCAAACTCGTGGTATAGTCGATCCGAACAATTCTTCCAAGCTTATTCCCCACCTTCCTTAGACTCAGCATGTTAAAATATTCAACCGGTAGGCGCGGGAATCTTACCCAAACAAGCACTTTTTCAGTCGTGTCGGTAGTCGGATCGAAATCCGGCACCCAATCTTTCACGATCAGGTAGTGATCGAGGATCATCCAGGGTCCCTCATACTTAGCAAATTCCAAATCCTCGCGTGCTCCGAATCTGACGAGAAAGTAATCGTTATCAATTGCGATCAGCTCCATCCGGCCTTTGGGTCTCCACATCGATGTGAGACGACGTAACAGGTGCGCATATCCCACCTTTAGTCCCATTACTTTGACGATCAGCGTTTGTCTCCACGGCTCACGGATGCGAGCTTTTTCTTTGGCCGTTAGCCGAACCGTAGGGCATGTCGGGTCGTCATCTGAATCGCTCATCACCTCATCATCGGATGACTCTTCCTCGCCATCAACTGCATCGGCGCCATGCAAGAACGGGATGGAATCAGATCCCGTGCCCACGACAGAAGCCAAATATGATTTCTTCGGAACGGCCCCGCCATCAGCTCTAGTTGTCTTGGATTGTGTCTCAGATCCCTCGACCTCGCCTGTTGCGATCGGAGCCTCATGACTCCTCCCAATACTCTCCGTCGCCACTCCATCAACCTTCGTTGCCCCTTGCTCATCCAAAGGTGTTTCGGCCACCGCCTCCAGTGATCCCAAAACCGAGGGTTCCCCACCCCGATCCTCCCCTGACTCGTCCACCACCTCCATTTGTGTCTCAGCAGTGACCCCTCCCACATCACTAGCGGTGGTGTCTGGCACTATCGAAGATGGCGATCCGTCGACCGCATCAGAATCCATCGTATCCTGCAAACCAGCATCCACCTTAGGCTTGTTCGTGCTACGTTCGAGCAGATCTTCCTCATCAGAATACCGTTGGGAAACCATGGTAGAGAGCGTTTCGAAGTTCCGTTTCATTCTTTTTGTGGGCTGCTTTAGATAGTTGCATGTTTGTCATCATTCATTAAAAAATTAATGTGATTAATTGGTATAGATTAAGCCTTGACTTTGATGAGTAGAGTATGTGATTTATATATTCGCATTCTTATAATTTATTTTTCATGCAAAAGTTGTATTGAAAGTTAAAAATAATTTTCTTTAACAAAACCAAACTCCTAAAATTATTATTATTATTATTATTATTATTATTATTATTATTATTATTATTATTATTATATATCGCGCTCCCATGCAAAGCATAGTTCATGTGGAAAATGGGTTAAATCTAAACATAGATAAGGGTTGATCTAACGGACAGTATTTTGAATGCCAATTTAACGTGAACTGCTAATCAGAGACCTTTTTATCCTTTTTTAATATCAATAACCGACCTCCTAACCAACTTCGACAGTATCCACTATGCATCTCTCTTTCCTAAATCTCCATTGATTCCTAATCTCCATTGTTTCCTAGTATTCATTGATTTCTAATCTCCGTTGTTACCTATAAAGTATACTCTTTTCATCTTTCTCAGTACGTAAAGAGAAAATTGCACTTTTGGTCCTATGACTATAGGACTTGTGTTAATTGCAACACTTGACTTTAAAAACTAACGAATTAATCTTTTAACTATGCTTTTTTAACGGATTTGGTCCCCCAGGCCAAATTGCCGACCAATTGTCGCCGAAAAGTTGTAATTATTTTAATTTGTTTAATAAGGGGGACATTTTGGTATTTTCCTCCTCTGTTCTTCTTCTCCAGCATGCGTCTCTTCTCCGGCCAAAAAGTCGCTCCGTGCAGACAACATAAGAACAATCCCAACAAAAAACATCAAACAACCTCGGACGACTGGAATTGAACATGCCCAAGATTAATAGTAGTTGGTATACACACACACCACGTCCGGCGTTGGCACCCATCGGATCTTGAATCTCCGACGGTCTTCACGAGGCCGCCGACTGGTGGGGGTGGCCGAGATTATGCGCGACGGTGAACGCGAAAAACCTGGGTTTGGCAAGGAAGGAAATGGGCTTGGGGATGGAGTCCGGAGCGGCGGTCTTCCGTAGCTAGAGCTAACGAGTTTTCTGGGTTGGATTTGGACTGGGATTACAGAAGAACGATGAATCAAACGGCGGTGATTTACTATGCACTCAGACAAGATAATAGTCATCGGAGTTTTGCAGACAAAGATGAAAGATTTTGCGAGCAACCTCGGCTTCGTCTCTGCTCTCTCCAATCTTCTCAACATGATTCCTCGGCAGCCTCATCTTTAGCTGAACAGGGCCACTGGAGACCTGCCTCGCCACTGACACATCAGACATTGATCTCCGCTTTAATATCAGAAACCTGGGCAATTCTACGAGAAAGTAAACTTTCTTAGGCCTCAACTCTTGTTGAGCTTCCAGCGGCTTCGCTCCGTCCGGTTGTTGCTCTTAATTTCAAGGTTTCGCCGCTCATCTTCATCACCTTGGTTGTCATGCTTCCTACAATGTTGTTCCCCATTTCATCGATCCCTTCTCCTTTGAATCTAACCAGCGAGCAGGGGAAAGGAAGGGGAAGAAGACCTTGTAAAATGACCGTTATGCCCTCATTATTTTATAATGATAAATGGGTTAAGTTTTTCTGGCATGATTTGGTCGGGAGGACCAAATCTGTTAAAAAAAGCATAGTTAAAGGATTAATTCGTTAGTTTTTAAAGTCAAGTATTGCAATTAACATAGGTCCTATAGTCATAGGACCAAAAGTGTAATTTTCTCATATGTAAATATTAAGCAAAATAGCGGCGATTGTCTTGCGATAGAAATATATCATGCAGCTTAAACAGTAAATATACGCACCACCTTAAGGTTTAAATTTAAGATCTAAAGGATTTACAGCTTAAAATCTTGAGTTAATGCTCAATATAGTCTTCAACTATAGTGATTTTACTCAATTTAGTCCTAAATGACTTTTTGTGCTCAATTTAGTCCTCGACTTTGATGGTTTTACCCAATTTAGTCCTTTGTTAAAAATTATGTTAGTGGATAGTTAAAAATAGGGTCCTAATGGTAATTTCTCATCTTTCATCCAATTTGGGATGATTCCTTCTTCTTCCCATTATTGAGATCCACGCATAAATGTAAATCTTCGTACCCAAATATTTATTTACTCTATATTTATTTATTTAGAGTTGAAGTTGATTTGGTACAAAAGTTTGCATTTCTGCGTGTATCTTAATAAGGGGAAGAAGAAGTGATTATCCCAAATGGGATGAAGGATGAGAAATTACAATTAGGACCTTATTTCTAACAGTCAACTAACAGAACTTTTAACAAATGGCTAAATTGCGTAAAACCATCAAAGTCGAGCACTAAATTGAGCACAAAAAGTCATTTAGGACTAAATTGAGTAAAATCACTATAGTCGAGGACTATATTGGGTATTAACTCTTAAAATCTTAGTGTTATATTGGCACACCATAAGCGTTACATCAACGCACCTTAAGGAGTTATTTTACGCATCTTAAGATTTAGGTATACGCACTGATGGCTTGATAGGGAAGATGTTGGATTATTAAATTATGAGATTAAGGATACATGAAATATAATTTTTAGTGTGGTGCACAATGTGAATGAAGAAGAGGCTACATATAGTTGCAAAATGTTTGAGATGGTTGGATTTGTGTAGGCACATTTTTGTGGCCTTTAAAGACTTAAACCATGAAAAGATACCTTTGAGGTATGTGATTAATCGATTGACTAAGGATGCATCTTTAAGGTCTACGTTTGAAATTTATGGTGTCATTTTGACAAGTGTTTAATGAGCAAAAATATATAGCTACTAATGTTAAGAAAAGATAAATTATCCCCTCAGTATTGTAGGCAGGCTGTTATAGAGTCCTTTTGTGGGTAAACAGAGCTCTATAGTATTTCTATATTTCCACCTATTGGGCGTTGGCTGGGTTGACCGAGTTCAGCCACTACTCGATTCGAGATGGTTAAATGGTTAATGTCCACATACTTATCACTAATTGGTTTTAAGTAGGATATTGCAACCAGATAGCCAAAGAACTTTGTGGTTAAACGTGCTTGACTTACAATAGTCACAGGATGGGTGATCCCCTGGAAGTAAGCATAATGGAGTGTTGAGATCCATCACCACCAAAGCAAGCAAAGGATACAAATGTATCAAAGGAAGTAAGGAAGTGTAAGTCAAGGGATGGGTGACCCCCTGGGAAGTAAGGATAATGCAGTGTTGAGATCCATCACCACAAAAGCAAGCAAAGAACAAGCAAAAGGAAGTAAGGAAGTGTAAGTGTTGAGATCCATCACTACCAAAGCAAGCAAAGAACAAGCAAAAGGAAGTAAGGAAGTGTAAGTCAAGGGATGGGTGATCCATCACCACCAAAGCAAGTAAAGAACAAGCAAAAAGGAAGTAAGGAAGTGTAAGTCAAGGGACGGGTGACCCCCAGGATGCAGTGTTGAGATACATCACCACCAAAGGAAGTGTAAGTCAAGGGATGGGTGACCCCCTGGGAAGTAAGATTAATGCAGTGTTGAGATCCATCACCACCAAAGCAAGCAAAGAACAAGCAAGGAAGTGTAACTCAAGGGATGAGTGGCCCCCTGGGAAGTAACCATAATGCAGTGCTGAGATCTATTACCACCAAAGCACTGGGAAGTAAGCATAATGCAGTGCTGAGATGGGAAGTGAGATCTATTACCACCAAAGCACTGGGAAGTAAGCATAATGCAGTGCTGAGATCTGGGAAGTAAGCATAATGCAGTGCTGAGATGGGAAGTGAGATCTATTACCACTAAAGCACTGGGAAGTAAGCATAATGCAGTGCTGAGATGGGAAGTAAGCGAAGTAAGCATAATGCAGTGCTGAAATCTATTACCACCAAAGCATTGGGAAGTAAGCATAATGCAGTGCTGAGATCTATTACCACCAAAGCAAGCGAAGAATAATGGAAGTGACAAACGTATCAAAGGAAGTATTAAGATCCATCACCACCAAAGCAAGCAAAGAACAAGCAAAAGGAAGTAAGGAAGTGTAAGTCAAGGGATGGGTGACCCCCTAGGAAGTAAGCATAATGCAGTGTTGAGATCCATCACCACCAAATCAAGCAAAGAACAAGCAAAAGGAAGTAAGGAAGTGTAAGTCAAGGGATGGGTGACCCCCTGGGAAGTAAGCATAATGCAGTGTTGAGATCCATCACCACCAAAGCAAGCAAAGAACAAGCAAGGAAGTGTAAGTCAAGGGATGAGTGGCCCCCTGAGATCTATCACCACCAAAGCAAGCAAAGAATAAGGGAAGTGACAAACGTACCCCCTAGGAAGTAAGCATAATGCAGTGCTGAGATCCATCACCACCAAAGCAGGAAGCAATGAAGCGTAAGTCAATGGATAAGTGGATCCATCACCACCAAAGCAAGCAAAGAATAAGGGAAGTGACAAACATATCAAAGGAAGCAAAGAATTGGCAGTGGATACAGAAAAGAGGCCTAAAAGGTTATGCAGGAATGTAACCTTAAACCTCAACACGATACCAAAATTTTTTGAGCAGTTTGTGAATGTGTTGTCTGAGCAATTTGCGCTTAAGGATCTTAGGCTGCTGCATCATTTTCTGGGTGTTGATGTTGTTTCGACTACCTCTGGTTTATTTTTGTTGCAGGCCCAATAGATTTCTGCCGTCTTGGTTAAATTTAAGATGGATGGGTGTAGAGATTTCCTTCACACCATAAGAACCACTTTTCATAAACAAAGGGACGATGTGTCATGGTTTGTTTATGAAAAGTGGTTCTTTTCTTGACTTGATGGCCTTCTCCGTTTCAGATTGGGGCGGTTCTTCTACCTCTGGCTGTTCTACTACATCTTACATATTGTATCTTGGCAGCAGTATTATTTTTTGGAAATCCACATGTAAAAAATCAGTGTCTCGTTCTTCTATGGAAGCCGAGCTTCGTGCTCTGGCTAATGCTGCTGTAGAGATATTATGGGTTGAGAACCTGTTGCGCGAATTGAAAAACCTGTTATGTCGTCCTCCTGTGCTATTTTGTGATAATTAATCTTAGCGCCACTTATGTTTGTCAGAATCCTGTTTTCCATTCCCGTATGAAACATCTCGCATTAGATTTTTTTTTTGTAAGCTAATGGGGACTTGGTCGTTCGGCATGTGTCTTCGAAGTGTCAAATTGCCGATGTCCTTACAAATCCTTTGGGGCATGCCTTGTTTCAACATTTTCGGATTAAGATTGGAGTCTTATGGATCCTCCATCTTGCGGGGCATATTAAGTAGATAGTTTGAATTGGGTTGCTTAGTCTTTGTTTCTGGTTTATTTCTTGTAGACTAGGCAGCTTATTATTTTGTTTCTGCTACTTTTATGTGTTTGTTGTAACCGTTTGTAGTATTTATACATCTTTTCTATTAATGAGAATATCAAGCTTTTGCATTATTTACAATGTGCACTTGGGTTACACTATGCGTGTCATAACAAATTTGAGAATGAAAAGACATTAAAAAATTTGGTGTTCACTTAGACTGTACTGTGTGTGCACTTAGATAGAAATGTGTGTGTCAAAACGTAAATAATGAGTGTGGATGAAAAGGCTTTAAACAAGATGGTGTGCACTCGAGTTGATAGATTAGGGTGTGCACTTGGGTTACATTGTGTGCCATAATTTGCAGAATTATTTTGTATACGAAAAGATGTTAAACATTTTGGTGTGCACTTGAATTGTGTTGTGTGTGTACTTAGATAGAACTATGTGCACTCATGTCAATGAGTTTGTGCCATAATGCTTTAGAAAAATCATTGCATATGTAATTCCACATGATATTCAAAAAAATTCTCCAATTTCATGCACACTAGATTTCATGTCTTCCATTTTCTAATTTGAAAAACTCTTGATTTTTCCTAATGAATTTTTCAATTCTAAGCCCAAACTCTTCATTGCTTCGTCGCCATTTGCAACTTGTGAATTTTTCAATTCTATGCCGAAATAATTCTCCGACTGAGTTTTATGAAACTTGTGAATTTGCTTCGTCGACATTTGCAGAGCGCTCCCAAGGCCATGTTGATCTCATCGATGAGGATTTTGTGGACGCCAACGAAGGCCTCATCCAACGAGGTGGCTGCGCAATGGTGGATACGGAGAAAAAGAAGGAAAATAGGAGAATAAGAAGGAAAGTAGGAGAGAAACACGGAGGAGAGAAGATATTGCTCAACTATAAAGACCAAAACACCCTCAGTTTCTTTAAAATACAATTATTTCAGACTTAAAACACCAACAACAACAAATCAGCTTTAAATTTAATCCATTGATCATATTAAATAAATGGTTAAGATGAGTTTTTAGGTTCCTACCTACAGATGGGTTCCTATATGATTGTTAATCGATTAATCACATACCTCTAAGGTATTTTTTAAGGTTAAAGTCTTTAAAGACCACAAAAATGTGTCTACACAACAATCTAACAATCTCAAACATTTTGCAACTACATGTAGCCTCTTCTTCATTCACATTGTGCACCACACTAAAAATTATATTTCCTGCATCCTTAATCTCATAATTTAATAATCCATTATCTTCCCTGCCAAGTCATCATTGTGTATACCTAAAGCTTAAGATGCGTAAAGTAACTCCTTAAAGTGCGTCGAAGTAGCGCTTAAGGTGTGTCAATGTAACACTAAGATTTTAAACTGTAAGTCCTTTAGATCTTAAATTTAAACCTTAAGGTGCGTATATTTACTGTTTAAGGTGCATGATATTCGTAATCCTATGTTATGTGTTCAGAAACTTGTTTTTCCTTGAGTATTTGAAACAATGATAGAAATTGAATGAAGAAAAAATACATTGATTGAATTCTTCCGTCGCAGGGCAATCATCACTGTTTTGCTTAATATTTACGTATTGAGAAAGTTGAAAAGATAGAGTATACTTTATAGGTAATAATGGAGATTAGAAATCAATGAAGACTACGAAATAATGGTGATTAGAAATGTATGGAGATTTAGGAAAGAGAGATACACGGTGGATACTGTCGATGGTGGTTAGGAGGTCGGTTATTGATGTTACAAAGGGATAAAAAAAATCCCCTAATTAGTCATTCACGTTATATTGGCATTCAAAATACTGTCTGTTAGATCAACCCTTATCTATGGCTTAGATTAAATCCATTTTCCACAGGAGCTATGTTATGCTTTGCATGGAGCGCAACCATATATATATATATGTGCGCGCGCGCGCCTCTGTAGTCCTGTGTGGTTGGTCTTCTCTAGTGCGGTTGTGCGGTTGCTTAAGGTGTGTAGTTTTCCTTCTTAAGGTGCATGATTTGTATGCTTAAGGTGCGTGAGTTGTTGAAACTTAAGGTGCGCCATTTTAAAAACTTAGGTGCATGGTTTGTGTTCTTGCATGGTTTGTGTACTTAAGGTGAGTGATTTGTGTATTTAAAGTGCGTCAGCCTAAAGCTTTAGCTGCGCGTGGTTTGTGTTCTTAAAGTGCTTTGCTTGTGTGTTTAAGGTGCGTCGTTTGTGTACTTAAGGTGCACCATTTTAATACTTAAGGTGGGTAACCGCACCTGAACCCTTCAACACACACACGCGCACACACACACACATATATATATATATATATATATATATATATATATATATATATATATATATATATATATATATATGAAGGGGTTTGGGTGAGATAAAAGCCGCAGGTGAGAAGTGAGATAGAATCTCAGCCCTAGATAAAATAAAAAATCGCCACGAACTTCAACAATGTGCTCTGTAAAGCATAACAATGTGCCCTAGAAGAAGGGAAAATGTGTACTAGAAAACAAAAAATGTGCACTGGAGGCACAAAGATGTGAAACTATTATTGAAAAAATTAAATTTAATATAGTATCTTCAACACAAATCATAAACGACCATAAATAATAAACAAACAAACAATATTCAACTCAAATTAGTAATTAGTGATCAAGATTAATTGATCTTTTAAAAAAAAGTTCGTCATCTAAAATTTAAAAAAAAAAACTCTGGAAATCACAACAATGTGCACTATATGGCATAAAAATGTGCACTGTGTAACACAACAATGTGCTCTGGTATAAAGAACAATGTGCACTAGAAGAAGATACAACGTGCACTGTATGGCATAACAATGTGCACTAGAAGAAGGAAAGATGTTAACTGTATGGCATAACAATGTGCATTGGAAGAAGGAACAATGCACACTGTATGGCATAACAATGTGCACTGGAAGAAAGAACAATGTGCACTGTATGACATAAAAATGTGCACTAGATGAAGGAAAAATGTGCACTGGAAGGCAAAAAAAATTAACTTACTTACACAAAATTACAATAATGCCACCGCGTTTAAAAAAAAAAAATCTCCAATTTGGACCCTTGATCTGGACTCAATCTACGGATATAATTTCATCATATTTCTCACCTTAGGCAATTGTTTCACATGATCCTATATATATATATATATATATATATATATATATATATATATATATATATATATATATATATATATATTTGTTCAAATGCGGCGGCGAGCTCCGGTGCGGTCATGCGGCCTAATCTGCACCGTCCAATTTCATTAATCCTACTGAAATTCGCGTATGTTTAAGTGGGGTTATTATGGTAATTTTAGTATTTATATTACGTGAATTGGAATGGTGCATTTTAGTACATAGTGTGGTGCGTTTGAATACATGTTGTGGTGCGTTTTATTACGTATGTTGGTGCATTAACTGTGTTGTGGAATGGTGTGTTTTAATATATCCGCTGGTGCATTTTTATACGTAGGATGATGTGTAACTATGTTGTGGAATGGTGTGTTTTAATACGTCGTCTGGTGTATTTTAATACGTTGGATGATGTGTATTTTACACATGTGTTTCTAATAAGTGTGTCGTGGAATGGTGTGTTTTAATCCGTCCTCTGGTGCATTTTAATATGTTTAATGGTGTGTATTTCAACACATGTTTTCTAATAAGTGTAATAGTGCATGTTTATAATCTGGGGGTGGGGATTTTTAATAAGTGGAATTGTGCATTTTAACACAAGTTGTGGTGCATTTTAATACGTAGAATGGTGCATATTTTAGCACATGTTTTCTAAGATGTGTAAATAGTGTATGCTTATAATCTGACATGAGGCACGCTGTGGTACATTTTAATATGTAGAATGATGTGTTTTATTAAGTATATTGATGAATTTAAGTGAATATGTGCATTTGGTATATTGTGTGGAATGGTGCGTTTTATCGGTCCTCTAGTGCGTTTTAGTACGTAGAATGGTGTGTTTCGTAACATATATATATATTGCGCATTGATTTGATGAGTTGATATGATCTAATGGTTGAAAATAGGCCGCACGACCACACCTAATCATGACTCTCTCTCTCTCTCTCTCTCTCTCTCTCTCTCTATATATATATATATATATATATATATATATATATATATATATATATATATATATATT
>NC_044925.1:12892010-12964681 GCF_003576645.1 Ipomoea triloba
CAAGCAAAGAACAAGCAAAAGGAAGTAAGGAAGTGTAAGTCAAGGGATGGGTGACCCCCTAGGAAGTAAGCATAATGCAGTGTTGAGATCCATCACCACCAAATCAAGCAAAGAACAAGCAAAAGGAAGTAAGGAAGTGTAAGTCAAGGGATGGGTGACCCCCTGGGAAGTAAGCATAATGCAGTGTTGAGATCCATCACCACCAAAGCAAGCAAAGAACAAGCAAGGAAGTGTAAGTCAAGGGATGAGTGGCCCCCTGAGATCTATCACCACCAAAGCAAGCAAAGAATAAGGGAAGTGACAAACGTACCCCCTAGGAAGTAAGCATAATGCAGTGCTGAGATCCATCACCACCAAAGCAGGAAGCAATGAAGCGTAAGTCAATGGATAAGTGGATCCATCACCACCAAAGCAAGCAAAGAATAAGGGAAGTGACAAACATATCAAAGGAAGCAAAGAATTGGCAGTGGATACAGAAAAGAGGCCTAAAAGGTTATGCAGGAATGTAACCTTAAACCTCAACACGATACCAAAATTTTTTGAGCAGTTTGTGAATGTGTTGTCTGAGCAATTTGCGCTTAAGGATCTTAGGCTGCTGCATCATTTTCTGGGTGTTGATGTTGTTTCGACTACCTCTGGTTTATTTTTGTTGCAGGCCCAATAGATTTCTGCCGTCTTGGTTAAATTTAAGATGGATGGGTGTAGAGATTTCCTTCACACCATAAGAACCACTTTTCATAAACAAAGGGACGATGTGTCATGGTTTGTTTATGAAAAGTGGTTCTTTTCTTGACTTGATGGCCTTCTCCGTTTCAGATTGGGGCGGTTCTTCTACCTCTGGCTGTTCTACTACATCTTACATATTGTATCTTGGCAGCAGTATTATTTTTTGGAAATCCACATGTAAAAAATCAGTGTCTCGTTCTTCTATGGAAGCCGAGCTTCGTGCTCTGGCTAATGCTGCTGTAGAGATATTATGGGTTGAGAACCTGTTGCGCGAATTGAAAAACCTGTTATGTCGTCCTCCTGTGCTATTTTGTGATAATTAATCTTAGCGCCACTTATGTTTGTCAGAATCCTGTTTTCCATTCCCGTATGAAACATCTCGCATTAGATTTTTTTTTTGTAAGCTAATGGGGACTTGGTCGTTCGGCATGTGTCTTCGAAGTGTCAAATTGCCGATGTCCTTACAAATCCTTTGGGGCATGCCTTGTTTCAACATTTTCGGATTAAGATTGGAGTCTTATGGATCCTCCATCTTGCGGGGCATATTAAGTAGATAGTTTGAATTGGGTTGCTTAGTCTTTGTTTCTGGTTTATTTCTTGTAGACTAGGCAGCTTATTATTTTGTTTCTGCTACTTTTATGTGTTTGTTGTAACCGTTTGTAGTATTTATACATCTTTTCTATTAATGAGAATATCAAGCTTTTGCATTATTTACAATGTGCACTTGGGTTACACTATGCGTGTCATAACAAATTTGAGAATGAAAAGACATTAAAAAATTTGGTGTTCACTTAGACTGTACTGTGTGTGCACTTAGATAGAAATGTGTGTGTCAAAACGTAAATAATGAGTGTGGATGAAAAGGCTTTAAACAAGATGGTGTGCACTCGAGTTGATAGATTAGGGTGTGCACTTGGGTTACATTGTGTGCCATAATTTGCAGAATTATTTTGTATACGAAAAGATGTTAAACATTTTGGTGTGCACTTGAATTGTGTTGTGTGTGTACTTAGATAGAACTATGTGCACTCATGTCAATGAGTTTGTGCCATAATGCTTTAGAAAAATCATTGCATATGTAATTCCACATGATATTCAAAAAAATTCTCCAATTTCATGCACACTAGATTTCATGTCTTCCATTTTCTAATTTGAAAAACTCTTGATTTTTCCTAATGAATTTTTCAATTCTAAGCCCAAACTCTTCATTGCTTCGTCGCCATTTGCAACTTGTGAATTTTTCAATTCTATGCCGAAATAATTCTCCGACTGAGTTTTATGAAACTTGTGAATTTGCTTCGTCGACATTTGCAGAGCGCTCCCAAGGCCATGTTGATCTCATCGATGAGGATTTTGTGGACGCCAACGAAGGCCTCATCCAACGAGGTGGCTGCGCAATGGTGGATACGGAGAAAAAGAAGGAAAATAGGAGAATAAGAAGGAAAGTAGGAGAGAAACACGGAGGAGAGAAGATATTGCTCAACTATAAAGACCAAAACACCCTCAGTTTCTTTAAAATACAATTATTTCAGACTTAAAACACCAACAACAACAAATCAGCTTTAAATTTAATCCATTGATCATATTAAATAAATGGTTAAGATGAGTTTTTAGGTTCCTACCTACAGATGGGTTCCTATATGATTGTTAATCGATTAATCACATACCTCTAAGGTATTTTTTAAGGTTAAAGTCTTTAAAGACCACAAAAATGTGTCTACACAACAATCTAACAATCTCAAACATTTTGCAACTACATGTAGCCTCTTCTTCATTCACATTGTGCACCACACTAAAAATTATATTTCCTGCATCCTTAATCTCATAATTTAATAATCCATTATCTTCCCTGCCAAGTCATCATTGTGTATACCTAAAGCTTAAGATGCGTAAAGTAACTCCTTAAAGTGCGTCGAAGTAGCGCTTAAGGTGTGTCAATGTAACACTAAGATTTTAAACTGTAAGTCCTTTAGATCTTAAATTTAAACCTTAAGGTGCGTATATTTACTGTTTAAGGTGCATGATATTCGTAATCCTATGTTATGTGTTCAGAAACTTGTTTTTCCTTGAGTATTTGAAACAATGATAGAAATTGAATGAAGAAAAAATACATTGATTGAATTCTTCCGTCGCAGGGCAATCATCACTGTTTTGCTTAATATTTACGTATTGAGAAAGTTGAAAAGATAGAGTATACTTTATAGGTAATAATGGAGATTAGAAATCAATGAAGACTACGAAATAATGGTGATTAGAAATGTATGGAGATTTAGGAAAGAGAGATACACGGTGGATACTGTCGATGGTGGTTAGGAGGTCGGTTATTGATGTTACAAAGGGATAAAAAAAATCCCCTAATTAGTCATTCACGTTATATTGGCATTCAAAATACTGTCTGTTAGATCAACCCTTATCTATGGCTTAGATTAAATCCATTTTCCACAGGAGCTATGTTATGCTTTGCATGGAGCGCAACCATATATATATATATGTGCGCGCGCGCGCCTCTGTAGTCCTGTGTGGTTGGTCTTCTCTAGTGCGGTTGTGCGGTTGCTTAAGGTGTGTAGTTTTCCTTCTTAAGGTGCATGATTTGTATGCTTAAGGTGCGTGAGTTGTTGAAACTTAAGGTGCGCCATTTTAAAAACTTAGGTGCATGGTTTGTGTTCTTGCATGGTTTGTGTACTTAAGGTGAGTGATTTGTGTATTTAAAGTGCGTCAGCCTAAAGCTTTAGCTGCGCGTGGTTTGTGTTCTTAAAGTGCTTTGCTTGTGTGTTTAAGGTGCGTCGTTTGTGTACTTAAGGTGCACCATTTTAATACTTAAGGTGGGTAACCGCACCTGAACCCTTCAACACACACACGCGCACACACACACACATATATATATATATATATATATATATATATATATATATATATATATATATATATATATATATATGAAGGGGTTTGGGTGAGATAAAAGCCGCAGGTGAGAAGTGAGATAGAATCTCAGCCCTAGATAAAATAAAAAATCGCCACGAACTTCAACAATGTGCTCTGTAAAGCATAACAATGTGCCCTAGAAGAAGGGAAAATGTGTACTAGAAAACAAAAAATGTGCACTGGAGGCACAAAGATGTGAAACTATTATTGAAAAAATTAAATTTAATATAGTATCTTCAACACAAATCATAAACGACCATAAATAATAAACAAACAAACAATATTCAACTCAAATTAGTAATTAGTGATCAAGATTAATTGATCTTTTAAAAAAAAGTTCGTCATCTAAAATTTAAAAAAAAAAACTCTGGAAATCACAACAATGTGCACTATATGGCATAAAAATGTGCACTGTGTAACACAACAATGTGCTCTGGTATAAAGAACAATGTGCACTAGAAGAAGATACAACGTGCACTGTATGGCATAACAATGTGCACTAGAAGAAGGAAAGATGTTAACTGTATGGCATAACAATGTGCATTGGAAGAAGGAACAATGCACACTGTATGGCATAACAATGTGCACTGGAAGAAAGAACAATGTGCACTGTATGACATAAAAATGTGCACTAGATGAAGGAAAAATGTGCACTGGAAGGCAAAAAAAATTAACTTACTTACACAAAATTACAATAATGCCACCGCGTTTAAAAAAAAAAAATCTCCAATTTGGACCCTTGATCTGGACTCAATCTACGGATATAATTTCATCATATTTCTCACCTTAGGCAATTGTTTCACATGATCCTATATATATATATATATATATATATATATATATATATATATATATATATATATATATATATATATATTTGTTCAAATGCGGCGGCGAGTTCCGATGCGGTCATGCGGCCTAATCTGCACCGTCCAATTTCATTAATCCTACTGAAATTCGCATATGTTTAGGTGGGGTTATTATGGTAATTTTATTATTTATATTACGTGAATTGGAATGGTGCATTTTAGTACATAGTGTGGTGCGTTTGAATACATGTTGTGGTGCGTTTTATTACGTATGTTGGTGCATTAACTGTGTTGTGGAATGGTGTGTTTTAATATATCCGCTGGTGCATTTTTATACGTAGGATGATGTGTAACTATGTTGTGGAATGGTGTGTTTTAATACGTCGTCTGGTGTATTTTAATACGTTGGATGATGTGTATTTTACACATGTGTTTCTAATAAGTGTGTCGTGGAATGGTGTGTTTTAATCCGTCCTCTGGTGCATTTTAATATGTTTAATGGTGTGTATTTCAACACATGTTTTCTAATAAGTGTAATAGTGCATGTTTATAATCTGGGGGTGGGGATTTTTAATAAGTGGAATTGTGCATTTTAACACAAGTTGTGGTGCATTTTAATACGTAGAATGGTGCATATTTTAGCACATGTTTTCTAAGATGTGTAAATAGTGTATGCTTATAATCTGACATGAGGCACGCTGTGGTACATTTTAATATGTAGAATGATGTGTTTTATTAAGTATATTGATGAATTTAAGTGAATATGTGCATTTGGTATATTGTGTGGAATGGTGCGTTTTATCGGTCCTCTAGTGCGTTTTAGTACGTAGAATGGTGTGTTTCGTAACATATATATATATTGCGCATTGATTTGATGAGTTGATATGATCTAATGGTTGAAAATAGGCCGCACGACCACACCTAATCATGACTCTCTCTCTCTCTCTCTCTCTCTCTCTCTCTCTATATATATATATATATATATATATATATATATATATATATATATATATATATATATATTGGTGATGAGAGAAGTCCACATCCACCTTTTGAAGGTTTGGACTACGTAAATGGTAAACCACACTAAGAATATCATATGTAATGAGCTCGATCTTTGACAAAAATCAAACTTGTAGTCTAAGTAAGAAAGTTATACTCCGCCTACTCAACCACACCAAACATTTTAAATAGTTATTTTTCTACATGTGCTTTATATATTTTCTTGAAACCTTTTACGTAGGTGCTAATATATATCTTTTTTTTTTTTTCAACATTCGTGATTTTTTATAAGGTTATAATGGTAGTATTTGTTCTATACGTACTTCATCAATCTTTTTCAGCCTAAATAATCAATACCCCACAACCAGGATTCGATCTTGTGACATTCATTTAAAATGATAGCAGGTTATTATCACACTACATAGTAATTAGCATCTACATGTGCTTTATATATTCACATTGTTATACTTTATTTTCATGTACAAGTTATATTGAAAATTAAAAATAAATTTGTTTTACAGAAACCCAATTATTGATATAATTGTTATATTTTAAAGTCTTGTGAGATTGTCTCAAGTCATGATAATTTGGGTCTTATAGTATCAAGGCTCGGTAATATTATTTCATACAAACTATTTATTATAATTTTACTATAAAGTATTGTAACACCCCACTTTTCCACTTAAGAAAATACAGGTAATTTTTTTTTCTCTTTACAATTTGAATACATTAGCGGAAGCTTTCTACAACAAGAAAGGAAAAAGGGACGTTATGCCACGTTCGAGTATCTCATACTCAAACGCACAGGCTAAAACTACTTAACTAAAAACCATCACAATTCTTACTAATACAAGATGAATTCTAATGGATTTAATTACAACCTTTATAAAAATCTAACGTGAATTACTCTCATGCCAATGCTCCAAATTGTTATGCAATTATCACCTGCAATAATAACTAAGGGGGAAAACAAAGTCAGCACGACGGCTGGTAAGACTTACTCCACCCCGTAAATCATTTTTCACATATATAGCACATAGCACTTTGGAGCACATAATTCCATATTAACCCCATAGAATATTTTATACTCAACCACATAATCATTTTTAGTCCATTAGAATATACTCATTCTCAAATCAATCAATTTATCGTGGATTCTAATTTCATATAACATTTCATAATAAATAATAATCAAATAATCATTTAATTCCTCATAAAATACTATACTTTCACAACTTATCATTTTCATAAATAATAGGATTCAAATACATATTCACTCACATAAATAATTATTTAACTCCACATAAAATCCATAATATCCACATTTTTTTCCATTTTCATAATAGGATTTAATACTTTATTTACAATAGCATACTTTTCAAAAAGTCATATTCTCAAATTTCTTAAAAATTTAACTTTGTGCCATACTTGCACACTATAAAATACATATGAAAGCATATCAATCACAAATAAACGGGACAGGGTCCTTTATTCTTAGCCCTAATGAACGGTGCTTTCCACACATCCGAACACTCCACATATTTCCCATTTCTAATGGAATCTGGACTCTAACCTTAAGTGTGCACACCCCCGAGTGAAGATTCCAAGCCTCACCGGAAAGTTACTAGCCCTAGTATTCGGGAATTTTTCCTACCGAATACTCCTCAAAACAGGGTACATAGACCCTAGTGGTAGGCAAAAACCTAACCACTCCTCAAATCAACAGGACAATAAATGCCCTAGTATCCGGGGATTGTTCCTACCGAATACTCCTCAAACAGGGTATGAACCCTAGTGGTAGGTTTACCCTAACCACTCCACAACACGGCATAGCCCTAGTATCCAGCATACAACTGAATACTCCACAATTTTCAAATCACATATCTTCCATAAGTTTTCAAAATATTTTATGTAATAAAATATAGCCCTTAGGCTCTCAAAATCATTTTTAGTCCACAATATAATTTCTCTAAAATAAATATAATCCACCATAATAATTTATTACTTTCAATATACGAATATGTATATATATAACATCAAAATTACCCAGCCAAATATTTATACATATATCCGCCAAATACATATCCAGTATGACTATATAATACCTATAGTACACGAACACACTCATTTAGACACATATCATGCATTCCCACGAACATAGTGTACAAGATGGTACATAAACCTATACTTTTCAATTAACATATATTTTATATTCCCCAAGATTAAAATATATGCATGTGTACCCATAATCTGCCATATGAATCCACATCATAACATATTTGTAAATCAGTACACCAACCACACTTAATTATATACGAACCACACATCAATATTTGTACTTAATCACTTCACCATTTAATTAAGCATATATTCAAAACGTATATAATATGCGTTTGCAATTCAAACAATTCGTATACCTATACACGTACATACTTTCATATAGTTGCAGCATAATTTTTATGAACCACATAATAATCATACTTGCACATCATAAAAAAAATATTTTTACATACTTTGGGTAAAATAAATAAATTTTGATGAACGTGATAATTTCACATAATCAACATAAATCCAATAATTTTTCATAAGTCATGTACTCATAAATTTCACATCTTTATCAATAATAATAAAAAATCTATTTTCAATAGATTTAAACATACAACACACGTAAGCACATATTAAATAATTTTGTTTCGGGGTAAATAAATTTTGAGTAGACATAAGTCTTACCCTTGAAGCGTAAGTTCCTGCCAACACCTTATAGCAACCTGATTAATCTGATAAGGAACTTGCAGACCTAAATAATAATAATCCAATTATTATTATTATTACTAATATTATTATTATTATACTAGCACAGTACGTATATTATATATCTTCTTTCATCCTTTTGCTTCATCATTTCTATCATCATCAACTTCACTAATTATTCACTTCATCATTTAACTTGATTACTAATCCATCAATATCATATTATTATAATTATTATTTACCATGTTCATCATCACCATCAACTCACGTCCAAAACAGCAACCACACCGCCGGACACCATCGCCATCGTCGTCGCAACGGAGAAGAAGGATAGTAACCGGCTGCTTTCGCAGACCACCGTCAACGGAGAAGAGGAGGAGAACGCTATCACTTGGTTCGCTGCCCTGCTTGCTTCGCCGGAAGCAATGGAGAAGGTCTCCGTAGCAGTGCGTACGCCGGTCGTCATCACTACCGCTGCCGCTGTCGCCGTCGAAAGGAGGACAAAGGTCGCCGACCTGCTGTCACCACGCCAAGCTGCCACCACCGTGGCTCTCCCTCTCCCTCTCTCTCTCTCTCTCTCTCTCTCTCTCTCTCTCTCTGCGTCGAAGATGTTCAGCGTGAAAGAAGAAGATGAAGGTGAACGGGTACAGGTAAGGTTCTTCCTTCTTCTAATAACGTACGTAACCCTTACTAATTAATTACCATTATTATAATTTTTATTATTATTAATTTTTATTATTACTAATTACTAATTACCATTATATGTAAACACAACATAAATATATCAATTATAATTGGAGATAAATGGAGACAATCACTCCCAACCATAATTAAAATAAAATTAACATACATAATTTTATATATATATATGGCTCAAGAACAAATTAATATATATATACACTACACATACCCCACACACACTGTAACCCCTCGGTTTTTCCGACAAAGTTAAGGCTCGAAAATATTTTTAAGCTATGACACTTATGAGATGATCTCTCGGTACTTCAGAAGGATTTTTTTTATAAGTAAGACTAATTATCGATAAGCTGCGAACTACGTACCGGTCACGAATCGAGGAAATTTTAAGGACGTAGATTCAATTCGAATTTTCTAGAATTGGGATTATTAAGTATCATACGATTAAGCCTGAATTTTTGATTAGCTCAAGAGAAATTCTAATTGGACTGTAAGGGATAAATTGTTACGGACTCTGAACCTAAATTTGGCGGATTACCGGAAAATTCCCAAAATTGGTGATTTGCGACGAGAATATTTTTACGATAATTTTGGTATTAGAATTTTCCCGAATTAAGTTATAATCCTCCGAACATTCATCTGATTTAAGCATAAACTGGCCAATTAGATTAATGTCTTCATAAGGGATTAATAGGGTGTTGACATGTGGCAATCCAATCCTAGAACTAAGATTTGATCTTGATTGTAACATTAATGAGGTATGGTGGCTTGTACTTGGTTGCTTGATCTTCAAGAGTAAATCTAGCCTAATCACTCACATCATCTCATTCCCTCACTCCCATTCGAATTTACCCTAAGGAAAGGAAGAAAGAAAAGATTAGTCTAGCAAATGTGATCATCTCTCTCTTCTCTCCACTCCATTTTCGAAAATACACAAAGGTAGAAGAAGGAGGAAATTTTCTAAGCCTTGCCCTTGTGATCTAGAACTCCCACTCACTTATTCCCAACTCAAGTGACCAAGTCTAGGATTTTTGGAGAAGAATTCCAAAGGGAACACCCTCAACTTTACGGTTTAAAAATCTTCTACGGAGGTAAGGATTCCCTTAAGTCGGTTCAATCGCTTGGAAATAGGCAAATGCTAGGAAGAATTGCATGTTTAGAATTTTGTTCATGAAAAGTGTGTGCTATGTTATAGATCTAAAAGTTGGTTCAAAAAAATCCTTGCTTTGATTTTTGATAAATTTGTTATGCATGTTCATAGCTATTTTATGCATGTATATGTTGGATTTATGCCCATATAGGCTTATACTTGTGAAAATATTGAAGTAAAATCAAGTTAGTCTCTGGCAGTGACTTCCGTGAATTTCTGGGAAAAATCGGTAAGGTATTTTGATCCAATTTCTTTTATACATGTAGTTCTATAAGTGTAGAAGCTGCATATAAATTTTATACATGTAGTTCTATAAGTGTAGAAGCTGCATATAAAATTTCATAATTTTTGGATATAAGTGTAGAAGCTGCATATAAAATTTCATAATTTTTGGAGATAAGTGTAGAAGCTGCATATAAAATTTCATAATTTTTGGAGTAGTATAAGTATGGTTTTCGATTATTTTTCCAAAACTGGTCCAGAGAGGAAAAAATGCTGGACAGCACACTGCCAAGGGCAAAAATGGAATTTTCTGTGATAATTCGTGAACCTTGATGACCAAAACTTTTTATGAACATCAAGTACTATGAGTTAGGGTCCTACCATAAAAATNTCCAATTTTTTTTATACATGTAGTTCTATAAGTGTAGAAGCTGCATATAAAATTTCATAATTTTTGGAGTAGTATAAGTATGGTTTTCGATTTTTTTTCCAAAACTGGTCCAGAGAGGAAAAATGCTGGACAGCACACTGCCAAGGGCAAAAATGGAATTTTCTGTGATAATTCGTGAACCTTGATGACCAAAACTGTTTATGAACATCAAGTACTATGAGTTAGGGTCCTACCATAAAAATTTCAAGTGAAAAAGAGTTCGGGAACTATTTTTACCGGCTCAATCTTTCGGACTGCGCCAAGCTGAAATTTTTTGAAAAAGAATGGTTAGAAACAATTTTGACAAATATTATTTTTGTGCATTATGTTAACATGGAAAATAATCATATTTTGAAAATTATTATGACTCTATACTTGATTTTCTGTGACGTGACTAATACTAACCTAAGCATGCGGGTTGGGAAAATATATCTGAGTGAGTTATTGGTGATGGAGTCGTGTGATGAATTAATAGTGGATGTGTTTCGTACCCCACTCGTGAGTTAAAGGTGGATGTGTTTCGTACCCCACCGTGAGTTAAACGTGGATGTGTTTCGTACCCCACGTGAGAGTTGGAAAGGTGGATGTGTTGTGTACCCCACCGAGATCTAATAGTGGATGTGTTTCGTACCCCACTCGTGAATTAAAGGTGGATGTGTTTCGTACCCCACCGTGAGTTAAACGTGGATGTGTTTTGTACCCCACGTGAGAGTTGGAAGGTGGATGTGTTGTGTACCCCACCGAGATCTAATAGTGGATGTGTTTCGTACCCCACTTATGAGTAAGGCGAGAATTGTGTACCATGGGTGATGTGTGAGAGCTAACCATCGGGTGAATTAATGACTGAGTTATTTGCTCGATTTATTGAAATGAAGTGAAATTACTTGTTAAAAATGTTTGCAGGTTGATTGCGATTGTTGGGTAATGTTATCTCGCCTTGTTATTATTGAGAATTATTCTTGAAAACCTTTGTTTATTTCCAAGTGACCATGGATATCCTTACTTAGCCGTCGCGCTAACTACACTTCATTGTGTACCTTATCAGATGAAGTCTAGCGTGGGTATGCTCAGGTAGCCGATGAGCTCTGAATAGGATGGAGGTTGAGGTTGAGATCCTAGAATAGACACCTTGGAATAATTATGTCCACTTGTATTAAGTTGGACTTTGGATGTATTCTGATGTTGTAAGTTTAGCCTGTGCGTTTGGGTATAGGAGAGATACCTAAGCGTGGCGGTAACACCCAGTTTTTTGCTGGTTAGACGCTTCCGCAATGTATTATATTTTAAGGATTTTGTAATAAATCCAAGATGTGAAAATTGGGGTGTTACACACACTGCCACATATTACACAACATATACATTTAAACCAAACAATCACATACATTATAATATAATATTATATATGCATATATTTATACTCACAGCCCACTTCACAAACGGTCACCCATAAATATATTTTATTTGTCAATATATATATCTCACCTGGGATAAAAGGTTTTGGAAATAACTTGTTGTTGCTCAGATTCGAAACCAAGACTTCTCACAAAAACTTAAAGTTCTATCCAACAAGCCAAATCAATTCTTATAGGTTATTTTCGAAATAAATAAATATATACATATAGGTTCGAAAATATATATTTTGTAATAAATAATAATCTCTAAAAATTCTTTTGGGCAACATAAAACATAAATATTTTAAAAATAATAATAATATTTTCTCAAAAATACTTACAAAATTTCGGGGTGTTACAAGTATATTATATATAAGACCTAAAGTATTGATTATATCTAAAAGTTTGTTATGTACCGATACTTTATTTCTTACAAATTATCTATTATAACTATTCTATAAAGTATTATATTTATATTACAAAGTATTATATATAAGGTTTAAACTTTAAAGTATTGATGATATCTGCAATTATATTATGTTATTACTTTATACCTTACTAAATGTATTTATATTACATTGTATTATATATAAAGCTTATATTATTGATTATAGGAAAAATTATAATTTATGCCCCTCCATAATATGTCAATTATCAATGTCACCCCTAAATTATTAGTACAGTGGTGTAAATGTTACCCCTCAATTTTCAAAACGATACATATATTGCCCCTCCCGTACAGTACGGGTTGGGCAATATATGTATTGTTTTGATAATTGAGGGCAACATTTAAACCACTAATAATTCAGGGGTGACATTGATAATTGAATTATGCTGGGGCATAAATTACAATTTTTCCTTGATTATATATGCAATTATCTGTTATATTCTTACTTTATTTATCGTAAATTATCTATTATAGTTTTCCTATAAAGTGCTATATTTATGATATAAAATATTATATATAAGTCTTAAAATATTGAGGATATTTACAATTCTGTTATATTATTACTTTTTTCTTTTTTTAAAAAAAATCATTATTACTTTCCAAGAGGATATTTAAAATTCTGTTATATTATTACTTTTTCCTTCAAATTGTCTATTATAGTTTTGCTATAAAGTACTCCATTTATGATATAAAGTAGAAAAAAATTTACTTTTAGTCCCTTGACTATTGTACATGTATCAAATTTGGTATGGATTTGACCTGCGATTCGTCAATTTGATTTTGAACAATCTGGCTTCAACCAGATTATCTATTCTGATTAATGGAGTGAGCTGTGGTTTTTTCCAACCAACTAGAGGAGTCAAACAAGGGGACCCGCTCTCGCCAATTCTTTTCATTCTTGTTTCGGGCCTTATCACGTGCTTTAATTAGGGAGGTGAATTCTGGCTCAATCTCTCCATACTTTACTTGCCGGGGATTGCCTATTGTCTCGCACCTTGCGTTTGCAGATGACCTTATTATTTTTACAAATGGAGGGACAACCTCTCTTAAAAGACTATCCAAGGTGCTCTCACACTATCAAAACGCATCTGGCCAGCGAATCAACTATCACAAAAGTTTCTTTGTGACTGGAAAACACTGCTCAGCTGCTCGCCTTCGGTCTTTGGAAAAAATTCTGGACATGAAGTCCAGTAGTCTACCTTTCAGATACTTGGGTGTCAATCTTTTCAAAGGGCGAAATCTAACAATTTATTATCAGTTCCTGCTTGAAAAAATTGACCACCGTCTTCAAGGTTGGCAACAAAAATTATTATCCCCGGGAGGAAGACTCACTTTAATCAAGCATGTTCTGATGTCTATACCTGTATACTCTTCGGCGGTTGTGCAACTCCCACGAAAAATAATTCATGAGATTGATCGAAGACTTGCTAGATTTTTTTGGGGTACCTTTGAAAACCGCCAGAAATATCATTGGGCTTCTTGGAGTAAGGTCTGCTACCCAGTTGACGAGGGAGGACTGGGTATTAGATCAATGTTGGCGATTCAACAGGCATTTGCTTCCCGGCTGTGGTTTAAATTCCGATCTTCTGATTCGATTTGGAGCACTTTCATGAGGCAACGCTATCCTGGTCCTATCTTTCAGGTTCGACCATCTGACTCCCACGTTTGGAAGCGCATGATAGATATTGCGGACGAAACAGAGGGCTGTATACTGGACTCGGTTAATGGTTTGATTTGGACTCCATCAACTAATGGGGAACACTCAATTACTTCAGCCTATAATCTTTTTCGCCCAAAAGCAAACAAGACTCTTTCAGCACAATCTATTTGGAACATTAACATCCCGTCAAAAATCTCAATCTTTATGTGGAGACTTTTCCGACGCGCTCTTCCGTTTCCCGAAGCCCTGCGACGTTTTGGAGTGAACTTGGTCACGGTATGCCCATTTTGTTGGAATTCGCAGGCTTCAATGGAACACTGCCTTTTTTCCTGTGATGTGGCTTTGGCAATCTGGCATCATTTTGGCTTAATTTTTGGCATTAATTTTGGTCAAGCTACATCTATTCGTTCAGTTTGTCATATTTGGTGGATCCATGCGAATGGAAGCTCTGCTGTTCATACGTTCTGCAGGATTCTGCCAAGCTACATTATTTGGGGACTTTGGACAGCGTACAACTCAGCTATCTTCGATGGGACAAGAGCAACCAGCCAACATTTAATTAACAACATCAGGCGCCAACTTTTTCAGTTGTCGATTGCTCGTCCACCAATCTTTGAAAAATCTTCAGACTCCTTGTTATTGTCTGAAAATCTTATTGCTGCCTTTGCTCCCAAGAAAAAATCTTTTATTTCGTGGATTAAATGGCTTAAACCACCCTCTGGGTGCTTAAAGCTCAATACTGACGCAGCCTTTTCTTCGACAAGGAGTGCTGGTGGGGCATGCATTCAAGACTCTCGTGGCTACCTTATTGCTGCCTTGGCTTTCCCTATTGATGCGTCCTCAGCATTGGAGGCAGAGACCTTAGCTTTGGATTTTTCCCTCCACTGGTGTAACCTTGCGGGTAAATGGCCTCATTTTATTGAGGTAGATTCAAAACTACTTGCTTCTTTCCTTTCTTCTCCAGCTCCTCAGGTTCCATGGCGAATACAAGGCCCTATCGCTCGTATTAAGGACCATCTTGGCTTCAGCTCTTCTACGGTCACCCATGTCTACCGTGAAGCCAATTCAGTTGCTGATGCTTTAGCTTCTGTCGGACTCTCTTGCACCAGGCCGATCTGTTTTCTTTCTTTTGGTTTATTGCCTATTTCGGTTCGCTCATCCTTTTTGTACGATCTTCGGGGTTTTTCTGCCCCTAGACGTTTTCATCAATAAAATTTTTCTTTACTCAAAAAAAAAAAAAAAGTATCAAATTTGGTACTTGACTATTAATATTTGTAATTAGGTACATAATTATGTAATTGAGTTAATACGTATTTTGGTCTTTAGACTATAGATACATGATTTAGTCCCATACTATTAAAAGTACCCAATTTAGTCATCTAACTTGTAAAATCATACCCAATTTGGTCTTCCGTTACAATTGCCATCCATCCACCGTTATAGAGAGGGGCAAAAATGTCATTTTAATAGTTGAGGGACCAAAATGGGTATTAACTATTATTATTATTAGTATTTTTATTATTATTATTATTATTATTATTATTATTATTATTATTATTATTGATATTGGAACAATGTCTCCGACCACCATATTACTTCCTACAGTATTATTTTAAAAACTAAAATGTAAACTACTAAAATCTGTATGTCTGTCCTTAAATGTGGTTTGTGTTAATTGACTAAAAAAACTAATTAAATCTCAACTTCTTTTCTTTTAGTTATAACATATATAATTTGTTTAATGTGGTCTTTGTTCTTGGAAAACGATTTTCACAAAACATTCTTTAGGCTGATCTCGATCGATCCACTATCAAGATGTCTTCCCTTTTTTTTCTTTTTTCTTTTTTTTTTAGTGACGAGAAAAATTCACAATCATTATTTTATATGTGCACATGATAAATTTCACTTAGATGTAATAAGAATCAAATCACATGAGAAAGCTAAAGGGCATTATTAGGACGATCACGTATGATGGACTTAATCGAGAGAGTACTAACAAAAATCGAATTCTATAATGATCCCCTAATAATGCTTCACTTACTTGACCACTCTTTAGACCTTTCAGAACAAAATGACATATTTTGATGATTTGATTTGTAGTGAAATTATTGTGCTCTTGGATAGACTTGAATTGTTTGAAAGAAATCTTGTGAAAGTACGTAAGATCCACAGGCTTGTCTTGATTATGGGTGTGCAAATTTCGGTAAATTTTTTATTAACCGATCAAACCGACAAAGTTCGGTTAACTAATTTTCAACTGAACTTTTTCAGTTCGGTTAATGGTTAAAGGTTTTTTAAATTTTCGGTTAACAGTTAATTCGATTCGTAATTGTCGGTTAACTGATTCGTTAAGCGAAATTATAATGTTGTTATGATATTGTTTTTGTATATTTTCTTTTGGATTTTTTATTATATATATTATTTTAAATGAATTTATTATTATAGGTATTATTTTTAGGATTTAAAACTTTAGCTTTAAAAAGTTCGATTAATCCGTTAACCGACCGATTAACCGAAAAAACTTCAGTTCAATTCGGTTAATAGTAAAAGTTTTAAACAATTCGGTTAAAACGGTTTGGTTAACCGATTGCACACCCCTAGTCTTGATATACAAAACTAAACTAAGAGACATTGTCGCAATATCAAATATAATAATAATAATAATAATAATAATAATAATAATAATAATATTTAATACCATTTTGGTCCCTCGACAATTAAAATGACGTTTTTGCCCTCTCTGTAACGGTGGATGGATGACAATTGTAACGGAGTACCAAATTGGATATGATTTTACAAGTTAGAGGATTAAATTGGTACTTTTAATAGTATGGGACTAAATCACGTATTACTCTATAGTCGAGGGAACAAAATGAGTATTAACTCTTATGTAATTTGTATAACATTTGATCATTGACTAATAATGTTTTTTTTTTTCAAATTAGGTGCATAACTATGTAATTTATATCACATTTAGTTCTACCATTCAATTTTTCGACCCAAAAGGATCAAAAACCGCTAATTCATACAAAGTCAGCGAACCAGCCCAACCAGCAACCAAAGTTGTATGCATTATATGAACCAAAAGTAACCAACCAAGATCATTCAATACAATGGTATGAACACGATACCAAGGAAAACCCATGGAAATACGCCTTTATCAAAGATAAATAGACACTGTGTAACTTTATTGCGTTGGAAAAATGGAAGTTTCTAGACAAATATTGCCAAAATTTCAACGAGAAAAATAATATGTTCTAATTAAAAGGGTATTTTCGGCCAACTATTGTTGAAAAATTATTTTTTTGCGTTAAAATTCCGATAATAGTTAGCCGGAAACTTGGCTAAAAAATCGGACGGCAAGACCAAATTTGATACAAATTACATAGTCATGCAGCTAATTTGAAAATATTAATACTCAAGGACCAAATGTGATACAAATTACATAGTCATGCACCTTGCAAATATTAATAGTCAATGACCAAATTTGATACATATACAATAGTCAAAGGATCAAAAATAAATTTTTTTCTATAAAGTACTCCCTCTGTCCCATTTTATCTGTCCTATTTACTATTCATTGGTCAAACCAACTCTTTCTTCATTGTTTATTTTCTTTAGTAATTTTTTATTGTTTTTAAATTTAAATTTTTGTGCTTAATAGTACTTTTAATGTAGTTTCTAAATTTATAAATTTTATATATTAATGCTAAACTTAATATTATGAAAAATTGGATTAAAAATAACTTCAGTCAAGTCTCATTAAACGAACCAGACAACCAAAATGGGACGGAGGTAGTATTATATATAAAGTTTAAAATATTGATGATATATGCAATTCTGTTATGACCCATTTTTATTAGATTCAACCCGTCTCACTGAGACCCTAAATGGTCTCACAAAGTCACAAGAGAGTAGCCCTATTTTTAAAGTAACACCAAACATGTTTAACTTATTTAAGCAAAAATAAACACCAACAATTTAAAAGTTGGCCAAAATATAAAAAATAAATAAATTTAATTAGTAAAACAAGTTTACATTCCCTACAAGACCGGATCATTTCTTTTTCTCAAAATTCTAATACTAAGTGTTGAAATATAAACATTCTCCTTAATATTTAGGCATGTGCAAACCTGACCCAACTCGAGCAACCCGCCCGGTCCAACATCTTAATCAAGGTCATCCGACCCGAACTGTATCTGAGAAGCAGGCAAACCGTGAGGCCAAACGACATCGGAGAAGGGAGTTCGGACAGGGTTGAATATTTTGATATCTGACCCATCCAAATATCCAATATTTTTTAGGGTTAGGATTAGGTTTCATACCATGCGACATCGTTTAAGCCTTGTATATATATATTATGAACGCAAACAGCATTGATTTGCACAGCCGTTCATCTTCTATTCTTCTTCGTTCTTCAATTCTCTTACTTCTCTCTACTCTCTACTCCTCTCTCTACTATGAGATTATGAGTACTCTCTACTCTCAGTCTCTCTAAGTATATGTTGTCTTCTCCTATGTTGTCTCTTGTTCTCCATTAGTCTGATACGTTGAGACGGTGAGACTGAGTCCAATAGTTCGATAGCCGTCCGATTGGCCGGTTGTCCGGTGGCTGTTGGTGGTGGAAGCCCTTATGACTTGTCGTGGTGATTACTAATAGATGCCCTTGTTCTACGGAGATTATTTAGGAGAAATCAGGTAAATCTCAAATTCTAGTTTTTTATTTGTTATTTATTCACTGTATTGTGATATATTTGTGATATATTATGATTAAGATCTGATATATTGTGATTTATTAATGTGGAAGCAGTTTTAATCGCAAACCCTAATTTTTTATGTGTGATTTATTCACTGTATTGTTACTATTGTGATATATGTTCAATATGATCTCATATATTGTGATTTATTAATGTGGAAGCAGTTTTATTCGCAAACCCTAATTTTTAATTTGTGATTTATTCACTGTATTGCGATATATTATGTAGAGTTGTACAAACCTGACCCAACTTGCTAAACACTGTGATATATTATGAATATATTTTCTGATATATTGAATATATATTCTGATATATATTGAATATATGTTCTGATATATTATGAATATATGTCCTGATATATTATTAATATATGTTATGATATTTTATGAATATATGTTATGATATATTGAAAATTTAACATATTGTGATATAAATCATATAATGCTGAAAGTAGTGTGAAATTGTTAGATTATGTGATATTATGTAATCTATTGTGATGTCACTTAAACAGTTAAAGGCTTAAATGTGAAATTATCACGGTTTGAAACTTAAAATTTCTATTTATTGGTGGAAGCTCTTAACTGAAATTCAGATAATGATGAACTGGATTTAAGTTCCTGAATCTGGATTTCTTGTAATGTAAATATGCGATATGTTTGTGGATGTATGACCCTTGAATCAGCTAAATGTCTTTAACTGTTTGTAATGTAAATATGTAAATATGAAATCTTGATAAATGATGACACAAACTTGTGTATGAATCTGGATTTCTTTCAATTCTTTGTATGTTTATGGTGATTGTTGCATACTTGCCAATTGGCAGTGTTGGAATGTTTGATAATGAATTGATGTCCATCCTTTTAAATGGAGAGCATCACTGAACCTAGTTATGGACCTCAACCCTCAACTCAAGAGGGGCATAAAGGACAAGCCCAAGGCACTAAGACATTTGCTCAGCAACCTCAGGTGACTCCTGTTGTTCCTGCAAAAAAGAGGAAGGATGTTGAGTCTAAATCAAAGGTGTGGGATCACTTTGAAAATATCCTTGATAAGGATGGAAAGTTGATTAAGGGGAAGTGCTTATACTGTGCAATGCTCTTTGCATGTGATCCAAAAAAAAAATATGGCACTTCCTCTTTAAAAAAGCATACGATCAGCTTGTCTTAAAAATCCTCATTCTAAGGATAGAAGGCAGTTAATTCTCACCTTCAATGTTGTATCATCCTCTGCACTAGAGGGTTCTAAGGGGGTAATGGGTGAATTAGGAGGGCTTTATGTGAGATGATTACCCTTTAGGTTTGTAGAGGGGCAAGGGTTTAGAAGGTTTATTCTAGTTACATGTCCTAGGTTCTAAATCCCTAGCTTCTAGGTGGACAGTTTCAAGAGATATTTTTCAAAGATACCTAGATGAGATATTAGTCCTCAAACAACTTTTTAAGGGTAGCTCCCAAAGAGTGAGTTTAACCACTGACACATAGACTATGTACAGAAGATAAATTACATGTGTATTACTGCATATTTCATTGATGATCAATGGAAGCTCAACAAAAAAAATCATAGCCCTTGTCCCTGTTTGATATCATAGGGGAGAGTATATAGCCAAGGCCTTTGAGAGTTGTCTGAGTGAGTGAGGTATTAAAAATTAGGGGTGGGCGTTTCGGTCTTCGGTTCAGTTTTTTCGGTTTCGGTTTTTCGGTTTTAAAAAAATTAAACCATTCGGTTTAGCATTAGAGTTCGGTTCGGTTTCGGTTCGATTTACGACCCCCTAATTTCAACATTTCCTAGACGACAAAGCGGTCGGGGGCGTTGCGACTTAACGGGGCGCTGTAATAACTATGCATGAAACATCACATAACCCAAAATCCAAAGTCTAATATCTAAATATTAAATACAAACATAACAAATTAACAATTCAAACAAATTAAAATAAAAAATAAAAGTAGAATTAAAATTCCAGAATTGAAATTTTAGTTTACTGGAACGAATTTACAGAATTGGAAATAACTGGAATGAATAAATTCATTCCAGTAACCGGAATGAATTGAAATCTAAATTATAAATATATAATTTAATTCATTCCAGTTAATATAAATGAATTGAATTCCAAATTATAAATATATATATATATATATATATATATATATATATATATATATATATTTATTTATTTATTTATTTATTTATTTATAATATATATTTATATTTAAGTAAAAATTCGTTCGTTTTTTCGGTTCGGTTCGGTTTTTAAACGAACCGTTCGGTTCTTGTAAAACATGAACCGATCAGTTTTTCGGTTCGATTCGGGTAACCCGAACCGTTTTGCCCACCCCTATTAAAAATGTTTTCACTGTCATATTTGGAAATGTCTCTTCCAGTGATACTGCAATGGGGTTTTTCAAAAGTAAGTTGTTGTCTTGGGGTAGCACTTCTATAAGGTCTAAGTACATGCACATGAGGTGTATAGCCAATATTCTGAACCTTGTAGTGTAAGATGGGTTGATGTTTGCTGACACTTCATTTAAGAGTAAGGGATGCAGTGAGATGGTTTAAGAACTCCCCTACAAAGCTAAAAAAGTTTAGAGATCTTGATGATCTTATTAGGGTGGAAGCTAAATCAACTTTGCAACTGGATGTTCCTACCAGATGGAATAGCACTTATATAATGCTCAACACTGATATCTAGTACCAGAGACTGTTTGAAGCATATGAGGGGAATGATTCCTCATTTTCTAGTTTCTACTAACCTTGGCGAATCTGTGCCAACTTTTCTATATTGGTGTGATGTGAAAAGTTTGGTTCTCTTTATGTGACATCTAACGCGTTCTTCAATGAGATCTCTGATCTTAGTTGCATGTTAGATAACATTATTGGGGCTGAATCTGGTAGTGAAAATGTAAATACAAATCTGTTAAATTTTTTTAAATATGTGTTTGTGTTAATTTTTAATGTTTTAAATACATAAATATGTGTTTGTTTTAATTCTATACAGGCAATGGGGTCCCAAATGAAAAATAAGTTTGAAAAATATTGGGGGACCTTAGAAAAATGAATTGTTTGATGTTCTTTGCCAATATATTGGACCCTAAAGATAAAGTTGAGTATATGCTTCACTAGTTTACTCAACTTTTGGTGAAGTTAAAGGCAAAGACTATTTTGCTAAGGTCCAGTCTGCAATGGTTGAGTTGTTCAATGATTATGCAGTCACATACTCTATGGATGTAAACAGTGAACCATCTACTGTCCAGCCTTCTCAACCAGTGAATATGCAGGCTACTACTGTTGGTAGGCCACAGTCTAGGTTAGGGGTGTAAACGAGACGAGCCGAGCTCGAGCATAGGGTGGCTCGAGTTCGAGCTCGTTAAGGAAGGCTCAGTTTTTAGCTACTCGAGTTCAGCTCGAGTAGCTTGATTGTTCGAGCTCGATCTTGAGCTCGAGGCTCGAGATCAGAGTTGAACTCGAGTTCGAGTTCGATTTTGAGCTCAAATTTAACCTGTTTGATTTTAAATTCATTTTTCAATTAAAAATAAACTATAATTGTATATGTATATATTATATTATATTACTCCGTATTATATATATATGGCTCGCGAGCTGCTCGATGAGCCACGAGCCTAAGACATTAGAGCTCGAGCTCGGCTCGACCTCGAATTTGACCGAGCAGCTCGCGAACCACTCGGATCATTTACACCCCTAGTCTAGGTTAAAAAGTGAACTGAAAAGGCAACGAATGGAGAGTGGAGGAAACCTTAAATAGACTAAGCTGCAAATATATTTGAGTGAAAGTATTATGGAAGATAATTATGATTTTGATATCCTTAGATGTTGGAAGGTAAACAATGAGAGATTGACCATTCTTTCAAAAATGGCAAGGGATATTCTAGCAGTACCAATATCAATAGTGGCTTCTGAATTTGCTTTTTCTACAAGTGGTAGAGTTTTAGATCCATTTAGGAGTTCCTTAACTCCTAAAATTGTGGAAGCCTTAATTTGTACAAATGATTGGTTGAGATTACCAAATCAACCAATCTCAACCAATACAATTTGAGGAAGATTTTGATGACTGTGAAAGGCTTGAAAAAGGTAAATCTTTCTTTTATGTTAATCCTTATTTCCTTTTATGATTTTTTTTTATATCTTGTAACTTTTAAATATATGTTTTTTATTTGCAGAGTTGTCAAGTGGAATTAGGAGTGCTGGAACTTGTTATCCCTTCCCACCATTGTAGTAATATTCATTCATTTCTCTGAATTTTATATTAATCTGTTATTATTGTTTTCCTTTATCTTCTGATAATCTGTTATGACATGAGTCATGAGTACATGACAAATGACAATGGCTTCATTGGCTTGGCAACAATTAACTTGTTACTGCATCGAATCCTTGGCCCCCTTCAAGCTTTCAGTCTGCAGCACGTATAATAATATAAGTTTAGTGTGCACTTGTAGCATTTTGCCTTGATTCATTTATGAATCATGATTGCATATGTTATGATAATTATTGTTCTCCCTTCCTCATTACTTGTTACTTTTCTTTTGGGCTTTGGCTATGATGCTGCTTCCACCTTGGTCTGAAACAAATTTTGGGTTGGTATGTTAACTTGATCTAAAACAAAGCAATCTGAGCCTATTTTTATTTTTAAGCGAACTGTTAAACTGTGACTTTTCATGTATATAAATGTGTTTTAAGTTAGCAATTTGAGCAGGAAGATGAGGAATGTTGATTGTTGAGTTGCTGAGTAATGCTGAATAATTTTGTAAAGAGTTGATACCCAATATAGTCCTCGACTATACTGATTTTACTCAATTTAATTCTAAATGACTTTTTGTACTCAATTTAGTCCTAGACGTTGAAGGTTTTACACAATTTAGTCCTTTGTTAAAACTTCTGTTAGTTGACGGTTAGAAATAGGGTCCTAATGATAATTTATCATCCTTTATCCCATTTGGAATGATTCCTACTTCTTCCCCTTATTAAGATCCACGCAGAAATGTAAATTTTCGTACCAAATCAACTTCAACCCTAAATAAATAAATATAGAGTAAATAAATATTTGAATACAAAGATTTATATCTGCATGGATCTTAGTAAGGGGAAGAAGAATGAATCATCCCAAATAAGATGAAGGATGAGAAATTACCATTAAAACCCTATCTACTAACAAAAATTTTAACAAATGACTAAATTTGTTAAAACCATCAAAGTCAATGACTAAATTGAGCACAAAAAGTTATTTAAAACTAAATTGAGTAAAACCACTATAGTCGAGAACTATATTGGATATTAACTCATTTTGTAAATATATTAACTTTTGAGTAATCAATGAACTACTGATTGGACAATATTATTCTGTAAAAATGTAATTAATTTTTTGTATTAAGTTGTAAGTTGTAAACTATTAGTAAATTGTTAGTTTTATTTAAGTTTCAATTTTTAAATTTAAGTTTTAAGTTTTAATTTTTAAATTGTTTATTTGAAAAATTTGAACTGTAAACTATAAATAGTAAATATTTTACTTTATTTAGTACTTAATTTTGCAGTTTTATTTTCTTTTATTGCAATCCAATAAAATTCGTCCAAAATCCAAACCTAATAAACCCGATGGATTAGCTGTTCAAAATGCACGGATATGAGATAACCTAAGATATTCAGTATCTGATCAGGTGGGCGGTTCTCAAATTCGAACCGCCCCGAACCTGTCCGATTCTCAAGCCTACTAATATTGAAACATCTTTTAAGAAAAAAACAATCGTATTTCATTTATGCCACTCGTCTATGTTTAATTTTCAATACTTTAGCAATCACTATTAGCCGAATTGACAGTTGAATATTAAAAATGAAAATGAACAAAAGCATAAAATTATCTTTATATGACAGCACAAGACCATTTAGACTATTGGAAATGAACAAAAAGCATAAACTAAAGCTTGCCTTATAAGACCATGACTGTATGCAAGCAGAGAAAAATACATAACAGACCATTTAGAATAGTGAGTACTACCTGGAGAGAAAATGGTACATCAGAACTTACTCATTTGTCAACTGCTTCACTTGGTCCGGATCATCACCTTCCCCGGAGGCCAAGGCCATCGGCATGGGCATTTGTGGAGGGCACATGACGTTCTTCACCACGGAGAAGTAAAAATCAAAATCTGATTTCATTTTTAAGCAACTTGCTCCAATCCACTTCTCTGCTACACTCGTAGGCACACTATCCTGGCTATCGCGTTCATGTTCTTCAATGGCAGGGCGAATTTCATTGTACAAGGAATTGAGTGCCAAATTGGCCTGATTTCTCATCTCCTGAATCAAATAATAACATCCATGGATAAATCCAGGAAAGTTTCAAGTAAAATTTCCATCAAGAAATAAGAATTTATATTTGGTTCTAATTTCTAATAAGTTATCACGCTTGAATATGGGGATGATTACACCCTCTTATAAATGTCCAGGTAAAGATCTGCATATTTTTATACATGAAAGTTTAGGTCAACAGAGGCTAGCCAAGGAGAAGGCAGCACAAAGTTATTGAAATTAACAAATGCCTACCAAACGTTGACAGCTTGAATCAAACCCAAACACTTTCAAGTGAAGTGAATTGCCGTTACTTATTCAACCAATCCACATTGGTGCTAAAGTTATGCAAAGAAAGAAATAATACTGGACACAACCTCCCTGTGTGTCCAGGAATCAAGCCAGAAAATGACAGACTATATTTGAGTTCATAAATAAATGACTTTGATATCCTACAGTGGTGAAGGGACCATAAAAAATAATTTCCAATTTTAAGTATTATAGACTATAGTGAAGCAAATCCTTGGAAACCCACCCTCTACTGTACCATTCTTGATGAAACCTAAATCAATATGATGATATCTGTAACACCCCGGCTCGGCTATACCGTACATCCGGAGTGGTTACCGCCACACCTAGACTGAACCCAATCAAATCCAGAAAGAGTCCACTCTAGATGCACAGGCTAAAGAAGGAAACTGTTTCACACGCTTTCTACTTGACAAAAGCTTTACGTATATATTGCAGCGGAAAGAAAGGAAGGTAGCTAGGTTAGCTACTACTATATATACAAGGATCGACCCATTGGGTCCAAAAACGTGAAAGTTTAGGTTGTTCACATCTTGTTAGCCATACTAGGCTACAAAAGATATTCACACAACAAAAAGAAGGAGTTGTTCTAAACAGTATACTTCGGAAAGGGCGGAGCAGGAGGAGCAGGAGTCATCATCAAGCAGGATCTGCACATAGTCATCACAGTCCAACACTGCAAACACAACTTAGATGAGCTCTCAACGCTCATCGGGCTACAAGAGCCCACGCTAGACAACATCTGATAAGAGACACGGTGAAGTGTAATTAGCGCGACGGCTAAGTAAGGATATCCATGGGTTATTCAAAACTAAATAAAGGTTTTGTAAAAATTGTTACATAGAAAACCCTATACCTTACTCATCTGCAAGATTCTACCTACAACAGTTATAAAGAGCAACTTGCATACACTATGAGCAAAATTCAATGACATCTCATGTCATTTTTCCTTTTGACAAGGTCATTTGGTAATCATTTTCATACCCAATAATATATTATTAAACAATTAAGCATGCTAGTAAGTAGTAGAAAACATAAATCACACATCTTGCTTGTAATCACATTAGTAGAAAAACTTTTCCCTCATAATGAAATTCTCATCAGTTTTCACTTTTCAAAGAGAGAGATCACCCACAACTTTTGGGTACTTAAAAACTTGTCACATCTTTCTTTCCCGTAGCTACAGCGTAACTACATCCACTTTTCCAAAATTCCACTTAGTTCTAGATAGAAAGTGTGAGGCCTTTGGAGTCTTTCTCCACTTTTGACCACTTGGATCGTTGAACTCGGGTTCAGTGGTCATCGCCCGGTCTAATACTGATCCCCTGGACTTATAGGAGCGTTGGAATGATTCCTAGCTAGCCTCACTAGGTTCATAAGAACGACACCTACCCGAACATAGAGTGACTATACTTAAGTGTGCACACCCCCGTAGGAGTTCTTTTCCTTCCGGGTGATATAGTACTCGGCGAATAGACTTCGCCCACAGTATGAATGATCATACACATAACTACCATACGGGATAGGCACTTTAAGCTCATCTTTATCCCGTAGGTTAACAAGGTCCTCCACGACTTTTACTAGAATTAAGGTTTGAAAACATTTTTCCACTCTGCTTGAAAATATTTTGGACATACTTGGGTCAATCCCAATACTCGGAAATTAATTCTCCTTTTAACCCAATTCACAAATTCTCCTTTTCCTTTGCAAAACATTTGGATGATCCACTAACATCCTTTCACAAAAGTAAATCAAGTGTAACTACCCTACACTTTCAACTCCACATTTATCACATAAGTCTCATATTTGACACATACATCTCAATGCATATAATGTGTACATTTCCCAAGTTAAGAGATATAATGTACAAAGGTAATATTTGAGTCTTCAAAAAATCCACCCGGTTGCCCGTAGGCTTTCAAAACATCATAATACTCAGGATTAAAAACATCGGGGAAAAGTTTGGTCAAAAACAAGTCGAAAACGAGTCCGCGTCGCGCAGACTCGCGACTGGCCGCAGCTGCGGACGCACAGCGGACGCGTGCGTCCGAGCCGCGTCCGCACGTTCGGCAAATGGCGCCGAAATTGGGCGCCCACGGACGCGCAGCGGACGCGCGTCCGTGCCCGCGTCCGGCCTTCCGGCCGTGACGCCGTAACTCTGGCGTCGATGGACGCGCGTCCAAGGCCGCGTCCACCCTAAAACTGCCAGAAAATTTCTGGCGCAGTCCGAAAGATTGAGCCGGTAAAAATAGTTCCCGAACTCTTTTTCACTTGAAATTTTTATGGTAGAACCCCAACTTATAGTACTTGATGTCCGTAAAAATTTTTGGTCATTTTGATCTACGAATAAACACAGAAAATTCCATTTTTGCCCTTGGCAGTGTGCTGTCCAGAATTTCTCTCTCTGGACCAGTTTTGGAAAAAAAATCGAAAACCATACTTATACTACTCCGATCATTATGAAATTTTATATGCGGGTTCTACACTTATTGAACTACATACCTGAGAAAAATGGAGTCAAAATACCTTACCAATTTTTCCCAATAATTTTCGGAAGTCACTGCCAGAGACTAGCTTAATTTTATTTCACTATTTTCACAGTATAGGCATATATGGACCTAATACAACATATACATGCATAAACTAGCTATCAATTATCTAGTTTCAAATAACCTCAACCAAATAAAGGGATTCCTTACCTCGATGGAAGATTTTAAAGAAAACCGTAGGAGTTGTTGTTTTCCTTCGTTTGAGTCCAAAGATCCTAAAATATCGCCATAACAACAACATATTCATGCACCTTTAGTTTACACTTAAATTCTAAGAAGGTTTTAACCAAACAAAGTCTAAAATCTTACCTACACTTAGACACTTGAGTTGGAGAAAGGCTTAGGAGTTCTTGATCATAATGGAAGACTAAGCCAAATTTCTTCCTTCTTCTTCTTGGTGTAATTTCGAAAATGGGATGGAGGGGATGAGAGAGATGATGATGTGAGTTTTGGCTTGAAGACTAAGTAATCAAGTGCAATTGCACCATACCTCATTAATGCTAGCATTAAATGATCCAATCTTAGGCTAGATTTGGTTGCCACTTGTCAATACCCTATGGAGTCCTTAAGAAGATCACAACTTAATTGGCCAGTTTATGGTTAAATCAGATGAAAGCTCGGAGGATTATTACTTAATTCGGGAAAATTCTAACACCAAAATTATCCTAAAAATAATCCCGTCGCTAATCACTCAAATTGGGAATTTTTCGGTATCTCGCGAAATATAGGTACAAGGTTCGTAACAATTTTACCCCTTACAGTCCGCTTAAAATTTTACTTGAACTAACTAGAAGTTCAGGCTTAATCGTATCATACTTAATAATCCAATTCCTAGGAAAATTCGAACTGAATATACATCCCTAAGAATTTTACGTTTCGTGACCGGTACGTAGATCGCAGCTTATTAATGACTAGTAAAAAAAAAATTCTTTCGATCACCGAGAGACCTTCTCATAAATGTCATAGCTTAAAAATATATATTCTCGAACCTTAACTTTGTCGGAAAAACCGAGGGGTTACAATATCAGAGTTAATTAGAGTCTAAGTTTTTTACGCGATTGGTGTCAGGTGAAGAGGAAACAACAAAAAGTGGAAAGATCATCCTCAATCTATGATTTCTTCAAAGATAACCAAAACTACCACCAACACTGAATGAATGAAGTCATGATAGAGAACTGATATTTCCATACATAAAATAAAAATAAAAATAAAAAAGGACAATTCTTCTCTGTCGTGAGTAGATGTGTAAGCAATTAATCATGGTAAAATTACATGCAAACACAAATTTTCTATTTATTTTATTTTCTTTTAAATTTATTTCAATTTCAATTTTAAGTGGTTCAATCATCAATGTACAAAATTAATTTTCAATAAAAATTTAATTATTTTCAAATTTGTACTATTTTAGATTTTTTAATGGGATAAGGGTTAAATAAGCCTACGAACTAAACTGAGAGAAAAAAAATAAACTCAAAAAAAAAAAAAAAACAAACAAACAAACTCAGCAAAACAGTGAATTTGAGATAAGATTGAATCCAATCAATTAGCTAGTCTAACCCAAGGCCTTATAAAGGCATATATTTCTCTATTTTTTAATGTGGGATTCTTCTTAACAGCAATGAAATGGAGCAATTGGCCAATGAAATACATAAGTTTTTCATAATAGAATAGTTGTCAAAAATAATTAGTGCATACCTCATACTTCATAATTTCTTCCTGTGCATCCTTCGATGGAAACAATTTAGCAACATTTTCTGCAGTTACTTGCTTTCGTACAGAAGACTTGGCCCTTTGCTTGGGGGAATTTTGGACTTTCTTCTTTGACAAACCAGGTCCAGCATTGTAGTTCCGACCAGAATTATAATTTCGGATGCGAGGTATTAATGAGTTCTGTTTGTGAAAGCCAGCTTGCAAATCATTAGGATATATTTCCTTACACTCGTTCACCTCAGCATTCAATACTTCAGCATCCACTGGACCTGAATAATGTGCCTCCAAGGAAATAGTTGATTCCAAACTATGTTCAGAACCCACCATAACACTCATCATTGCAGGGTAGACATTTCTCCCACTGTCCATTGGTTCAGGTTCAGAATGACTTTGCATTCCGGCTTGGTTCGCAAGAGTTTCATCCTCTCCAGAGTCATAGAGGGGAATTTTATCGACTTCATATCTGCACAAAGACAGTGGCATCCCAAAGTTTAAGAACACAAATTATGAAGCAATATGGTTGTACAAACAACTCACAGAGACTTGGATTCCCAGACACATGCCTACCAAACTATAATAAATTTATTCATGCACTTAAACTATAATCTTAAATTTGTTCAAAGGTTTAGGCAAAATGGCTCTAATATATAAATCAGCTATCCTCTTCAAGTGTTGAACCTACTTTAATACTGCTTCCTGCTACTATATAGCCAGCTTGGAATGAATTTCCCCAGGAGCAATGGAGAATAGAAGAGTTTTCATGCTCTTTCCTAGAGAAAAAATAGTAATGTTCTAGAACAATTCAAAACAAAAAAAGAGAAGGATTAAAGGACAAAAAATTTCATAACCCATTTTGCAAAGGGCCTCACCAGAATTGCATGTGTTAAGTGTTATCATTGGCTAAGGCAATAGGTCCCATGTCAAAAGTAAGGGAAGGAAAGAGTAATGACTTTTATTAGTACTAAAGGATTTGAATTCCATAGTAAGGTAATAAAAGTAGGCAAACAAACATGGTAATGGGTAAAGCCCTTAACCAAACACTACCTAAGATTGACAAAACTTCTGCAATTTCTAAACAGAGAACAGGTCTCATTGTCTCAATAGAAGTATATATCACATCCCATACAGTGTCTTGCCTTATTTCTTTCATCATATTCATGGCTGGAAATGCTTCACCCACGATCTAGGAAACTAATACATATGCTGATATGCAGGCAAGTCGGTCATGCATAAGGCCACCCTAACGTAAGGTCAGGAGGTCGATCCCCAACCAGTGAAATTCCGGGTGGAATATTTTATGTTGCATTTAGTAACTGGGAAAATTGGAAAATAGAAGAAGTGCTTTTTGCACTGTTTTTCATTTTTTCCATTGGAAAACAATTTTCCATTTTTCCAACATAACAAAAGAATTTGAAAAATACAATAATCACCATTATCATTATACATAGACTTCCACTTCACATATATATCTACTCCTACCACCTACATACCTACCCGCCCACCTACCTCACTATCACCCCTATCTACTTAACCTTTGCACCACCATCATTACCCATACCATCTATTTACCCACCAATACAACTACATTCACTATAACCTTCTCTTACTTTGCATAATGAGAAGAAACATATCCTGTCTTCTATGAATCTCTTTTCTGATGTTTTACAGCCTTTGCCACCTCATACACAAAACCATCATGTATCCATACAGGTTAAAAATTGGAGCGATAACCAAAATTGAAAGACAACTTTATGTAGAACAATGAAGACAACTAGAATTACCTGTCATCTCCCTCTTCCCACAAATGGTTCTGCTCCTGTATAACGATAAGTCAATAATAGGAAAAGTAAAGACTAAGCTCAAAGAAGCATATTTTTCAAATTTTGGAAAATGATTCTACTTTATATTATTATTGGTATTCACCTGGAAACCATGAGACTTTGCACCCAGAAATATAGAGCAGTTTGGAGCTCCACAAAGACATCGAACAGTAGCACCCCCATACCATTCAAAGTTGTAGTTATATGTGAGCTCAGTTCCTATGGAAATATCTTGCTTGGCAAATATACCAACCCTTGTTTCTCCTAATACTGTCCATTTCCTTGTTTCACAATTTGGTAGGCTGGTAAGTTCCAAAAACAAAAGACATCTTTCAGTGCCATATGATTTGGAACAATCAACTGATACACAATGTAATTTAGGGACATATATTTAATTTTAAATGATTTTGAGAATTGACTGATCTTACCAGGAATGATTAATAAATCTTGCCAAGCTTCCCTTCCTTGTAGCATCGATGAAATAATTTGCATTTAAAGAGATTATATATGCATCCTTAAGGCCTACATCAATAAACACAGACTGTTTTTGTATTCTTCATAATTAATTTGTTGACTAGGATTTCAAAATCTCAAAATGTTGAAAAACTACCCTTAATTTCATAAGTTTGGGACCTCCGCCTTGCTTCATCTGATGATATTACTTCTCCACAGTACTCAATGATAAATTGTCCAGCCTAATTATATGAAAAGAAAGGAAACTTAATTGACAAGAGGTCATTCACTGAAAGAAAATATGCAAGATGAGTAATGATAAGAGAGATGATATAAAACTACTCCATAAAGTAATTATCTCCATGCCATATTGCCATGGCCATGTTAATAGTGACTACAGACAATATGCATATTCTTTGACACATAAGCTTTTACATTACAAGATAAACCACTTCTAATCTGCACACACACACACAATTTTAGAAAGTATTACCACTGGTTTGTAAGTAATGCATCTACCACTCAATCTCACAATCAAGTTGTAAATACATGTTAATGAATTTAACTACAAGTAGGAGTACAATGTAATAGAAGATGCTTGAGAATAGAGCTAGAGGTAGTGGAAAATGCGCAATATTGACAGATTATGTTTCTTCTTCTTCTTTTTTGGTTTCCTTTTTAATTCTTTTTTCTAGTTATTGTCTTGTTCCTTTTTTACTTTAATTTTCGGAAAATCATTACAAGTCCAAAAATATCCAATTTAAATCATATTATCATGAAAAGGATATTGTTGCAACCCACAGGCCACATCAGTAAGGTTGTAAATACACAGTAAGTTACCAATGAAGAGAGCACAATGTAATACTTAGATACATAAATTAAAATATAACTTCTCCCTATATTTACCAAAGTACACAAAGAATTCCATTTTTTAACCCTAACATGCACAATAAATGGTTGGAAAAAAAAAAAAAAAAAAAAAAAATTATGGCTTCAAGCACATTACCTTTATAATCTCATCAGCTCGAAGGCCCCACCCACGGCCTTCAGTTCTGAACAACTTTGTTTTAGCATATTCAGATTTCTGGAATCTCTGAAAATAATAAATACTAGCAATTCTAAATAAAATGCCTCCAATCCATTGTATGCATAATTTCAGAGGCATTATTAACAAGAAATCTTAAATTAACAAATCACTCATATATAACCTAATGACAATCCAAAATATCGAGATAGACTTGGTAATTCCAGTCTCCAGACACCAGGAATGGCTTGTAACATCTAGGACATAAACAGGGACATTTGAAAATTTGAACATTTAGTATCAAATTAGACCAGATAGCATGTTGTTCCTTGGTTCTCAGTCACATATAGCTTTGGCAACATTCAGCATTTCAAAAAATGTATCTCCTATTCAACACCTAAACTACATGTCTAATTGTCAACTAATGGCTACATTTCAAGATGATTAATTCATTCATCTGAAGCATATCACTAACTCTCCTCAACAGGCTTCTTTTAGACTGCTTTACCTCCAAAATGTTCTTTACTGTAATTTTTATGTAATACAGAAAAAGCTAGGCATCAAGCTGGTGTTTGTATATACAGTTAGAGCAATAAAAAGCTTTAAACTCCATAAAGCTCATATATACCAAATTACACTCTTTTTTACACAAGTGACTCAAACATGATAATTTTAGTCTATAAACAGATATTGCAATCTCTCCTTTTTATGTGTAATCTTCACTGAGTTGTATAATTCCGAGACCAGTTGACATAGTTGATCCACTACCCAATCATTAAATGCTCCTCTAAGCATGATCTTCAAATGACCCTAGCCTCGATCGGATGGAATTGTTTAGGTATTCTCACATGCCTCATGTTTATAGTACATAAAACCAAAAGAAGAAAACCTTTGGTCATTGCAAGATTTTCATCATGTGAATGCTGATGATTAATTTATTCAACAATAATAATGCCTAGTGGCACCAGCATTAATCTTCCAGATTACAAAATCAATATTTCAAGACAGATTCCTATGTCTAATATGATTTCCCAAAACTTGAGCAAAGAATAAAAGAGAACAATAAATATGAATATGAATAAGAGATAAGAGAATGCTTAAATGTAAGATTAAAGATTTATCCAGTGATTACAAAAGACTAAAGCCTATATATTTATAGGCTAAGAGGGGTACCTATAGAGGCCTGATTCAAGATTATTCACTTTACATGTTTATTACCATATTATGACACTTCAGCTAATCTTTGGTATCTTTTAAGTTTATAGCATGAAAAATTTTAAGCTGCACTACCCATAGACATGGATAACAAATGCTCATGCTCTGAACAAGAATTTACTCTACTTTCCTTAGTGTCAAGGATACAGCAATCAAGAGTTTAGTTATGCAGACACAAGCAAAAAGAGAGGCTTGCATAAAGCTTTTAGAAACTCCTTAACCTGATTCTTGCAATAATTGCCAGAAGGGCAGTATCCAGGTGTGCATTCAGTGCTGGTTAATAAATTCAAGCACCTTTCTCCACATGCACTTTCAGGATCACTGGTTTCATACTTGCATTCACAAATAGCAATGTCCTCATCTTTAAGTTTTTTAGCTCTGTAAAATATCAGAAGAACCTGAATTAAAATCATATTCCATAGCAAAGCCAGTTTAATCGTATGAACAGTGACTAAGTTTGGCATGTCGTAACTGCATCAGGTAAATTACAAAACAGACCAACAATGTAAGAGTTGAAGGAAAAGTTTCACCATTTGGTAGCAACCGAGAAACTCACGCAAGAATGAATGAAAGGTAATTGTTGAATTACAACTTGCTATGCAGAAATTTGTACCCCAAGAATGAAAGGACAAAGCAGTGGTCTTGGATTCTAAGCTAAACCTAACATGTATCTCTTACTGTATCATTATAACAATGCAGTGCTATCAAATATCAACAATCAGTGTACTCACCAAAGTGAATAAGACAAATAAGAAATAAGGAATACAGTTCACATCAGATAAAGCTACATATTAAAGGAGATACCAGATCAGTGAATGGCTAATAAATACTCTTCTAGCCCATCCACTTTAAGTAAAATAGGTAATAGAATATTCTACAGAAGTCAAATATTTTACAGGTTATGGTATTCAGTTGACTGAAATGCATGCAAAGAACTTTCTGGGAAAACTTATTTTTATGCCATAGGTCATAGCATAAAATATTTTAACAATTACAAGTCAAGTAAAGAAATTTATGCATCTTTCTCCATTTTCTTCTAGCAAAAATATGCTTACTATTATAAAACTATCATTTGACCCTAATCCCATTTGATTCCTATATTTTATCCATAGCAGTAGCCTAGAAGACATCCAAAGCCTAATCTCATTCAGCATCTTCTTCATCACGGTATTCTAGGTATTCTTTCCAGTCTCCACAGCAATATTCACCTTCCCTAAGAAAATCCTATCTTTGTAAAGAGCAAGCAGCATTAAATGCATATTTTGTGGCTACAAGCACAAGTGACCTGCTTTTCATCTGCTTCTGCCAGCATGTCCTTTTGCTTGCTTCCAAGATGTTCATAAGTTCATTATTTTTTTTTTCTAGCCAATTACGCAATTACCCAATAGTTGAATAGTCAGTACATCCATTTTTACCTTTTAAGTTTTTTTTTTTCTCTTTTTTTCCTTGTTTTTGGTCAAGCAAACTTCTTTGATTTCAATTGCTCCAAACAGTTCTACAGAAGTTATTGATAGAAGGAGATAAAGTAGAGAGATCAATTGATTAAACACAATGGAAAAAAGGTAGAGAACAAAGACTTCTTGCATATGAGGGTGTTTAATCATTTAATAGATGTAACATTTGTTTTTCTATTGGATTTTTCCCTTACGTGAACAATTGGAATGCAAATGAAAGAATTTTAATAACAATCACTAGAAAACCTTTTACAATCATAGAAGCTATTCCCAGCAAAATTTTATCATTAGTTTTTCTTTTTTCTTTTCCTTTAGAAAGTGATCGATGCCATTAACTCAATTTAAAAAATAATGGAATGAGAAAACCAAGGAAATACTATGCGGTGCATTATCTTACCCCAAGATATGCGTAAGCCATAATACATATAAAGATTTTGACTGAGAAGTTTGATCCATATATGAGGATGTAAACAACATAGAGAAATGAAGTAGATACACTACACTACTACAGCAGCAGAAGTTTCAAAGATGTGAAAGAAAATAAGCAACATGGATATAGCAATAGTGTGCTTATGGCATGCCTTACATATAATACAGTGGATTATGTCACCTGAAATTGAGTAATGCAACCCTAAAATCTCTTATTAATTGCACAAGGTAGCAGGTTTAGAATTTGAGCTCAAGCTTAATTGTTAGAACTTAGAAGCATGGGTATTTTCCTGGTTTGTCAAGCAATTAGCAATTTTTTCTATTTTTCCTGTAGCACTTCAGAGTCACACAATGAGTAATCGCCCAAACGTTCAGATAATAATCATAATATTTCTGAACTTTAAAATGACAACAAACCTAGGAACTCCTTTTTGTTGATTTAACATTCCCCTTGGTACCTTTTAATAAGATTAAAGATTCTTAACTTTTTTAATTGACATTAACCTCTGCAACTTACTCAATGCCCAACTGCTGAAGTTGGTTTCTTTTGAAGTGAGGTTCACCTATGAGAATAGGGGTACAAGTCATAAGTTCCATTATAAGAAAGACTTCCTATTATCCTATAGGGTATTGGCACGTTTTCATATACGCCTATCAGTTGTTTCTCCCCACCCCATTGCCCCAACTAGTAATTTGCAAATACAGAATTTGTATAACAAGATGGAATTTAAAGAAAAATGTCAGTAGACTCAGTACTTTCAGTTTATTAATTAGCAATACCTTCCCTATAATTTGGTAGTACATCAAACAACAGAATTCTGCAAACAAACTGTTTTTAACTGTTTCATGTCATGATGCAGCATGCCGGAATGGGCACAGGTCCTTTGAAATCCTCATATCTTCTATTTTGATATGACAATTTAAAGAGTAGACTAATGAATCACCTAAATTGTCTCCAAAGCATTAAAATTGAATCATTCAATTAATTCTTCTTTATTAATGTTGAAAAATCAAGTAATTGAGATTTCCTGTTACAAATCCTCTCTACAGTGATATTCCAAATTGAAGAATACAAGAATGAGTTTCCTTAGTATAAATCACAAACAAGTTAGAAAAGAAAAGAAAAAAAAAATCAAAGAAATTTTTAGAATTCGAAGCACATCTCATCAAAATTATAAGCTGGAAATTAAAATATAGCCACATAATAAATTCCTTGTTAGACATTGCAGTGAAGAAAATGTATCAACAGGTAACATACAGATGTGCTTACTTTCGGCCTAAGAAATCATTTTGATTGATATGTATAAATGGTGGTACTCCGTCAGGAAGTTTGACCTTCAAGGAAAAGAAACTATCAACTTGTCATTTAAGGCATTTAGAATAATAAGATGCTACTTTTTTTTTAAATCATAAATAAGTAAAGGGATAATTTTACTAGGGCATCCTAAGATTTAATCCAGTAACACCTAGACAACCTCTTATTTTTAGAAATTACACTCAAAACCCTTGTCAACAGTGAAAAGAGGGATATTCCTAGTCTGTCCTTAGAAAGATATGTAACAAAACTTGTAATGGAAATGCGATGTGTATAGTGGAAAATGAACCTGTAATGAAATGATAAAAGCTCAGGGTCCAGAAGTAATTTTTTAAACAAAAAGAGGGTCCAGGTGTTAATGGTCTAAACCTCAAGGGAATCCAAGTGAAATAATCCAATAAATAAATGAAACAGAGCTGCAACATATAGAGGTTGAGAATCATTAATAATTCCAATGAAAATATATTCCATTATCTGAAGGTTTAGAATATAATGCAATAATGTATAATAAACATACATGAAAAAAAAAAAAAAAGATTTTTAAGTTTTAACACAGTAACACCAGCAACCAGACAAAATCAATTGGTGAAAACAGAATAATACAAACACAGAGAATTTTCATCTGATGAGCCTTTTAAGCAATTCCTTCGGTGTTTTAAATTACAAACCTGACCCTTTATTCTAGGGACATGAATGAATTTTATACAACATAGCCAACATCCATAAGGGTACTTGAGGGTATTATTCAAGGAATTTAGACCACTATCACAATGTATTATTCAAGGGTACTAGGCAGTAGGCACAAAGATAGCCAGCACCTATATGGTCTCTACCTAGACCATATCTCTATGCTTGCCACAAATCACTTAAGAAAGGGTTAGCTACAGTTCTCTTCCAACATTTACCTGTAGACATGCTAATCATCAACTTTTTTTTTTAAATTGAGAAGTGCAACAAAAAAAAAAAAATCCCAGAAACCATATCACTTTAAAGTCCGAAGCCAACTAGCCAGGCAATACTTCACAAGGCAACATGAAGTGGAAAAATCAAATTTTATGATTCAAAAATAATATGTAAATGATTTGTTCTGCTGGTAGATCAACTAATTGGAAGAGTTTCTCTTTTTAATTCCTTGGCCTTACCTTTTTATTAAATTTCAACCCAAGATCCATTGCTTCCTCTAAATTTCATTTCAAGATCAATATCGAATTGACTAGCAACAAAGTATCATTCATTTGTTAATTGTTTCTTCTTCACAACAAGGTGTTTCATTGCTTCTCTAACGGCTTGGGGACACTTTGTACAAGATTTTACAATATGGTACCCACCAATGAGATGCAATTTGTGTCCAAGACAAGTATATCTCCTTTGGTGATATGGCCACAACAATTACATTGAACAAGAGTATTGTCATTTGCCACACTTCATGTTCCATGCTCTCAACCAAGGTCTTGGTTTTAGTTTGAGAAATTGACATATTATCTAAAGATTTCAAATATTAACTGATTTAATTAAATTAAATTTAAAAATAAAATATTACAAAATAGGCCATGGACAGAGAGTCCAAAATTGAGAGAACAAGTCTCTCAATGGACAAAGAGACAACTTTGCATCTATGTCTATTGGCAGTCAATGTCAAAAAAAAAAAAAAAAAAAAAAAAAAAAAAAAAAAAAAGGGGGGAGAGAGAGACTAGCTAAGGCAATTCAGCAAACAACAAAAGAGAAGGAAAAGCTAATTGAAAGAACCCATGCGCCTATATTGAGGAGCAGCTGAGGGGTAATATCACTGACCAAATCAAAGGCTTCTTAAGGCTAAGGAATTACTGAGGCAACACAAAGGGAGATAATTGATTTTTAACCCTAAATTTGAAATGTTGGCAGCATTGACTTTATGTTGAATATATAACCACAATTCTCACTGCACTTTTGTATCAATAAATTTAAACCAAAGTGATCACTTTGGTTCACTTTCTCAGAAAACTGCATTTTGCATGAGCAAATCATAGTGGCATTGGTTGTGATCACTTCAACATTATGCAACAAAGCTATGCCTTTTCACAAGTGTGGCTAATCATACATGTAATTATAGGAAAGATATATGTATAATAGAAGAGTAGCAAGTTAGCAACTATAAACAGTAAAACAGCATTATCTACAACTTCACATAGGAACCTGAACCTATGCAAATCAAGAAGGTAAGCAATGATATGTAAATGGCATGTATTATGATATGTTTTTAAACACTTAGATATAACTTTAGAGCCAACTCATCCCATGGATATTTGTCAAGTGCCCCTGAATATGCCCCAAGTAAATCTCCCAAACATATACATGGACAAGAATAACCCTAAGCAATTAAACCCTAGACTTGGTCTACAAGCCAATGCTTGCTTACTAGGGAGTGGACCATCCCCCCAAAGCCTTTCCAATGATTGTGCCTTTCAGTCATCGTTTGATCAACGTTTTTCTTTCCATCATAGCATTTGCTTTGTAATTTTACCTTCTCCATGTCATGGCCTTTCCATTTCTTCCATTTTTAAATGACAGAGTTCTCAAGAGTTAAACGCATAAAACAATTTCTTTTCCACACCAAAACCATACATTATTAACAGATTAAACTCATATGTCTAAGATGGAATCCAAGGGTGAAGCAAAAATGCACAGAAATCAGGCATACCTCGCAGTTGTTCTCTTCCTGCAACTGCATCGTCTCTCCCGCCTGGACGGACATGCTTTCACCTACCGAGAAGAATTTCATTATTATACAAAATTAAGTATATGTTACACAAAACGGTTAAGCTCAATAGTCATGGATAACTGAAAATCCGAGCCCCGGAAACAATCTAGGGTTAAAGCAGAGAAAGCTGTACTGATACACTTTGTAAATTAGTCCTTTAGTTATTAATTATGACGGATTGGCCCACTGCTTTCAGAAATAATTATAAATTTACATTGCAAATAGTCAAATCTAATCTAATAATTAACAAATGCAAAATCTCCTATTATATCGTCTCGCAGATTCTCTGGTCTATGAAGCGAGTCGAGTTACTTATAAGTATTACACGTTTTCTCATAAATATTTATTCAATTCTTAATATTACATTTTGATTTAAAGATATTATATTTTTTATAAAAAAATATCAATTTTTTCTTATAAGTAACAATTAATTATTTTATCCCTGGTTAGTATTATTTTCAAAATATATGTCATTGTTTATGTATAAACATGGAATTGCAATTCCGTAGGCTATTCATAGTAAATTATAATTTTGCCCTTATTATTATTGATAGGGAATATATTCCGGTCTACGGATCATCTCGTCCTAGGTACCTGGTCGGATACAAACCACCTTAGGGCGTAGTCTAGTTCCCGACCTGATCGACCGGCGGGCCTCCCGTGGCCAACCCGACCTAAAGGCTTATCGAGCAGGGGGGGATTGATGAGCCGTTATCTTAGCATTTATGTGCTCGGTCCCGACCTAACCGCTCGGCAACGACCCCGAGTATAGGAGTGAGCATCGGTCGGTTTCGGTTAATAACCGAAATAACTGAAATTTTAACCGAACATTCATAACCGACCGATCAACATTCATAACCAATATAACCGAAACCGACGGTTTTCGGTCGGTTTAATATAACGGAATTTTTTTAGTAAAATAGCTAAATTTATTTTATTTATTTGACTAATGCTAAAAGACTACATTATTAAAGGGAAATAACAATATCTTAATATTTATAATCAATTAAAATTAATGTCTTCAAGTACAATAATAGTTTAGCAATATATAAATGAACTACATTTATACATTATATGGTTAACAAATGCCGTGAAATCCAATACTACGATGTAACTTATATAAATCAATATACTAGCTAGTGCGTACAGTATGGAATAGTACTAATACTATGATGTAGCTTATATAAATCTATACTCGTACGTACAGTATGTAGCTTAGGGAAGGATTAGTGTAATCATATATAAATAATTATGAGGAATAGTACGTACAGTATGTTAATGTATGCATATATATATATATATATATATATATATATATATATATATATATATATATATATATATATATATTGACGGGGTAATTGGGTACCCGACCCGGAACCATTGTCATAACCAAGACAGTTGCCGTTCAAACTACCAAGACACCTCACTCATCAGCATCAATGCGCAACGGTCCAACTCCTCAGCATTGATGGCCAATGTTCAGCTCCTCAGCATTGATGACCGACGTTCAGCTCCTCAGCATTCAACACCTCAGGTATTGATGTCCAACGTTCAACTCCTCATCAATGCTCCGTTACTGAGCTGAAAGGAATAAAAGGACTCACAACCACATAGTGAGGGGGACACTTCTTACTAGACAAAACAACACTGAATTCATCTGTACACTGAGCACTACGCTCAATATTGTATTCAAATACTCGATAACACTCAATAATACTCAAATACATACCGGTAACACATTATTACCGTCATTGGTGCTTTCATTGAGAGCCGAGATCAGATCTCAGGCTAAAATCACAAAATCAAAAAACCACTCAGTTCATCTCATCACTATCAATGGCATCTGGATCCAGCAGCTCGCACACACCTAGTCAGGTGAACAAGGGTCACCCCTCGGGTGATCTTCGTGAGCAGCTCAACAGTAACCATGGAGGTGACCTTTGCAGCCAACTCAACAACAACAACCGCAGAGAAGGTGACCTCCGTACCCAACTCAACGACAACCATAGTGGTGGCCGTACTCCCCTCCCAGCAACTGCTGCTCCCGCCCAGGTGGTGGACCTTCAGGCAGCAGCGCAGGTCATTCAACAGGCGGCGGCGACGATGGCCCAACTAGTCGCAGGAATGCAAGGCCAGATCTTACCGCCACCACCCCCTCTGGAGGAAGAAGTGCAATCTCCGAGGCAAAACAGAACTCTGGGGGTGCAAGGATCCTCCAATAGAGGTCCCCGTGCCCAAGCAGGAAAGGCAGTAACCAAACGACCATCCGGAGAAAGGATGGGCGAATCTAGTGGATTGGCTCCGCGTCACTCCACTAGACACAAAACACCACAGGAAGGCCTAGTGGAAAGACTCCAAAGGCAGATAGATGATTTGGAAAAGAAAGTAGAAGCAAGAGAATACTCACCAGAACCGGAGGTAAGAATGGCCGCTCCATTCGCTCCTGACATAATGGAAGTTCCTCTTCCAAAAGACTTTCGACTACCCACCATCAAGGCCTACACTGGCACTTCAGATCCGCGTACCCATATGACAAGATACAAGGCAGCCATGGTCATGATTGGGGCAAGCGATGCCATAATGTGCAGAGCGTTCTTGTCCACTTTGGACGGGACTGCTCAAGATTGGTTTAACACAATCCCAGACGGATCAGTTCAGACTTTTGCAGAGCTATCCAAAAGTTTCTTGTCTTATTTCTCAGGGAGTATACAACATAAGAAACCATTCTCACATCTCGGTGGGGTAAAGCAGGATAAGGGAGAAAGCCTGCGAGACTTCTTAAGCAAATGGAAAAAAGAAGTCAACAACGTATATGACTTCGATTCGAAGGCAGCAATTCTCATCTTCATCCAAGCACTGAGGTCAGGCGATTTCCACAAACAACTGAACACCCACCACCCACGCTCTTATGAAGAACTCATGAGAATGGCCAACCGGTACGCAGACGCAGAAGAGGCTGACAGGAGAAAGAAGGATGAGGAGGAAGGACGAAAGAGTGAGCGACCTGATAAAGCTGGTCTGCCCAGCCAGGCACCACGACCAAACCAACCACCCTCAACGAAGGGAAGAGATGAGCATTCTCGTCTCGCCCCACCGCGGCACTTAACACCGCTTACTCACCCGGTTAGCGTGATTCTAAGTCACGCTGAGGAAATGGGAATAGTGCATTTTCCCTCAGCACCAGCATTCGTTGAGTGTCCGGGACAGTACCAACATCAACAAAGCCTACCCGACAATGTGTGGAGAAAGGAAGAAGATCCTGAGCCTTCAGCTTCCAACACCAAGAAGAGGAGGTGTGACCTGGGCGAGGAAGCAAGAAACAGTGAGCTAGAGGAAAAGTCCGTGCAACGCAAAAAACATGTAATTCGCTGATGGTCGGTCAAAAACTCTCCAATTTGGCTGAAGTCAGTCCTCGGCCAAGTTTTCGGCCAAGTTTGGCCGAGGTGAGTCCTCGTCCAAAATTTATAAAAAAAAAAAAACAATAATAATAATATAATTGGCCGAGGTCAGTCCTCGGCCAACACTTGGTCGAGGCCTGACCTCGGCCAACACTTGGTTTGAAGTCGGCCACCTCATCAAGTGGCTCCTCAAGTAGCGTCACCTCATCAAGCTGGTGTCACCTCATCAAGTGGCGCTGCTCCTCATCAAATAAAAAACTCTATTCCCTTATGGCCGGCACGAGATCCGATCTCGCTAGCTACCTTACGGGAGAGTGTTTTCCTGGGTCAAGCCAGATGCTTGATTTCAAAAACACCACACTCTAGTCCCTTAGGGCTAGCACGAGATCCGATCTCACTAGCTACCTGACGGAGAGCTGACCTTTGACCGAGCCTACGGCTGATCGAAGTGAACTCACACACAGAGCGACAAAAAAAAAAAAAAAAAAAAGGGCACGGTCACGTACCGTGACTTCGGCGCTGGCCGTCACGCCGTAGCGTGACTTCGGCCCAGCGCCAAGGTCACGCGACCTCGGCCCCGTGCCGAAGTCACAAGCCACGTGACCTCGGCACGGTGCCGAGGTAGGAAAACGTAAAAAACAAAAAAACAAAAAACAAAAAAAATAAAAAAAAACAAAAAAAACAAAAATTCCAATAAAATTTCCTTCTAGAATCCAACATACAAAATTTTCAGCACAAGTGCCAAGCTGTTACTCCCTAGCTACCTCAGCCGTTCTCGCCAACTAGGGAGTGGGGGGCTGGTGACAGGGTAATTGGGTACCCGACCCGGAACCATTGTCATAACCAAGACAGTTGCCGTTCAAACTACCAAGACACCTCACTCCTCAGCATCAATGTGCAACGGTCCAACTCCTCAGCATTGATGGCCAACGTTCAGCTCCTCAGCATTGATGACCGACGTTCAGCTCCTCAGCATTCAACACCTCAGGTATTGATGTCCAACGTTCAACTCCTCATCAATGCTCCGTTACTGAGCTGAAAAGAATAAAAGGACTCACAACCACATAGTGAGGCGGACACTTCTTACTAGACAAAACAACACTGAATTCATCTGTACACTGAGCACTACGCTCTGAGCACTACGCTCAATATTGTATTCAAATACTCGACAACACTCAATAATACTCAAATACATACCGGTAACACATTATTACCGTCATATATATATATATCTACTATACTAATAGGAGCCAAAGAGAGTTAGACCTAAAATGGGTAGAAAAAATGGCGGTCAAATTATTTCTACTATACTAATAAGAGCCAAAGAGAGTTAGACCTAAAATGGGTAGAAAAAATGGCGGTCAAATTATTTAATCAAATAGATGGTTCGGATGAATTATTTAATCAAATATATGGTTAAGATAATTCAGATTAATATTATTAATAGAGATTACCTAATTTAACCTTACATTTATGATTATCCGTAAGTTTTCTGTTAAATATTATCTTCTCCGTTAATATTCCTTTAACTTTTTACCCATTAATTTCTATAAGAAAGGTCTTAGGTTCGAATCTCATCTCAATCAAATTTGACATAATTAAGTTTCTCACTCGATTTTACTCTTATTAAATTAAATAAATTAGTAGCTACAACAAAAAATAATACATATGTATTTCTTTAATTTAGAATTATGTGTATACAATACCTTTATTTGAAAAATTATTCATTATCAAAAAATTAAATTACATAAGAGAAATAATTTTATTAGTTATATTGTCTTTATTTTCTCTCATTCAAAGATTCTTTACATTCAAATTTATCAATTGATATTCATTACATTGTCCATTATCTTATTTTTACAATATCTTGTAATTAAATATCAAAGTTATAGTACAAAATAATGTTATATATTTATTTTCCAAGTATTTTATTAATATTATGAAAAAAAAATTTAAAATAATTTGAAGCTAATTATATTAATTACTTGGGGATTGGTTGACAAAGAGAGTACTCAAATAACCCAACAAAATGAAGCGGAATTACTCTATTTTACTCTTATTGAACCAAATAAATTAGTAGTTACACAAAAAAATGATACATATGTATTTCTTTAATACCATGAAAAAAATAAAAAAGAATAGTTTGAAACCAATCATATTAACTACTTGGGAGATTTGTTGACAATGAAAGTACTCAAATAACCCATTACCCAGCAAATCGAAGCGAGAAACTACCTTTTAATATCTTTGGAATACATAATATTTTAAATTTTCAAATTTTTATTAATTTATTTAATCTTTTTTCTTAAACTAGGGATTTCTTTACCCACAATAACTCATTTAACAATAATGGTTGAACCAAATGAACCCCAAGCAGAACACCTAAAGGAAAGTCCATACCTCCTATATTATAATCCCATTGCATGACATTGTCATCTATGCTACCAGCAATAACCGAATTGCAAATAACACACTACCAATAAAAAGGAAGAGAACAAATAGTAAAGATGAAGACAATGACAATGTTACTCAAAAAATAATTAAGAACACTTAGAAAAATTCAAATTAAATGTAGTATTTATTTAGATTATCATTTTTAGACCAAATATTTAGACTATCAATTTTACAAGGTTGCAAACATTTATTTTAGTAATAATTATAATGAATTTTCTATATTATCTTGGATTCATTTACTTTGAGTTAGATATTTAAATAAAAAAATTCGACATTCAATTACCCATATATAAACTTCTCCAATATTTCTTTCTCAACCTATTGAAGCACAACGAGTAAACAGTTCCCTCCACTGAGGCTCAAACCCACTCCCATCATCCATGTGGGAGTGTTAAACGGGACACCAGATACCACTTAACTACAAGGTCTTTGGCATAAACTTCTCCTATATAATCTTGCATTGATATACTTTCAAATATTTATTTAAATATAAACATTGGGCATTAACCCATTCGCGCAATGCGCGTATAAAACTAGTGTATATATATATATATATATATATATATATATATATATATATATATATATATATATTCATACCTACATATATATGACGTACATATATTTGAATATATGATATCATTGATATGAAGATATTCTGTGTGTCATATACATATTAGGATTAGGAACTATAAGACTCAATATAATATTCCTAGAATAATTGAAATTAGGAAACTATAATGTCGTTAAAATAATATTAGTAAAATAAATTGATTAAAATTAATGTGATACACTATGAACTTGTAAAATATAAATGGGATGGGACTAGGATTTTTTGTTTCTTTTAGATTAATTTTCGATTTTTCGGTTGGTTTCCGATTTTCTCTTGAAAAACCGATAACCGATAGAAAAACCGAAATAACCAAATTTTTTTAGCTGTAATAACCGAAACCGACTGAAAATCGAAATATTCGGTCGGTTCGATTTTCGATCGTCGATTTTTCGGTCAGTTCGGTTTTTTGCTCACCCCTACCCGAGCACACATACATGGCATCTCAAATTATCCCAATAAGCAGTAACTAATCATATACTTACTTACACGTGCACGTCTCTCTTTGGTTGACCTCGTTACCAGGGGGGTATGAAGGGCACATGGCACACATGCCGGCCTCTCGGCATGTGTTCCCTCAAAATCCCTATAAACACCCTGCGAGATAGGTGATTGAGGGACTTTCTTGGCAATCCACACACTATTGCTACCAGATCGGGAACCTCCGACCCCAGTCGTCTATTTTCGAGCCCAATACACTGAAAGACATACGGTGGAACCCCAATATACTATCGATCATATACGAATACAAATACTTGGTGTAATTTACCACATCAATTATTATAATTGTTAATATTATAATATTATAATTATTACCAAATTTTTTTTAATATTATTATTATTATACAATGACATTTTAATCTTTATTCATTTTCCCTTTTAATTTCCCATCAAGTCTATCTACCATACAATGAAATTTGAATTTTCACTTTATAATGAAATGATGATGTCATGCTAAATGCTAATATCATTCGGGTTTACCTTTTGATTTTATTTCTCGATTTTGCTGCAGACTATTAATATTGTTCAAAATAGAATTATCTGTCTCGTAAATCCTATATCAATTCTAGAAAAATTGCTATTATCAACAAACGAGTTTCCCCTAACTTATTCCATTGCAATATTTGCAATGAAATTTTATCCGTTGTAATTTTTACAACAAATAATTTAGGTAAAATTCGTTGCAAAATGCTATTGCAATTTAGTTTACAATGGTAAGGCTGAACCCATCCTTGCAAATCCCATATTGGCAATATGACGTGGCAAATGCCACATCATTTTTTTTAGTGTACAGTATTTGCAAATTTGCATTTGTTGCAAATTTGCAAATCCTGACAAAAGCTGCCGTAGCTTTTTAATTTTTTTTTAATTTTTGATTTTTTTATGTACTTTCTTTTATTTTTTTATTTTATTTATTAATGTTTTAAAGTGATGTGATGTTGGGTCCACTTTTTAAAATATATAAGATTTGTAGGAATGTAATGTGAATAGTAAATGATTTGCAAATTGGGTGATGTGGAGGTAAGACCCATCTTTTACAAATTGAGAGATTTGTAGGGATAAGGTCAGCCTAATAATTAGGTAGTTGCAAATGTTAATTGTAGTAAAATTGCAATGACAATAATAATCCCATTGCAAATTCCATTACAAATTGATTATTATTTTATTTTTGTTTTTTAGTTGCATATAAATAAATAAATTATTAAGAAATATTTTTTTTTGAGAATTATTAAGAAATATTTAAAATGTCACAAACCGTTAGAATTTATATTAAGGATGTGTTTGGTTACATGTTTTGGTATAAGGTATGGGTATCAAAGTGATTATTATTGTTTGGTTGACAGGTTTTTAGAATACTACTATGGGTTTGGAATACCCCATTAATTAAAAAATTCATACCCTTATTAAATAAGGGTTTCATTTCCCTTCATTCTTTCTTCCCCAATTATTAATAATCATTCCTATTCCACCCTACTACCAAACATGCAAAATACTTTCACCAAAACCCATTACCCTCACCAAGTATTTGATACCCATACTGATTCCGATTCCCATGTGCGAACCAAACACACCCTAAATTATTCAAATGATTTTTTTAAAAATACAACTGACCCTATTACATTGTAGCATTGTTCATCTCTACAACATATTCAAACATCTATCTATTTATAATACACATTACATAGTCAATAATACAAAGTATTTAATCAAAGGACGAAGTATTCAAACATCTACTTATAAATATTTTTTTTTTTTGGTGTGAGGGAGGGGCCTAGGCCCCGAAGATTAGCACCGTCTACAAACGGCGAAGCTTTGAGCATCACGAGCCAGTAAGTCGCTCAATCTTTCCGAAGGATTATCAAGGATGACAGTGCCCTTCGGAGATTCTTGACCTAGATTGGCTAAAAGATCGGCACACTGGTTGCCTTCCCGCAATACGTGAGTAATCTTGAACTCTTGGAAATGCTCAATGATTGATTTACAATCAGCAAGTAGAGTGTTGGCAGTCGTTGAGGGAGAGCCATGAGGTTCCGCAATGAGGTTCCTAACTCGGAGAATATAGATAGGGCTTGTACTGCCGCCTCGGAGTCAGTTTCCGCAATGAGGTTCCTAACTCCACGGTTGTTTGCAATGACAAGCCCTTCCCGAATACCCCAAATTTATGCTATGAAGCTATTCGTGTCCCCAATATTAGTGACAAAGCCAGTAATCCAAGCCCCATGGTTGTCGCGGATCAGGCCTCCCGCGCTAGCGAGACTAGTGCTTTTTCTCATGGCGCCATCCGTATTCAATTTGATGAACCCAGTTGGAGGAGGTAACCACACTACCCAAACCTGACTTACCATCATGGGACCCTTTCGGGTAAGGAGAAGGTGTTGTGCTTCCAAAGCGTCACAGGTTGCTCGCCTTACGATTTCCATGGCCGGAGTACGGAGGTTGTTGAAGATCAAATTGTTTCTTGCCTTCCAGATATTCCACAGCATGTAAGGGAAAAGAAGATTCCAGCGTATGCCCTCTGCGGTCTTTTGATTGCTAGTACAGGCTTATTTCATCCATGGAATGATCGGGAGATGAAAGCTTGAACTGAAATCTGCCGGAGGTGACGAGAGGTCCTAGCAGGTCCTAGCCGTGTCGCAATGCCGGAGGAGATGGTCGATGGTTTCGTTCGAGTCGTCGCAGGTCATGCAGGTGGTCACGACAGTAAGCCCACGCCGATTCCTTTCCATATTGGTGAGAAATCCATTTTTAGTGATTTTCCAGAGAAAGAGTTTCACCATTTCCACGCTGCAAGTCTTCCAGATCCATGTGTGGTCATCTTCATTATCTTCTTCACCTGCAATAAAATGAAAGGTAGAGGATTAGCAATGCGCGAACTTTTCCCTAGGGTTACTTTTCGGAGACTATTTAAACTCCCTTGATAGATTTTCAAAAAAAAAATTTCTTCTTCCTAATTTTAGGAGGCTTCTACTTTTCCCAATTTCAGTTTTTCCTTTCCCGTAGCTGAAATTTGTGTTGTCACAGGGCTCTCGATGCGTCGAGCCCTGAAGAATTTCGTAAAAAATGGTACGGCATCACCTCGACGCGTCGAGGCTGGGGCTCGACTCGTCGAGTCTTGCGATTTCGAGGCAAAACGAATCCCGTCATTTCTCGGCATTTTGGCCTTGAATCCTTCTTGTGGCTGTAGAAATAACTTCGAAACATCTTCCATAATCGTGTTAGAGGTTTTTTATCACATCTGAGTGTTAATGCATGAAATCCTTATGAATGGGTAGCAAACTATGCAATTTTAGCCCGTAAATGACCCTTAAATCGGACTATTCTTGGTGCTTATCAAAGTTCCCTTTCACCCCGCCATAGCGGTGGCCGGAATGTTTCCATGGGCTCACTTGGAACGAGCCCCGAGCCAAAATGAAGCCCTTCAGTTGCCCACTCAACACGCGTCCACTCTCTCCGCCGTCAAACTCAATCATGCCTGGACCTTATTGGGCCCCAAGGCTACGGTCATGGCACCGGGCGATCGTGACATTCACGACCCTCCGCCTGGTTACATAGGTCTCCATTATAGGTCGGTCCTCTACGGCTTTCACATTCTGCTCCACCCCTTTCTCTCGATCTTTTTCAATTACTTGCGCATCCTACCCGGACAACTCGTTCCCAACTCCCATCGCTTCCTCACTTGCTTCCTAACCTCCTCTCACGAAGTGAAAATCGTGTCATCCATACCTCTCTTCAACCAGCTTTTCCAAGTTTCCCTATTGGGCAAACCTCCTTCTGCTTTTGTGCGGATATCTCAACGGCGAGGCAGTCGAGTCATTGAAAGTTTAAAGGACTCCTTAAAATAGTGGAAAAAGGATTTCTTTTTTCGTTAAACCTTCTGACCCTCGAGACGCCTTTCCCTTTTCCCTCCGCTGGCATCCGAGCTTTTATCGCTTGGATGGAAAGCCCGACTTAGTGTTGGACTCGTCTTTAGGGCTCGACGTGGCGGCAATGAAGGGCTAGCGTGTCCTAATTGACACGTATTTTGACCTAAGAGCCTTAGGTCGAGCCAACTTAGTCCCCGAAGGCGCAGCCCATGCAGGTTGCTTCCTCTCCCTCTGTTTCTTGTAGGTTTTTTCTTAATGCCTGTAGGAGTTCCTAACACTTGGTTTTTGTTTCAGCCAACGACGTTAGGGACTTGGGGGTAGTTCAATTGCCTGCTCGGACACTCTAGCTCGTCTTGAAGCTCGGGATGACTTTTCGGCCGACTCCGACGAAGAGTTGGAAGGTGTGGTTGATATTTCTTCTTCGGACTCCTAGGCCTCGACTGCTCATATGGACTCTCGTCATGCCGCTCTCCAAGCTCGTCATAAGGGTAAGGCAACTGCTATAGAGAAAGGTAAGGCCGTGGAGACGAGCCCAAACCCGGCCCTTACTACCTGTCTTCCTCCGACGAGCGTAGTCATTGGTGTTAGCCACATCGCCACTGCCTTAGGCACTGCTCCCCATACGCGCCTGCGCAAGCGGAGTTCTGACTCTCCCACTCCTACCACTGCTAAGAAGTCAAAGCGTCGTGGTGACACTGCCTCCGAGGATGCCATCGCCGTGGACAAGGCCTTTATTTTCTGCCGCCTGGAGCAAATGATTCCTGCCTTCGACCTCCAATTCATGGATGGTGTTGGTCCATCTTACCTTCTTCAGTCAGCTGCGTTCCACAGCTTAAAAGTAATCATTGTCGCTGCCTTTTCTCACCTTTGCCTCTTTCATTTTTACTTAACTTTTGGTTGAATCTCGCAGGCGCAATTCTTCCAAGCCGGCCTCAACAATGTCTTTCAAGGGCTGGTCAAGGACTCTGAGCTTTTGAAGTTCGCCAAGGCAACTCACTCTAAGGAGGTGAAAACCCTCAAGGCCGACCTAACCAAGCTGAGCGCAAATTTGGCTACGGCGCAAGAAGGTTGGAAGAAGGTGATTGAGACGTTGAAGACGGCTCAAGAAGACGCGGTAAGAGCTTTCAAGGAATCGGAAGATTTCCATGAGGAGGCCATGGCTCATGCCAACACGCATGCTCGGACCATCGTGGATCAGTGGTTCGAGGGCGAAGTCGGGAAGTAGTATCTGCTTGACTTGGGCGAGGTGGACTACGGCATGGGCTATCAAGATGCTAAGAAGAAGATATTCAAGCTGCTCAAAGCTCGGGACACGACCTTCAAAGCCCAGCTACCCCTGATGATACCCAGGGGGCCAAAGGCGTTGTTGCTCTAAACGCTTCGGTGGATACACTTGGCCATATTCTGATGGATAATGCATACCTGGAATCAGCTGCCAATGTGGATTCCGTTGCTGCGATGGATCGAGCTTCAATTCCCACCCTGACCGAGGTCGACCAAAGTGACGTGGCTGCCACTGAAGAGGAGGAAGACCCATCAGATGCCCTACAGCTGAACCGCCAACGCGCCGGGAGCTCCGAGCGCCACCTGCCTATTGGACCATCGGAGGCAGGTGCAAGTAGAGTCCCTCAGTCAGAAGCTTAGGGGTCGTGCTTCGCCATTTTACTTATCTTTAGTCGCCTTGTAATAGAAGTAGGGCTTTTGAAGAATGAATGATCAGTTTCTTTTCCTCTTTATTTTGTTTTCCTGCGAGTCTTTTTTTCCTTTCCTGAATTTTTGCTAAGTGTTGCAACTGACGAGCCGAGCCAATTTAGACTTGAGCTCTACAAATCTTAATGCGCAATCAATGCTAGTTTCCCGATCTTTTACTTTGTCTCTAACTTCGTTGTTTTTTTTTACTTTTGATTTGGTTTCGCACCACTTTAGGCTGGCGGACCACCCGACTTTCGTCTAATAGAACCCGCGTCACTTTAGGCTGGCGGACCACCTCTATTGGTTACTTTGGAATAGCTCGAAAAGTATATTTTTATTTCTAAGCTTTAGGCTGGCGGACCACTTTAGGCTTTTCGACCTGTTACACTAAGCTTTTCACCTACTAAGTATGATAGACCTTTCAGCCATTAACTAGATAAGGGTCTTTTCGACCTAAGGGGTGGACTTTTCAGCCCTTACTAATAAAACCTCCTAAGGTGGTGTGAGTTCCAGATTCTTTCTATGGGTCGACCACTCATGGTTTCTAAGCGATATGTTCCGGGTTGAACCACAACAGTTATGCGGTATGGTCCTTCCCACTTCTTTGCAAACTTTCTTCCCGCATTGGGTTGACTTGCGGTTCGACTTCTAAGTACCAAGTCTCCCTCCAAGAAGTAACGGGGCTTGGCGTGCTTGTCTTGATACCTCTTGACCGACCTTTGATACTCGGCGATCCGGCACCGAGCGATCTCCCTTCTTTCTTCTAAGCAGTTCTTTTCTATCATCAGGCTCTCTTCATTTGCTTCATCAGTGTATCACATTACTCGGTCACTAGGCTCGAATACCTCGATCGGTACCTTAGCATCGAAGCCATATGTTAAGGAAAATGGGGTTTCCCCGGTTGCCTTCCTTGGGCTCATGTGATAGGCGCAGAGCACTCGCTCCAACTCGCTCACCCAATTTCCTTGTAGATCACTCAACTTTTTCCGTATTCCATCTACTATGGTGCGGTTGACGTTCTCCACTTGCCCATTTTCCTGAGGATAGGCGACGGACACCGTGGTATGTCGGATCCCAAACTGCTCACAAAACTGGGCGAAGGGCTGACCGTTATCGCTAACCAAGTGCTCGGGAATACCGAATCGGCAAATGATATTCTTCTATAGGAACTTTCTACACTGATATTCTGTGATAGTGACCAAAGGTTCAGCTTCCACCCATTTGGTGAAGTAATCGACAACTATGATGCAGAACTTATGTTGGCCTGGGGCCATGGGCAGGGGTCCTAGTAAGTCGACCCCCCACCTAGCGAAGGGAATGGCGGTGGTGACCGGGGTCTAGTAGGAGGCCGACCTTGTTTCTTTGCGAGCAAAGGCTTGGTGGTGGGTGTCGAAACCAACAAATAATAAATACTTACTCTTATGAATTGCACTAGCGATGAGTAAGGTCGTATCCACAGAGACCGGTTAGACTTATTTTTAGCAATAGATTTAATAAATAATGAAATGAGAATAGAAACTTAAATAGTAACAATAAAATGGAATATAATATCAAATAACAAATAATTATCGAATAAATGTCAATGGCAAATGGTATCCAACCCAAGGAATAACATCAATTTAATTCTAACAAGACATATATTGATTTGCAAGCCAAACTAACTTCACTCTTTACTAGATTGGTTATGGTTATTAACAAGCTCTAACAACATGTCTTTCCTTACTTCGTCGGTAATTAAAACAAGCTCTTTAATTACTTCCCTAGCTAATAAACAACCATAAACAAGCTCTTAGGATTTAATTTACTAACAACATTAAAAGAATTAGAAAGACTACCAATCCTAGCCAACAAACTCACAAGCTCGGTTCATTTAAGCTAGACTATATGTCTTCATAACACAAACTGAAAATCAGTTATAATCAAATTGTGCTATTTGCTACCAACATCAGAACACTTAAACAATTACGGATTCAAGGTTCTAACTAGCAATTTAATGACTTGACAATTGGACAATGGGCCCTATTGCAACAATTAATCAAGCAATAATTTAAATAAATATAACAGAAGATATATAGATAATAAAGTGCAAAGAATAATTTAGGCTAAATAAAGCTTACTGATCTTGTAGAATCAAACTTCAATAATCCTCAAATTGGAAAAATATGAACTTAGCAGTACATCGTAGGATTGTTTACAAAATAAATATAAATTGATTCGTAAAAACTTGATATCTGTACTGAAAAGACATCATCCTATTTATACTAAATTAGGTTTAATTCTGGCCGTTCATGAGAGTAGATTGCGGAAGGAACCTTTGGACAGCCGTTCACGTGTCGCACCGTTTGAATTGTTCTCCGCAGCCGTAGTCTTCGCAATTCGCACGTCCGCAGCTCGTCCGCATCTTTCTCCAAATCTGCTGTCTACGTACTTAGAAAACAAAATAAAACAAAACTAATTAAAGACCCAAAGGATGAAGCTTGGGGCTTTGTTTAATTAATAAAATAAACAAACATTGGTTTGGTAAAAAGAATTAGAAAAACAAGGAGTCCACTTTAATCTACTTAGCCCAACTCTCATTTAATGGTAATGTAATTTTAAAAGTTAAAATACTCATTAGCTTTAATTATTAAATAATTATTATATTATTGCAAAACATAAAAATAAAGTGTAAAATAAATATAACTAATTTATTATAAGAATCAAATATAAATATGTATAAAAATAGTGCTTATCAAAATTCCCCACACTAATCATTTGCTTGTCCTCAAGCAAAGACATTATTTAAGAAAACATAAAAACTCATAACACTTCATAAACATTGGTCCCAAACACATTATAAATAAGTAGCTAGTAGTTTATTTGAAAATGGGGTGAACTAAATAACCAAGCCCTCACGGGTATATCACTCGTCGCTCAAAAGTGTTTGAAGGGTGTATACATTTCACTCAAATTAATTCCTATAGAAATGCTCTACCATAGGCTTGCATATCTTCTCATTCTCCACTACTAGATAACATGCATGATCAAACCATAAGGACTTTCTCCAAGGTTGTAATGGGGCTTAGGGCAAAGGGTAGGAAATATTTGGAAAAGTAGTTCAAAAAGCCTTCAAAACTAGATGAGCATGATTGAATGAACTAATTCAATAATAAAGACCAAACGAATCCAATCTCTCTTGTTATTTTGATAGTTCAACTCCAACCAAATAAACTATCACATCCCCATATGACCACAAACTATTCATATCTTATTTAGTAGGAATACTAATAACAACCAAAAATGATAATTTCATTTTCTCATTTTCTCCTTTTCTCTTTTGTACTGCTACTTTTCGTTTTTTTTCTTCTTTTTTTCCCTTTTTTTTTGAACGATTTTTATTATTATTATTATTATTATTATTATTATTATTCTTTTTGTAGAAGAAGAAAGACACTTTCCATCATACATTTCATCCTCTTTAGTGTAGAAACAACTTCAAATTGAAACAACTAATCAACTCTTTTTTCTTTTTGAAAATACCAACCAAAAAGCTCATGGAAGTCCAATGACAATTTCCTTATTCTCACTCATATAGACACTTTTGTCAACCTCTTTTCACACACTCAATCCTTATGCATTTACCCAATCAAAGCTCCCCTAGTCCTCTAGGCAAGGTTAAGGAAATTAATTTTAGGTATGAGGCTTATAATGTGTAGTTCAATTAGAAGAAAATAAAGTTAAAAGGCTCAAAGTGGCTCAAAAGAAAATCAATTATGGTATAAATAGGCTATTTGGCTAGTGAGGCTAAAAATCAAAGATGGCCTTAATCATATTAAAAGTCATGCATGCATCAAATTAGCTTTAAAGAGAATCAAGACAAGTTCTAGAGATACAAATCTATGGAAGATATCACACAAGAATAAAATAATTGGACTGAAGTGTCAATCAAAGGCTCAAATATCTCACAGGTTCATGCTTGCTTAGTTTAGCCACCACCATATCAAACAAAACACTAAACTAAATACTCATAATATGCAAGATCAAGTATTCAATTATGTTATGAATTTTAGTAAAAATACTATTATTTTTTGAAAAAATTTTAGTATAAAAAGAAATAATAATTTTTTTTTTCAATTTGAAGAGAAGAAATAATCATATCCCCTCCCCACACTTATTCTCAACATTGTCTTCAATGTTAAATAGAATGTAAAGATAAGAGAAAAATTAATAAAAATGCAAAACAAATAAATGGAAGAGTAGAATAAACTCCCTTTGGGTTGCCTCCCAAGTAGTGCCTTTCTTTAACGTCTTTGGCTAGACGCCATTTTCTTCCTAACACATCTTCAAAGTCAGGATTTCTATTCAACGCAACATTCGGTTTATCACCACCAATCAAATGACAATTATCTTCTTGTAATAAAATATCCACAACAAAAATAGATGACATGCCATTCAGATGTTTCATGGTAGTATTAAATATATCAAATTTAACAATGTCACCATCAAACTCCATTGTCAATATACCATCATGCACATCAATTTTAGATTTAGTAGTTTTCAGAAATGGCCTCCCTAATAAGATCAATGAAGAATTATGGGGATTATCTTCTTCCATATCCAACACATAAAAATCAGCAGGAAAGATTAATCCATCAACTTGTACTAAAATATCTTCTAAAACCCCCACAGGATAAACGTTCGATCTATCAGCAAGTTGAACAATTACACTAGTTTCTTTTAAGGAGCCAACATTCAAAGATGAATAAACAGATAGGGGCATGGCATTAATTGAAGCTCCAAGATCTAGCATTGTGCTGCCAACATTAACATTTCCAATTTTGCACGGGATAGTAAACATACCAGGATCTTTGCATTTAGCAGGCAACTTTTTTTGTAAAACAACTGAAACATTTTCTCCCATGCTTACTATTTCATTGTCTTTCAACTTTCTTTTATTTGTGCACAACTCATTGAGAAACTTAGCATACCGAGGAATTTGTTTAATAGCATCAAGTAAAGGAATATTTACCTCAACCTTCCGAAATGTCTCAAGTATTTCTTTTTCTTCTTCGGCGTTCTTGGATTTGGCCAACCTACTAGGAAAAGGAGGAGGAATTACCAAAGACTTTGGATGTTCTTTGATAGGATTTTGATCATTTTGAGGTGGATGAACTTCTTTTTCATTTTCCTCATCTCGGTTGGGTGTTTTTCTCACTTGAGTATGTTCTTCCAACTCTTTTCCACTTCTCAAGGTAATTGCACTCACATTTTGTTTTGGATTAACAATAGTTTGTGAGGGTAATTTCCCTTGAGATTCCAATCTACTCACGGTAGATGCTAGCTGGCTCATCTGACTTTCTAAGTGTTAAATACTTGTTCTTATTTCTTGCTGAAATTGTTGTGTTTGTTGCTGAAATTGTTGTGTGTTAATGGTAAGTGACTTAACAATATCTTCTAACGACATACTTGAATTAGAAGATGGTTGTTGTGAATATGAAGGTTGTTCTTGAATGGGTTGTCTAGGTTGAAACTGTGGAAATTGTGGACGTGGCTTGTAGCTGAAATTTGGATGATCCCTCCATCCTGGATAGTATGTATTTGAATATAGATCATAATAGATATCAAATCTCTAGCTTCACGAGGGGTTTTGTTCACTATAGCACCTCCACTAGCTACATCCATCATCTTTCTTTCCATGGGAAGCAATCCCTCATAAAAGTATTGAATGAGGAGTTGTTCAGAAACTCCATGTTGAGGGCAACTTGCACACAGTTGCTTGAAGCGTTCCTAGTACTCGTGGAGAGTCTCTGTGTCTCTTTGCTTGATGCCACATATTTCCCTTCTAATGATGAGAACTGAATATTGTATTGATTGAGTTCAGTGTTTACAATGATAGAGAATACGAGATATATATACAAGAGGAGACTCAGGTAGAGTAGAATTGATAGTCCTAATATGACTCAGACACAAAGAGTCCTAATACTCCCCCTCAAGCGTAGGTAAACTCGTAACCTGAAGCTTGTCTCTAAGAAAAGAAAATCTGGGACTAGGCAAAGCTTTTGTAAAGATGTCAGCTAGTTGGTCTTTTGTTGAAATAAAATTCACCTGAATGTCTCAATTGGCAACTCTATCTCGAACAAAGTGATAGTCAATCTCCACGTGCTTAGTTCTTGCATGAAAAATGGGATTTGCACACATGTACGCAGCACCAAGATTGTCACACCATAATTTAGGAGCAGGAATGCCATCAATGTTGATTTCTCGCAGTAAAGACAGGATCCATATCACCTCAGCACAAACATCTGCTAAGGCTTTATACTCTGCCTCTGTGGAAGACCTCGCAACTGTTTTCTGTTTCTTGCACACCCAAGAGATATGATTGGTGCCAAGAAACACTGCATACCCACTAGTAGATTTACGAGAGTCAGGACAACCAGCGCAATCAGAATCAGAGAAAGCATGAAGCTCTCTAGATTTTGATTGAGTCACACGCAAGCCGAAGAGTAGAGTTCCCTTGACATACCTGAGCACTCGTTTCAATTGCTCCCAATTGGACACAGTTGGAGCATGCATATGTTGACACAGTTGATTGACCGCAAAGGACAGATCTGGTCGTGTAATAGTGAGATATTGAAGAGCACCAGCCAGACTTCCGTATTTCGTTGGATCTTCATATGAATCTGTGCTGAGCAATGGAGATTTGGATGCAGAAATAGGAGTGGCTAGAGGCTTACGATCAGACATACCAGCCCGTTTCAAGATGTCTGTCATATATCGCTGCTGAGAGAGAATAACACCATTGCTAGTTTTGACTAACTCAATTCCAAGAAAGAAACCAGACTCACCAAGATCTCTAATCTTGAAAGTAGTAGATAATTTGGAAAGTATATCAGACAGTAGGGACTGATCATTCCCCATCACCAATATATCATCAACATAGACTAATAAATACACACATGCAGAACCACGAGAGTAATATAATAAGGTCACATCAGTCTTTGAAGCTATAAACCCAACCGAGAGTAAAAACGCATGCAACCGAGTAAACCAAGCCCGTGGGGCTTGCTTTAAGCCATATAAGGAGCGTTTCAATAGACATACATGATCAGGCAACTGAGTGTCAACATACCCAGGCGGTTGACGCATATAAACAGTTTCATTCAAATGACCATTCAGAAAAGCATTGTGGATGTCAAGTTGCCTAATCATCCATCCTGAAGAAATAGCCAAACTCAAAAGCAACCGGACTGTAGTGGGTTTAACAACTGGACTAAATGTGTCAAAAAAGTCCTGACCAGGAACCTGATTAAAACCCTTTGCCACAAGCCGCACCTTATGTCTCTCTATTGAACCATCAGCTTTATGTTTAGTACGAAAAACCCACTTACAGCCAATCACATTCACACATGAGCAAGGAGGAACCAGAACCCAAGTCTGATTTTGTAAAAGTGCATTGAATTCTTAATCCATCGCCTCACGCCATTCAGAAAATTTAACAGCCTGAGAGTAGCACGTGGGCTCAGGAGGACAGACCTGAGCAGACAGAGCCAAGAGCGGGGCCACAGACCGACTCCTAGTAGCCATGGCATGGGATCGAACAGTTGGACGGGTGGACTTGCCACGGGGACGCCCTCTTTGACGAGTAGGAGCAGCAACAGTAGCAGCAGGAGGATTGACCTGATCAAGAGCAGCAGGAGGGGACGGTAATGTCTGCAAAATTGATTCAGCCCATGGTCTCTGCACAGGAGGATGTGACTGCAAAGCAACCTTACCAACAAAAGGAAACACAGACTCGTCAAAGTATACATGTCTGCAAATATATATCTTATTAGTCTGTAGGTCCATGCATCTGTACCCCTTAAAGGATTCAGGGTAACCTAAGAAGACATAGGGAGATGATCGATATGACATTTTGTGGCGATTATAAGGAAGCAAGTGAGGATAACAAAGACAACCAAACGCACAAAGAAAAGAGTATGAGGGAGAAGATTTATGTAACACCATGTGAGGACTGGAATACTGCAGCACACTTGATGGCATTTTATTAATCAAGTAAACAACAGTTTCAAAGGCAAAATCCCAAAAACGAGACGGAACAGACGCACGAGTCATAAGAGTAAGTCCTGTTTCAACAATATGTCGATGTTTCCTTTCAACACGACCATTCTGCTCATGAGTATAAGCACATGACTGCCTATGATAATTCCTAACTAAACAAAGAGAGTATGCAATTTTTTGTATTCAGCTCCTAAATCAGATTGAATGGACTTAATTTTGCGATTAAAGGAGCGTTCAACCAAGGCACGAAATTTATCAAAGATGGCATACAAGTCAGACTTCAATTTCATAGGTAATACCATGTGTAACGAGAATGATCATCAACAAAAAGGACAAAATAACGATACCCAGAAAAAGACAAAACAGGAGCTGGTCCCCAAATATCAGTATACATTAAATCAAGAACATTCGAACTAACAGAGTCTACACGTGGCAATGGGAATCGAACAGATTTGCCCAATTGACAAGCAGAACATAAAGTAGAAGTACAACGAGTATAACGATTTGAACTACTAACAGAACAAAAAGGAAGAATACGATTTAAGACTCGTTGATGAGGATGGCCCAAACGATCATGCCACACGAAAGAGGATGCACGAAAGGAGACAAAAGCTTGGGGACTGACTCTTGGAACGGGCAACGTGTATAGGCCATTGGAACTAGTGCCGCGCAGGAGGATTTCCTTGGTTTTTAAATCCTTCACAACAAAAAAAGACGGATGAAACTCAAAGAAGACATTGTTATCTTTAGTAAAATGCTGAACAGACAAAAGAGAAGAAGATAGACCAGGTACATGTAAGATTTCAGACATCTTAAAAATCCTAGAAGGAGTATGAATAGAAGCATGGCCAGTATGACTAATAAGTAAACCCATATTAATCAAATTGTGCTATTTGCTACCAACATCAGAACACTTAAAAACAATTACGGATTCAAGGTTGTAACTAGCAATTTAATGACTTGACAATTGGACAATGGGCCCTATTGCAACAATTAATCAAGCAATAATTTAAATAAATATAACAGAAGATATATAGATAATAAAGTGCAAAGAATAATTTAGGCTAAATAAAGCTTACTGATCTTGTAGAATCAAACTTCAATAATCCTCAAATTGGAAAAATATGAACTCAGCAGTACATCGTAGGATTGTTTACAAAATAAATATAAATTGATTCGTAAAAACTTGATATCTGTACTAAAAAGACATCATCCTATGTATACTAATTTAGGTTTAATTTTGGCCGTTCATGAGAGTAGATTGCGGAAGGAACCTTTGGACAGCCGTTCACGTGTTGCACCGTTTGAATTGTTCTTCGCAGCCATAGTCTTCGCAATTCGCACGTCCGCAGCTCGTCCGCATCTTTCTCCAAATCTGCTGTCTACGTACTTAGAAAACAAAATAAAACAAAACTAATTAAAGACCTAAAGGATGAAGCTTGGGGCTTTGTTTAATTAATAAAATAAACAAACATTGGTTTGGTAAAAAGAATTAGAAAAACAAGGAGTCCACTTTAATCTACTTAGCCCAACTGTCATTTAATGGTAATTTAATTTTAAAAGTTAAAATACTCATTAGCTTTAATTATTAAATAATTATTATATTATTTCAAAACATAAAAATAAAGTGTAAAATAAATATAATGTTAAATAAATAAAACTAATTTATTATAAGAATCAAATATAAATATGTATAAAAATAGTGCTTATCACCTGGCAGGTGGAGCACTTAGCCACCTTCCGAATGCAATCCCTAACCGTGGTCGGTCAATAATAGCCCTACAGTACCAACTTCTGAGCTAAGGTATGTGGCCCTTGGTGGGCCGCACAGATCCCCGAGTGCGCTTCTTCCATCACTTTCTTTGCATCAACTGGAAACAAACAAAGCAATAGGGACCCCCCCGAAAGACCTCTTGTATAATCGTCCATCCTGCATCACATAGTATGGAGCCATTCTCTTGATTCTAGCCGCTTCTACCAGGTTATCAGGTAACTCGACATTTTCCTTGTATCGAATTAGGTCAGCCAATATGTAAGCTTCAGGGGGAACTTCCTCCTCATCACCGCTTTCTCTCGGGCGCAGCCTTTGTGGGTTTATCTTATTCACTTCTTCTGATGGCTCGTCCCGATCCCCTATGCTGGGTCATCCTATCACCTCTTTCCGACATATGCCCAATAGGTATTCTGGTATTCCTCCCAATTTTATCTTGGACAACACATCCGTTTCTGAATTCTCTACCTTGGGAACATGATCAATCTCATAAGCTTGGAAATCCTTCAGGAGTCCCTCAGTCGCCTCTTTATACTGCCTCATTCTTTCCCCTTTAGTTTCATATGCTCCTTTTACTTGGCCGACCATTAGTCGTGAATCGGTCCAAATGCGGAGTCTTCGGCTCCTAGAGCTTTGACTAGCCGTAACCCCCCGAGGACGGCTTCATACTCGACTTCAATGTTGGAGGTTTAAAACTGATATTATAAGGCGTAGTATAGTTGGAATCCTTCCGGGGTAGTTACCATTACTCCCCCTCCATGGTGTTTTTGACTCGAAGCTCCATCCGCATGCATCTCCCACCATTCGTCAGCATCGGGAATGATTGTAGAGTCGCTACTTGAATCTTGGGTCGTGAATTTGACTAGAAAGTCAGGTAATACCTGGGCTTTGATGGCAGGTCGGGGCTGGTATTCAATCCCGAATTGTGTCAATTCCACAACCCACTTCACAAGTCGACCTGACAAGGTCGGATTTCTAAGAACTCCCGCCAATGGTTGATCTGCTAGTACTCGTATGGGATGAGCCTGGAAGTAGGGGACCAACTTTCGGGCGGTGATGACTAGTACATTAACCATCTCCTCTAACGGTGAGTACCAAACTTCGGCAGCCTTCAAAGCCCAACTTACATAGTATATCGGGTGCTGGACCTTATCTTCTACTCTAATGAGGACTGAGTTTACTGCTTGTTGAGATGCCGCTAAGTAAAGGAAAAGTGCCTGCCCTTCCACGGGTTTGGATAACAGCGGAGGAGACAATAAGTACTTCTTGAGGCCCTTGAAAGTTGCCTGACAATCTTCCGACCAGACGAATTCGTCCCGAGTTTTTAAGGCATCGAAGAAAGGTAAGGATCGGTCGGCCGATTTCGACAAAAATCGGCTCAGTGCTGCGAATCGCCCTGTTAAGCACTGCAACTCCTTGATAGTTTTGGGCGGTTGCATGTCCAGAACAACCCTAATCTTATTAGGGTTTGGCTCAATACCTCTCTGAGTAACCAAGTAGCCTACAAACTTTTTCCCTTGCACCGCGAAGGCACATTTTTTAGCATTTAACAAGAGATTATGTTTCTCCATGACCTGAAAGCTCGCCGCAAGGTCATTTGCATGAGTCTCCTCCTGAAGGCTTTTCACGAGCATATCGTCTACGTAGGCAGCCATAGACTTTCCCAATAGATCTTTGAACAGTTGGGACACCATTCTAGTGTAGGTCACACCGGAATTCTTCAACCCGAAGGGCATCACTCGGTAGCAATATACCCCGTCGGGTGTTACGAAGGCAGTTTTCTCCTCATCAGGTGCGTGCATGAATATCTGATGATATCCTCGAAAGGTGTCCATGAAGCTTAGCAAAGCGCACCCCGCCATCTCGTCCACCATCTGGTCGATCCTTGGCAACGGAAAGGGATCCTTAGGGCAGGTGGCTTTGGAACCAGAACTACGTTAGCCAACTTAGTGTACTTGACTTCCCTGATATGGCCAGCAGCTAATAGCACATCAATCTCCTTTTTCACAAATTCCCATCGGTCGGTCGATAGATGTTGTTTCTTCTGGACGACCGGTCGATAGGTCGGATCCATTGCCAATCGATGGGTGATTATGGATCGGTCTACACCCGGCATGTCTTTGGGTTCCCAAGCAAAGATTGCTTTATATCTCCCAACACTTGTATTACTGATTCTCGAACGGCTTTACACAAGCCTCTCCCAATCCTTGCTCATCTTTCAGGGAAGGTCGGGTCGATTTCCACATCTTCTAACTCAACCGCCGGTTCTGGTCTTTCCAGGATCCTTTCTACCACATTTTCCTTTTTAGAAATGGTATGGATCCGTAGGCCTGCCTTCCCTATCTTGTGATAGGATTGTAAATAACAATCCTGAGCTACCCTTTGGTCACACCAAGTCACTCCTACTCCAAATGGCGTTCGAAACTTCATACATAGGTGTTTCAGTGAGATCAAGGCTCCTAAGTCTTCCAACCCGGGCCTCCCTAAGATCGCATTGTGTGAACATTCCAGGTGAACGACCACAAACTCCATCTCTACCGTGACAGTTCTCGGGTAGGTACCTAGCTCGACCAGCAACTTTACAACACCCTCTGCCTCGATGGAATCCCCCGTGAATTTGGCCAAAGGGGTCATTACCAGTTTGAGAATATCCCTGTCCAACCCCAGCTTATTAAAGGTGTCAATATAGAGCACGTTGACACTACTGCCAGTGTCTACCAATACTTGCCAGACGACCGTGCCAGTTATATCCATAGCTATCACCAGGGCATCCCTATGAGGTCCTTCGCCCAAGGGCAGGTCATCATCTGTGAAGGTGATCGGTTCTCGACACGCTGTTTTCACCTATTCTGCTCGTCCATAGATGGCTCCAGCATACAATTGTCGAGCCCAATCTTTCCTCGACCCAGTCGAGTCACCTCTTTCGGGTCCTCCGACGATCATATTGATTACATTTTTGCCCTATCACTTATCTTCCTTTACTTTCGAGGTTGGCTGATTTCCTTTATTATGGTTGTCTCCTCCAGTCTGATCTTGGTTTGCCCGGTGCCAAGGCGGGCCCTGTCGCCACTAAGTCGGAGTGCTCCTTTGAATGATAGCCTCTATTTCTTTCTTCAAGAAATCACATTCTTTGGTCGAATGTGTGGCCGACCGATGTAGCCGACAATATTTACCATCTCCTGAAGTCTATCCAGTGGCTGGGGGCGTCTTAGTTGGTTGTACTTCCGTGCGTGGTGGAGCCTGTACCTCTTGGACCACAATGAGCTGCTGTGGGAAGGGTGGGAGACTCGCTCTTTCGGAGTTCCGACCAATCTCTTGTCGTCCCAGCTGACCCTTATCGAATCTGCCAGCACAAGATTCTTCAACGCAAGGCTTTTTGGATCGCGACATCCCTCCTTCCTCAATCTTTTTCTATTTTACTGCATCCTCAGCATCGGCATGGCGGTTGGCCCTCTGAATGCCTTGGGGGTATGAGCTCGGCCACTCAGTATGGAGATTGGTGTATAGCTTCCCCATCCTTAGATTTTCCATAAACATGACTAGCAATGTTTTGTCGTCTATGTCGTCTACCATCTGGACTTCCTTCTGCCATCTTGCCAAGTACGACCTAAGTGACTCCCAGGGTCTTGCTTTACCCCGGATAGATACATAAAGTTCTTCTTTGGGCGCAAGTTTGCACCACCGTTGCGCTGAGCTAGTTGTGCGAAGCTGTGGACGGAATGCTCGGGTAATTTCATGCACCACCGTTGCGCTGAGCCAGTTAAGGTGGTTAGGAAGGCTTTTCAAATCAGCGGGTCCTCGGCTCCATGGATCTGCATTCGGGCTTGAAAACTAAGTAGGTGATCTCGAGGATCTTCGGACCTGTCGTATGTCAGATTCACGGGCAATTTGAACTTCGCGGGGGTGCGGAAGAACATGATTTCTCTAGAGAACGGACGTGAATGCAAGAAAGATTGGGCATCTTCCAGGTTCTCGTTCACTTGCTTATGCAAAACTCTTACCTGCCGAGCTAGCGCGGCGACGCCCCCTGGATTTCATCCTTGCTCTCGACGTGATTTGCCGCTACTTTCCTGGACCGAGCGCTCCTCGATACGCCTATGAAGCTCGTCATAGCGTCGCTCGCACCTATTTCTAGGCTCTTCAGGGGCGACCTCCCCCAGGTCCTCGTCCCCCGATATCTCTTGATTTGACAGCCTATTGAACACAGACTGCCACTGCCCTCGCGATCTCAACGGAGATCGGTGTGAGGCAGCCGACCTTTCTTCCTCCGCTCTCGAAACAAACCTTTCTTGTCGACCCTCCAAGGGTCCTTCTCTTTCTCGGAGGTGAACCTCTCGCTCGTGAACATCTACCAACCTAGTAAGTATTCCCAGAATCCCTAATTGCTTGGGATGCTCCGATGTGATCAAAGCGGGAGGAGGGGGTGTTTCTTCCACTCGGACCCCGTTAGAAGGGGGTCATCCTCTTGCCTTTTCCCACTCTGAGCTCGTGATTGATTAAGCTGTTCTCGCAAGTCTCTATTATGAGGCCGAGATAGCTGCTCTCGCAGGTCCCTCCCTTGAGAAACGGTTTGTCCAGCGGTATCGTTAGCTTGCACTTGAGCTTACACTCCTCTTTGCCCCTGATCTTGACGACTCCTAATGGTTATCATTGCTCCGTATATCTCTCTTAGTCAGTTAGAACCTACACGACTTCTTGATCGATCCCCACGGACGGCGCCAATGTTGGTTTTATCTCCCACGGAATGGTCGAACGGCAGGCCAACACCACTGGAAAATTGACTACCACTATTGGAAAACTTCGAGTAACCTTTCGGCCTTCTTTGGATTGCTTAATTGCTTTCAAATGCAGTGAATTGCTTCCAAGTGTGCTAGATTGCTCATTGTCTCTCTCGAGACCTAGAACCCCTATTTATACAAGCTATGAGGGATCTCTCCCTTAGGAAACTATTAAACTACGTTAGGAACTCTTTCATTATTACATTTTAGGTATTTTCTTAATCTATCTCTACCCTCCTTCTATATCTCTTGCCTTCCACTGCCGAATTCTTTAGCAAACTTCCGTAACTTCCTGTCTTGCCTCACTCTTCAAACACCGCCTTCCTTACACCGTCCTTCTTGCCTCGGCCCTGAGTAGGTCGATCCGGTCCGGCCCATCCTCACCTCGCTTTCCTATCCCGACCTTTCTACATGGTACTTAATCGTTCCAATAGCTATGTTCAATCAATCGGAGTCTAAGATCTTCAGCTGCATTATCTCCTTTCCCATGATCCTTCGACCGACTGATCGACGGCTGACCGAGCTTCGTCATGCCCTCCCATCTTCCTCCAAGCCCTCTCTTCCTCACCATTAGTCGCCCCTCTCGTCACCGAGCTTCTACCCCCACGCCTTAGTCTATCCCCCATGATGAATGATTATTAATAGTTGGGGAAGAAAGGAGAAAGGGAAATGAAACTCTTATTTAAGGCAATTTATATCTTGGACCAGGGTGCACAATGCATTGTGCATCCCATAAGGAGATGAGTTTTGTGTATTCTAGGCAATCGTTCTGCGTATTCTAGGCAATCATTTTGTGTATTTTAGGCAACCGTTCTGTGTATTTATGTTAGTAACACATGTTGTGATGTGTTTGTGCATTCGAATGTTTAGTAAGATGAGTTCTGTGTATTTTGTGTCAATATTCTATGTATTATAGGCAACCGTTCTGTGTATTCATGTTAGTAACACAGGTTGTGATGTCTTTGTGCATTTGAATGTTAGGAGGATGAGTTCTGTGTATTTTGTGTTAATATTCTGTGTATCCTAACATTCAAATGCACAAACGCATCACAACATGTGTTACTAACATAAATACACAGAACGATTGCCTAGAATACACAGGACTCATCTCCTGACGGGGTGCACAATGCATTGTGCACCCTGGTCCATGGTATAACAATCCCTTATTTAATAAGGGTATAAGTTTGTCAATTAATGGGGTACTCCAAACCCTTAGTAGTATTCTAAAAACCTGTCAACCAAACAATAACAATTACTTAAACCATCTTGTACAGGGACCTATCAATCAATACCTAATACCAAAACTTATCAACCAAACAGACCCTAAATGCTTCTAGTTCACTGGCTAAAACCCCCCTTTGGATCTCCTTAAACCATCTTGTACAAGGACTTGCTATTGGAAGAAGTGATCTGCGGGCCTCTCGAGGCTATGCTGCATCTTGTTGGTTCTTTCACAACCCCTCTACATCTAGTACATAAGTGTAAGTGATACGTCACAGTCACATCTTGTTACTTCTTTCACAATCCCTCTACATCTAATGCGTAAGTGTAAGTGATAACTGATAAGTCACATCCAAGCTGAGGTTGAAAATTTTCATTTTTGCTTGGATTATATGGGTGCTCTCGCATGGAGGAGTAATGCACTATTGCCATTGGGATTAACACTACATCCTTGGGTTAGTTTTGATTAATTATTCTTCTAATTAAGACCAAACCATGGAGACTTTGGACGACTGTGGATAGGATCAAATACAACTACAGACATCTACATACTTAGGAGTAGTGTCAGGCCAAACAGATTGAGTTAACATGTGACCGTCCGGGCAACTCAAGAAGTGTTTAATTAATGGAAATTGGGAGCAAAGCAAATTAATGGAAATAATTTTGTTTAACCTTTAAAGGGAATTAATTTGGTTAATTCGGTTAACTCATCTTCATCATTACAAATCAATGATTCTGATCTTATCATAACTAACTTGGGGCAAAACATTAGTTTATTAAATTTAGAATTAATACATAGTTGTTTTTTTATATACTAGTTCACGGAAAAGATTTGTTATAATATTTTAAAAATATTTAGATCGATATACAATTATATAAATTATAACATCGAATATTATATAGCGCAATTGATAATATTGGCTGGATCAATTTTGTTTTCTGATGTTTTCCTTGCTTGAATTAGAGCAAATAATTGTCCAATTACTCATGCAATGCACGGATAAATTTTTTTATTATATATTTAGATAATAAAAATAAAGATGAAATTATAAAAAAATTCTAATATTGAACGTGTACATTTATTTTATTATAAGATTAGTGTAAAAGTATTACTCAATTAATTGAATAATATATGACTTGTTTGTCTACAATTATCTTAAAAATATCGATATGTAATATGACTTATGTAATTATATTATTACTAAAAAAAATATGAAAAAAATGAGAAATAATTTAATTATAACTATTATAAAAATAAATTCAACGACCAACGATTATCTTAATTACCATAATAATTATTAGGCAATTATTATTACTCAATTACACTAATATATGTGCAATTATACTTTATACCTTAAGTATATTCATTTTCACCATATCGCATTTAGTTTTCCTTCATCCTCCATATTTTAATGAATTAATTTACATTATTATAAAAATCTAAAAACCCATGTTTAATTAATTTTTTAAAGTTTAAATAATTTAAAGTTTTCAAAATGAACGTGTAATTAAATTTTTTTTAAGTTTTTTAAAAATAATTTTCAGGCAGTTAGTAATATCCTTTTCCTTTTTTATAATTTGCCTAATTTCCGTTTCCTTTTCGATTAGGAACTTTTTATATTTTCACTCAATTGGTAAACTCGATTTTCTTTTTCATTTTATCTGTACTATTGTTTGGGCGGCAATTTTACAAAGGAAGATTTTATTTTTATTAATAGTAATATATATAAGTATTCGAATTATTATTATTGGTGTAAATAATAATTAATAAATTCTAGTTTTCTTATAAAATTAAGTAAAATTTGTTTCCATTATTCTCACAATTATAATGATTTAATTATTCTCGGAACTTGAGAAATAAAAATTTTTTAACAATTAAACTTTATTAATTTTTTATCACTTAATTAATAATATTAGTTTGTGCGGGAAAGTTGAAGGTGAAAATTTTACTTTTATTAATAGTATTGATTGATACGTGAATACAGAAACAATATTACCAATTAATAGATATTAGTTAATTTCCATTTTATATTTTCTTACCAAAAAAGCTTATTAATTATTTGACAAATAAAATATTTAATTAATTGACTACAAAAGTTTAGAGTGGAAAAATGAAATAGGAGAATTTTACTTTTATATATAGTATAGAAGTATAGATTATTCAGTAAATTATGGACCCTTTTTTTATTTTATTTTCTATTGTTTCCTCAATAAATTTTCATTTTCTATTATTTGGACAAAAGTGGTTGGACGGGAAAACACGAAATGGAAATTTTGTTAGGATTTTCCTTTTTATTAGTAACCTTATTATTATTAGTCAGTTTCCTGATAAGTTAATTTCGTTTTGTTTTCTATTTTTTCTCGTAAGTTAATTTTGTTTCCTTTTCATAGCATGTAAGGACTATAAAGAATCACTTCTGCAATACCCTGCCACAATTACACGTACACGTACGTATTCATCACAAACCTATGAGCTTATATATAAATACATTAAGTTATATGATTCATAGCCTGCATGAAAACTCACCTAAATTCGAGAATCTCTGTAAGAATACCTAGACATTTCTCTCAAGCATTGATAACTTGAAACATCAATCAATAAAGGCTAAAGCTTTTAACAGGTAAACCTTAGTTTCAAAATATAAAAGGCTCAACAGACTCCATGTTCACTGTATTATAATCCAAAGATAAGTCAGACCAGTCTTTGAGATCAGTTGTCAGTTTAGAACAGTAAAAACAAGAACTTGAATGCTAAGCCATTTCTCCACCATTTCAATGGAATCCGAGTAACTGATTCAATGCTAGATCATTCACGTATATACAAAAATAAATCACATAAAAAGGACTTAAAAAAAAAAAGACCCATCTTTAAACATATGCATACATGTTACTACCCACGAAAGGCGTGCTAATAAACATATGCATACATGTGGGAAACTTAGAAATTAGAAAGAAAACCGAGAGAGAATACAGACCAATGGAAATGTTAATGGCGACGACGATTGAGACCGGGAATGACAATAGCGATCCACCATTCTTGGAAAAAACCTTAGAGAGAGAATCCAATTCTTGAATCTCTTTAGTAGTGCACAGGGGGAAGGCAAGCTCAAGTTCGATCCTATCATTTTATATATAGGTCTAGCGTAGGGATCCTTTTTTTATTTGCAGGCAATTAGTAATTATCATTTCCTTTTTTAATTTTCATTTTCTAGCATTAATAATTAATTTCTGTTTTCTTTTTCATTTTCAATCAATTAGGGATCTTTTATTTATTTATTTATTTATTTATAGTCAATTAGTGATTTTCGTTTCCTTTTTCATTTTCTATCAATTAGGTGCCAATTAAGGCACAAATATAGATAGGAGTAATATCAATATTATTATTATTATTATTATTATTATTATTATTATTATTATTATTCCATTTCTTTTTTCATTTTCTAACAATTAGATAGATATATATAGATTATAATTAATATTATTCAATCAATTATAATTATTATTATTCTATTATAATAAATAAATTCTATCATAATAATAATTACCATTACCATATTACTATTAACGAATTATACTCAATTATAATTAATATTATTAATATTACTCTATATTCTATATTGTTCTATTATTCTATCATAATAAAAATAAATTTTATCATAATAATTACCATTACCAATTATAATTAATATTATTCTTATTCTATCATTCTATCATAATAATAATTAATTCTATCATAATAATTACCATAATTACTAATAATGAATTATAACCAATTATAATTAATATTATTCTAAATCATAATAATTACCATATTACTAAAATGCCCCTACGTTTGGGCGGAAAAATTTTGGAGAGGATATTGTTTTTATATATAGTATAGATTAATTTCAAAAAAAAAAATCCAACAAAACATGGTCCAAAAGATCAACATAAACAGAAGACCTAGATAAATTATCACTTCTTACGATGGAGGTGTTTTCATTTGAATCCATATATATATATATATATATATATATATATATATATATATATATATATATATATATATATATATATATATATATATATATATA
>NC_044925.1:12965282-12980311 GCF_003576645.1 Ipomoea triloba
TTAAAAAAAAAAAGACCCATCTTTAAACATATGCATACATGTTACTACCCACGAAAGGCGTGCTAATAAACATATGCATACATGTGGGAAACTTAGAAATTAGAAAGAAAACCGAGAGAGAATACAGACCAATGGAAATGTTAATGGCGACGACGATTGAGACCGGGAATGACAATAGCGATCCACCATTCTTGGAAAAAACCTTAGAGAGAGAATCCAATTCTTGAATCTCTTTAGTAGTGCACAGGGGGAAGGCAAGCTCAAGTTCGATCCTATCATTTTATATATAGGTCTAGCGTAGGGATCCTTTTTTTATTTGCAGGCAATTAGTAATTATCATTTCCTTTTTTAATTTTCATTTTCTAGCATTAATAATTAATTTCTGTTTTCTTTTTCATTTTCAATCAATTAGGGATCTTTTATTTATTTATTTATTTATTTATAGTCAATTAGTGATTTTCGTTTCCTTTTTCATTTTCTATCAATTAGGTGCCAATTAAGGCACAAATATAGATAGGAGTAATATCAATATTATTATTATTATTATTATTATTATTATTATTATTATTATTATTCCATTTCTTTTTTCATTTTCTAACAATTAGATAGATATATATAGATTATAATTAATATTATTCAATCAATTATAATTATTATTATTCTATTATAATAAATAAATTCTATCATAATAATAATTACCATTACCATATTACTATTAACGAATTATACTCAATTATAATTAATATTATTAATATTACTCTATATTCTATATTGTTCTATTATTCTATCATAATAAAAATAAATTTTATCATAATAATTACCATTACCAATTATAATTAATATTATTCTTATTCTATCATTCTATCATAATAATAATTAATTCTATCATAATAATTACCATAATTACTAATAATGAATTATAACCAATTATAATTAATATTATTCTAAATCATAATAATTACCATATTACTAAAATGCCCCTACGTTTGGGCGGAAAAATTTTGGAGAGGATATTGTTTTTATATATAGTATAGATTAATTTCAAAAAAAAAAATCCAACAAAACATGGTCCAAAAGATCAACATAAACAGAAGACCTAGATAAATTATCACTTCTTACGATGGAGGTGTTTTCATTTGAATCCATATATATATATATATATATATATATATATATATATATATATATATATATATATATATATATATATATATATATATATATATATAAAGAGATTTAATTTATAAAAATTAATTCCAACCAAAACTTGGTATGAAACCAAATGATCGAATTTATTTATAAAAAAATAAATAAATAACGAAAAGATGGTTTTTAAATATGAGATTATAAACCCAAACGAGAAAGAAAGAAAGTTCCAAGTCGTGTGCAATCACAACCTCCTTATGTTTAATAATGCTAAGATTTAATAATCTCCCAAGGGTGCTAGGACTATTATAGCATTAATCTCCCAGGATAAAATAGATCACGATTTAATATTTGAGCACTCAAACAATTAAGCCTCCATTGAATTAGAACAACATGCGAGCACTTCGATGTTTTATCAAGAGAAATGATTTTCGCGGAAGACAGGGGAGAAAATCAACGTACAAAAATTTTGATTGTTCAAAATTCAGCATCTCAAAATCTGCGCAACACCTAAGTGTTTATATAGGAGATTATTAAATCTTAGCATTAATATGACACATAAATTCAATTTTTAATAATCGAATTATAACGTTCGAAACGATCATACTTAATAATAAGCTATTTGTGGGGTCCACTTCCGATTTGAGTCGGGTCACAGTGGATTCGTTTTCTTCATAGTTAGACGAAGATATTGATATATTGAACGCTCAAATGGATAATGGGTGAATGGAAAATGAGTTGTCAAAGTAAACCCATTTGAGTTGGAAAATGGAGGGAAAAAGCTTTAAAATAGCTTTTGTCCCACATTGGTTTGGAAAGTGGGTTTGCACCTCTATTTATACAAGCGTCTTTCTAAAGCTTATTGAATTGTATAGTATAGAGGCTCTCTCTCGCGCGCAGGGGGGTGAAAATCAAATCCTAAAATGAGCTTGAAAGGGCTTGAGTCGTGTACGCCGGCCCCTGCGGGCACGAATATCGTTCACTTGGTACTCCATTGACAGAATGGTTAACTTCTCGTTGTCTCGTCTCGTGTACGATTCAGGTAGTGACCGTTCTGAGTCTTAATTCATCAGTTACGGAATTAGTTTTTGAATTAATTCCAATTTGTAATTTCAGAACTAATTCTCAGGTACTGGTCTGCTGTTACAGGGGTTAGGTTACTAGACTGATTTTATTATAAGATTAATGCTATGATTTAAATGCTATTTAATCCTTCAACTCCTATACAAGTTGATTGTAGAGTAGCAGCTTTTACACACAACGAAAATCTATTTTCTCTCTCAATACACTGCTTTTACTCCTTTCTAGCCAACTATGTTCTTCCCTTGCTCTTGTTTGTTGGGTTCCTTTGTTTGAGTGCTCAAACATTGAACCGTAATACGTTTTATCCTGGAAAACCTAGGCTACAACGCTCCTATCACCTTGGGAGGTAGCAAATAAGGTTTTAAGGAAAGAATGCTTCGCTAGACTCGTATTAACCACCTACCAGGAAACCCTTTCATTCTTGTGCTTGTTACTTTTTCAGAAATAATATTTTCGTAGTAATATTTCGTAACAAGCTTAAGAGTTTATTCATATGTTTTTTCCCCCGTTGATGTCTCTAGTTTACTCAAAAAAATGGAGAACCCCGTAATGCCAAATCACAATGAGAACGAGAATGTTGTTGAGAACAACAATAGTGGGAACGGCAACAATGTTGCACATTCCCTAGCACTGGTTAACGTTGGTTCACAGGATGGTGTGAGCACCGAGGGGTATTTCCCTACGATGCGGTACCTACGGTACCGAGTGGTTCGATTAAAATGCCAGAGAAGTTCACTGGTTCGAACTTCAAGAGGTGGTAGCAAAAGATGTTGTTCTACCTGACAAATCTCGGCTTGACACGGTTCTTGACAGAGAGGGTTCCTGAGTTGAAAGAACAGGATCCACAATTTGTGATGGCAGTTGGGTTTTGGAAGGATTCGGACTTCCTTTGCCGGAACTATATCCTGAACGGATTGTGTGACGCACTATACGATGTATATCGTAAAATTAGCACAGCGAAGGGACTGTGGGAAGCCTTGGATCATAAGTATAAAAGCGAGGATGCCGACGTAAAGAAATTTGTTGTTGGACGATTCCTTGACTTTAAAATGGTTGATTCCAAGACCGTGCTAAGTCAAGTTGAGGATTTGCAGTTAATCTTTGAAGAAATCCGTGATGAGGGCATGGTGATAAGTGAAGCCTTCCAAGTGGCATCTATGATCTACTTGATGCCTCCAAGATAGAAGGACTCCAAAAACTACCTTAAGCACAAGCGAAAGGAGATGAACCTAGAGGACCTGATCCAACGACTCAAAATTGAGGAGGGGAATAGGAAGAGTGATGGGAAAGGTCTTGTCACTGGTGGCGTTAAGGCAACGTGATGGAGCACGCTCAAAACTCCAAGAAGGATAAACTCCAAGAAGGCTAAGAAGGACAAGCAGACGCTAGGTCCAAAAGGAGGTGTTACCAAGGCTAAGTTCCATGGTAAGTGTAACAATTGTGGCAAGTCTGGCCACAAGTCATCTAAGTGCAAGGCTCCAAGGAAGAAGAACAAGAGTTCTGAAGCCAGCGTTGTTGGAGATAGCAGTCAGATTGAGGCCGAGATCAGCCTTTCAGCCATAGTGACCGAGGTGAACCTCGTGGGTTCTAACCAGTGCTAGTGGTTCATCGACATCGGTGCAACAAGGCATTTGTGTTGCAATCGAGAGATGTTCAACACCTTTGAGACCATTGAGGGCGAGAAGGCGTAGACGATGTTCAACACCTTTGAGACCATTGAGGGCGAGAAGTAAGTGTAGGTATTATACACGAGCGTATGACACCTTACGCACCTCAAAATAGAGTGGTGTTACTGAACGAAAGAATCATACATTGAAACAGATGATGAATGCGATGCTTATAAGTTCGGGCCTACCTCAAAATATGTCGGGTGAGGCGATTTTGACAAGTAATTACCTTTTAAATAAGGTACCCTGCAAGAAGCTCGATAAGACCCCTTACGAGCTGTGGAAATGTAGGAAGCCTTCCTACCAATACCTCAAAGTGTGGGGCGTCTTGCCAAAGTTTTGGTGCCATCACCTAAGAAAATAAAGATAGGTCCAAAGATGGTGGATTGTATCTTTATTGGCTATGCACATAACAGTAGTGCTTATCGGTTCTTAGTACATGAGTCCCACAATCCGGACGTACATAAGAACACGATAATATAATCAAAGAATTCATCTTTGTTTGAAAATGTATTTCCTTGTAAGTCCAGCGAGGTACCGAGTACGTCAAAACGAATGTTTGACGAAACTATGGATAATGATAGTGGAGAATCTAAGAAAGAACCCAAGCTCGAGCCTAGACGCAGTAAACGGGAAAGAGTTGAGAAATCATTTGGTCCTGATGTTCTAGCTTACTTGTTAGAGTATGATTCGAGTACTCTAACTTGTTTATTAAAAAATAAACTGGATTTTCTATGTTGTTTGATAGAAAATGAGTCTCGATCGTACATAGAAGCCGGTGACTTCTACGGAGGGACCGATGCGAAAAGAGACTATTAAGAGCGAAGTGGATTCTATTCTTCTGAATCACACTTGGGAACTTATTTATCTTCCTCCGAGTAGTAAACCCTTAGGATCCAAGTAGGTCTTTAAAAGGAAGATGAAACCAGATGGTTCCATAGAGAAGTATAAGGCTAAGCTTGTAATCAAGAGTTACAGGCAACGCGAGGGCCTTGATTACTTCGACACGTATTCTCCCGTGATGAGAATAAATTTCATTAGGATGATACTTGCAATAGTTGCATTGTGGAATTTGGAAGTTCATCAAATGGATGTGAAAACAGCTTTCTTGAATGTCGAATTAGATGAAGAAATCTATATGGAACAACCTAAGGGTTTTGTGGTTCCGGGCTAGGAAAAGAAAGTCTGTAAATTGGTTAAATCATTGTATGGTTTAAAACAAGCGCCTAAGCAATGGCACGAGATGTTTGACCACGCAATGTTAACCAATTGGTTTAGGATAAACGAGAGTGACAAGTGTGTCTACATTAAGGAAACGATAGACGAGTGTGTCATTCTTTGTTTATACGTAGATGATATACTCATCGTTGGTAGTAATGATCAGATAATCAAGTTTACCAAAAACATGTTAAATGCGATATTTGACATGAAGGATATGGGTTTGGCTGATTTAATCCTTGAGATTAAAATCATTAGAATACCTGATGGTCATGTGTTGAGTCAATCTCATTATATTGATAAAATCCTTGGGAAATTTAACAAGAATGATAATCAAGTAGTTAGGACACCATTTGATACAAACTTTTTACTATCAAAGAATCACGGAGAGTGTATTTCTCAAGTAGAATATGCTCGGGTTATTGGTAGTTTGATGTATCTTATGAGCTGTACTAGGCCAGATATTGCCTTTGCGGTTAGCAAACTCTGTAGATATACGAGTAACCCTACTGATATGCACTAGAAGGCAATAGTAAAGGTTATGAGATACCCCAGGTATACTCGTGACTTTGGACTGCACTATACTAGATATCTTGCTATACTTGAAGGGTATAAAGACGCTAACTGGATATCGAATATTAAGGACTCTAAGTCCACGAGTGGTTATGTGTTTACACTAGCCGGTGTAGCCGTTGCATGGAAATCTTCTAAACAAATAGTGATAGCTAGATCCGCGATGTAATCTGAGCAAATAGCCTTGGACAAATGTTGCGAAGAGGTCGAATGGCTACCCATTTTCTAGAGGATATTCCTAATTGGGAAAAACCTATACCTCCAATTTGTGTGCACTGTGATAGTCAAGCCACACTTGGGAGAGTACGGAGTCATATGTATAATGGTAAATCTAGACATATACATCATAGACATAATATCATTAAACAACTTCTCACAACATGTGTTGTCTCGGTTGACTACGTAAAGTCAAAAGACAATATAGCAGATCCGCTAATCAAAGGATTGAGTAAAGAAGTTGTGGAGAAGCTGACACGAGGAATAATTCTAAAGCCCTTGGTATAAAAAGTTCTATAGTGGATACCCAACCTAGCTGGCACCTAGGTTCAATGGGACAACTAAATTATGGAACAGAGCGTGTCACTGTGGGGGTCTCGAACTCTCTACCACTCCTCGTTAAAATAGTGACTCCTGCACGAGGTTAGCGCATTGATACTTTAATAATTCAAAATGTCAATTGACATGTGTGAGTATGCTAGATACTTGGAAAAGAATCACCTATGTGAGAGAGAAGTGAGGGTCGCTTCAAACAAAAATTGAATGAGCTCAATTCTTTAGAAACTCTTGCAGAACTAGAGATGGTGACCCACGATCAAAATGGGCACACTCATGAGAATAGAGTGTGGTTGGGAGGTTCCTGTGTGAGATATGTCATTGTCTACACAAACGGCAGTCGATTCAAAGACATCGCGTTCTATCGTACAGTTAGTAGAGTAAACATATCATCACAATGGAAGGTTCAAAGGGTAACACCTACCTATCCTATGCAGGGATCGACTGTTGAACACAGTCGTTTCCGATTTTTAAACAACCCCGAAATTCAATTTTCATTCATGTGGGGGATTGTTGGAAAAATGGCATACAATGGCATTTTAAGTGGCTATTTTATGGTACAAATATTTGTGAGGTCCACTTCCGATTTGAGTCGAGTCAAAGTGGATTCAAGTTCTTCATAGTTAGACGAAGAGATTGATATATTGTACGCTCAAAATGAATAATGAGTGAATGAGAAATTGGTTCTCAAAGTAGATCCATTTGAATTGGAAAAATGTAGGGAAAAAGTTTTTAAGTAGCTTTTGTCCCACATTGGTTTGGGAAGTCGGTTTGCACCACTATTTATACAAGAGCCTTTCTATGGCTTATTGAGTTGTATAACATAGAGGCTCTTTCTCGCGCACATGGGGGTGCAAATCAAATCCCAAAAGGCTTGACTCGTGTATGCTGGCCTCTACGGGTAGATAGCCTTGCGGGCTTAGTTATGCCACATTTTCGTATTTGTTTTCCACACCTGCCATTAGGACGGCTCAGGTTTGGCAGAATGGTTAACTCCTCGTTGTCTCGTCTCGTGTACGATTCGGGTAGTGACCATTCTGAGTCTTAATTCATTAGTTACGGAATTAATTTTGAATTAGTTCCAATTTTGAATTTCATAATTAATTCCCAGGTATTGGTCTAATGTTACATGTGTTGGTCCCAAGGGGATGGGGTACAAGTCTAGAGGGGGGGGGGTGAATAGACTTGTATAAGATTTTGCAAATCTTTTCGACCTCTCGTGTGTATTGAACTTAGGATGTTTAGGTTCGATACCTCACGAGGTGAAGACAAAGTTTTATGCGCAGCGGAAATGTTATCCCCTTTTAGTTAGCACGAGTTTGAGTTAGTTCGAGAGGTGTGTTTATATGTAGTGCAATCGAGAGGTTAGCGAGAGATAAAAGCAGTAAGTAAATGCAAGAGAGATTTTTAAGTGGTTCGGCCAACCCGCCTACGTCCACTCTTCTTCCAGAAACTCCCTGGAAGGATTGCACTAAAAACTTCCCTTTTTAGTACAATATCGAGCGCTTGAGCTTTGATCACGAAGCCCGCCTCAAGCCTCAGGTTTTTCGCCCCGCTTCTTGTTACTCCACCTCTCGAGCACTTGACCTTTGATCACCAAGCCCGCGTCAAGCCTCAGGATCTTCACAAGACAGCTCCCAGGTTACTCCGCCTCTCCAAGGTCTTTCTCCCCGCTTCCAGCTACTCCACCTCTCGAGCACTTGACCTTTGATCACCAAGCCCGCGTCAAGCCTCAGGTTTCTTTCACTCGGACAGCTGCCAGGTTACTCCACCTCTCTTGCTTAATCCAAAGCAAGGTGTTTTTGGTTGTCACAGTTGAATGTAACAGACTCCAATCTGACCACAAGCTATCGTTGAATCAACTTCGATGTAGAGCAGCTTCGGTCACCTTCTAGATGTATAACAGTTTAAGCTTTGTAACTCTCTCAAACACTAAGATGTGTTTTCTCGCTGTTTTGAATATCAGGATGATATTCCAAGTTAAGCACTTGCACTTGAACGTTTTAGACAGACACTTCTTAAGAATTTCGAACTTCTTTTCTTTTTAACTCCCCCTTTTTTTTTTTTTGTGTCTTTACGTCCTTATATATGAGAGTAGAGGAATAATTCCGTTGGAGGGAAAATTATTCCGTTTGAAATTTGTCTCCCATGCTGATCATGGGTCTTGCATATTTTCAGCATATTTCATGGAGTGGTGATCTTGTAACTTGAACCTCTTGTCTTGTAGTGAATATTCCATAGTTCACTTTCTTGAGTCCATGCTCCACTTTCGTCTTTTGGTAAAAGTTACTCTTTTTATATTCCCATTATTCCTTGTTTGTAGGGAATCAGACCACTTTAGCATTGGTGCACCTTTTGACCGTTTGTGGTGGAAATCTGACGTGTCATCCATTTCCGCCCATTTTGAAATCTTCACGTTCGGCACCTCTTCATTATTCCATCTCCATGATATTCTTCTTCTCCAAACTTTAAGTATGACCGTCATTCAGCTTTGTTGGAGAATTGTTAGTGTATCGAGACCAAGGTTGATATCTTGATCGCTTGATGTCTCGAACTCAAATATCGAGAGGTCTATCTCTCGAACTCTGTTTATGTCTCGAACTGGATAGCTGTATCGAGAGGTACTACCTCTCGAACTCTGCTTATGTCTCGAGACTTAGTTGATGTCTCGCAGACCCTTATTCCTCCAGTGTTGTCCCATGCTTTCTTCTGATCTGTCTATATGATTACAACACACGAGACTTCTAAGATGTTCAAACAAATTTACCTCAAGCTTAAATATTTTCCGAGTTGAGCTCAAAGTTACCCGGTTGTATTTTCGCTCTTGGTTTACTTGTCGAACTTACAGCGTTTTGCCTATGTATCGAGACTTGGGGATTTCTACTTATCAGTTGGTATCATCAAAACCTATTACATGATGTTCCTAACAATTTCCCCCTTTTTGATGATGTCAACACTTATACTTACTCTATATGGCTGATTTGATAGAAAGAATTAACATAGATTTTATTTTTCAGCGCATATGGTAAGTTTGACAAAATACTCTACTGAAACATGAATAATAGAACTCACGCAACACCCCCAGCAAAAGACATATATATGATTATAAAAGGGAATGTTTACAAAGCAGAGTTTTAGTAGAAAAGTTTAAAAGAAATAAGACCAAGAACAACATAGACATCAATACATTGAAATAAGATGGAGTTTGGACTACGAGAGCTTACTTCTTGTTGGCTTTCCTCTTCTTGTTAATGGCTTCTCGTGTCTTGATGGGGTCTTTCGGATTTACCAGGCTTATGTATTCATCTGTGACATCTAGATGCCTGTAGTTCCTGTAGGCTTCCCCCACGAACTCACCATCAATTACTCCATCTTTCCACCAGGCAATGCATTCTTCTGGAGACATATTGCTGTGAGTAGATATCCCAGTGATTTTCAGAAGCTTGAATATCTCCAGAGTCAGAATTTGTTCAGTATCTTCTCTGTTCACAAACTTAAAGTTTGTCATGAGAAGATCTATCTTCCTTTCTTCTTCTGACTGTTGTTCTTGTCTTTTTCTTCTTCTTTCTCTGTCCTCTTCTGTCCTTTTCTCCATTTCCAGTGTTCGCTGGACCCTTAGATTTTCTGCTCGTTTAGCATCCTCCACTGCTTTGCTCATGATTCTTGGTATTTTTGGAGGTGGTCCAGCTGGTTCACTTGCTGCCCTTTTGCTTGTTGTATCCCCCTTCTTTTTCCCTTTATTTTCCCCCTTGTTGGCATCATCAGCACGGGAAAGAAGGATGGTCATACCTTCGAAGATTGCTTGAAGTTGGGCAGGCACTTGGTTTGACAGGTCATCGAGTATGGCCTTCATCACATCTTGTCGAAGTTCACTGGAATGTTGAAAGGCTCGAAGCTCTGCTCGCATCTCGGCTAATTCAGCCCTCGCACTTGCAGCCTCTGCTCGAGCTACAGCAGCTTCATCAGTGGCTTTCCGTGCTGCATCCTCAGCCCATATTGCCTGTTCGAGAAGTTCGGCATGACGGCCTTGGGATTCATTTGTGCCAGCAGCAGGCATTGCAGCATTGCGGACAACAACGAGTATTCTTTCGAGCTGAGCCATCTTCTGAGATTGATCAGCCATGAATTGACGTACTTCGCCAATGAAGACTTCTTCGGCCTGTTGATCATAGTCAGAAGTAGGAGATGAGGATCGAGATGTACCTTTTGTCGGAGGGGACTTGGGTGCTTCCAGATTTCCACCCATGACTTGCAGTTGCGAGTCCACCTCTCGATGTACCTTTTGTCGGAGGGGACTTGGGTGCTTCCAGATTTCCACCCATGACTTGCAGTTGCGAGTCCACCTCTCGATTTATTGTCTGAGGAGCCGCAGGGACACCGGGTTCAGAGCTCGAAGGTAGCTCCATGTCAGGCGCTTCCCGGTTTCCACCTGAGGGATGGATCACTTCTTGCTCTTCACCTCTCGAACCTGAAGCCTCAACTTCAGCAACTGAAGGGATTGGATCAGCCAAGGAGGGATCTTCTGTGTTGGACGCTTCCCGGTTTCCATCCAATGGAAGTTCCCCCTCAGCGTCACTTCTCGAATCAGTGCTGGGAACTTGGTCGTCTGCTGGTGAGGTTGGAGACGAAGTTTCGATAGGTGCTTCCCTGTTTCCACCTTCGATGGTCGTATCTCCCTCCTCAGTACTCCTCGAACCAGCAGGACTTAGGACAATCTGCTCTAAGTTCTCATTGGACTGCATTTCGATCTGCTCCGATGAGTCTGGAATGATAATTATTTCAGGAGCAGTAGGAAAACCCGGCAGTGTGAGCAACGGAACTACACCCTCTCGAACTGTCTGAGCTTCATCGTTGTCAATCGAGGGTGTGGACGCAGGTGGTGGCAAAAGTAGAATAGTGTTGGGTGCCACTCGAAGTGCTTCAGAGGTCTCGAATTCACCTCTCGAAGCTTCTACCTGTTCGTCCAGAGCAGGGTTACTGACTTGGGACAGTGGGATTGCGGCTGTTGCAATATCATCGTGGGCAACCCCAGAAGTCTCTCCTGGACCTCTCGTAAATTCAATGTTTTGTCCCAAGGAGATGGCAGTGGCGAGCCTGATATCTTCTCGAAATTGGGCATCAAGTTCTGGATCCTCCTCAGGCTCAACCTCGATTTCTTCAGCTATTCCTTTGCCCTTATCAGTTCTTCCACTGTTCAGCTTAGACACTCTTGTTTCGTGGGCAAGGTCTAGGAGTTGATGAGCTGGGATCTCTGAGATACCCAACCACTGGAGTGCAAATTGTTCTTCTGCCTCCATCTCAGCTGCTTGGGCCATCAATTGAGTGAAAGGGCTGGTTCTCCAGTTGATCCACCTGATCACCCTAGAGAAGTCATCAAGAATAGGTGCTTCCACTCCCAACTGAGTAGTGACCTCTTCTTCTCCATCATTCTGTTCATCAGACAGAACCTCTGTAGTAGTGATCTCTCGACCATTATCCGAGAGATCATCTTCCAATCTGACATCTGCTATTACTTGAGCAACTGATCTATCAATCTGAGCAGATTCAGTGGGTGTCAACTCAACATTTAGAGCATGTTGCACTGGGTCCCTGACCACAATGCCCTGATCATCAGCAGCTACCATGTAGTCCTGAGCTTCAGCTGCTGGATCATCTATCTCTCGAACCACCTGTCGTGGCTCTTCTGTATCCCCCTGTACTGGATCACTGATCCCAGTACCTTCAACCTCTTGAACCTCCTCTCGAGGTTCTAATACAGATTCACCAGTACCCTCAGCAGTAATATCATCATGAAGATTATCACACAAATCTCTTGACAGGGACCTGGTAGGGGGCACTCTCTCAACCTCAGTGGCCAGTGTAGCCTGAGGTTCCCCCTGGGCTTGTGCCCTGTCCTCGAAGGGTACTTGTATAACTGATGGTGTCACCTCTCGAACCTGGGTGACAACAATATTTTTGGCCCTTTTAGCCCTCAAAGCAACTCTCTGAATCAGAGCATCCAAAGGCTCATCATCAGAGTCCTTCTCCTTGGCTGGGGCTTTCCTTTTGCCCCTTCCTTTTGGCTGTGAGGGAGAAGGTGCAGCCTTACCACCTTTAGCTTTGGGGACTAGAGATTTCGTCCTACCCATATAGGTATTTCGATGAATCTCTTTTCCTTCCCTCAATTCAAAGCCCTTCAGGCTTAAGAGAAATTGTACAACAAAGCCGAAACCAACCTTTTTACTGATCGACAGGTTGGCGTTGGAGACTGAGCGCATCACTTGCTGTTGGAGGAAGTTGAAGATAATATGTGCCCAGTCCAGCTTGTTGTTGTTCCAAATGGCATGGAGGATTTTGAGGAGGTCTAGACTAACCTCGTCAGTTCCGGACACCTTGCCGAGCACAAACTTCATGATTAGGTCGGCAGCGAGAGCAAACCTCTCCTTTAGGTGGTACTTGCGGAGGGCAGAGGATGCTCTGGGTGGTGCAGTCGCTATTCGGATTTTCTCCCAGAAGACTTGCTTGTCCAAGTCGTAATCCGATAGATGCTTGACTGCTTCCTCCGATGACGCGAAATCAAATGCCGCTCTGAGGTCACCTACAGATGTTGTGATGGGAAAATCATTAAAGCGGCTTTCAATTTTACCCTTCATGACCTTGGCATTTGCAAACCATTCTGTGAAGTCGAGGGCGTGAATGGTCCGGTAGTCGTGCGTCATGTATTTCATCAGTCCTGCTTTCTCAAACTTCTTCAGGACTTTTTCCGCCATTTTTGGATTAGGGGAGTTGGTGATGAAGCCGTTTCTGTCAAGGATACTCCCCGCCTTGACTTGTTTGATCTGAGAGCGAATGTGTAGCAACTCCCTCTGATATGCGTCGGAAGATGAGGTTGATGTAGAGGATTCGGACGCCATTGATGAAGGTTAGATGTTTTGGAGGGAATGTGTACTGCGTTTAGGATTTGGGGATTTTGGGTAAATGGTTTTAGCTTGAATCCGGGTAAAGAAGAAGGATTTGGCTTTTATATCATGTGGATTCGGGTTGGATATATGGGTAGGGTTGAATATTTGATCCGAGGAAAGATACCGGTTAATTTCAAAGAAGTAAAAGGTCAGAAATACCCTTTATAACGGTTATGTATGTAATATATGGTAAGGGTATTTTGGTAAAGTATAATGCGGTTTTTGGATATAATGAGATGTTTATACAGGCATGCTCCCATTAACCAAAATAATGCCCTTAAGTGCGGAAAACCGTCAGTAACCGATGACCACGTGGCTAGCATTAATATCCAAAGTTGGTCGTTCCCCCTCATATATTCGTTGAACTTATCAGATTCACCTTGTCTTCCACATGAGTTTAAGGATCTTCCCCCTGAGTGATTGATCCCTAAACCTCCTTATTCCTCCGTCTTGATCTGGTTAAGGATCTTCCCCCTGAGTGATTGATCCCTAACCCTCCTTATTCCTCCGTTCAGAGATATCAGTTTGTTATCTTTCGAAGTGACCTCTCGAACTACCCTTCTTCGAGACATAACGTATATAGACAAACTGATCGGGTGACCTCTCGAACTACCTTTCGAACACAGATTGCAAGAGAAACAAGTTTGATTCATCTAAAAGATATCACTTGGAACATATCCTTAAGTTCATTTAGTGATTTCCAGATACATTACATATGAATCAATATCCTATTAGATTCCCTAGAAACTTTTGTTTGGCCTTGGTCAGCCTAATAGGAATCTATCGTTAAAGCAGGAACTAGCCATCTAAAGTCCTATTTGTCTAATAACAGAACTAGGGGTGGCTATTCCCTTTCTTGTTCTTTTCTCCGGAGCTGCTTACTGTAGTTGGGAGTGACCATCTTCATCGCTAATCCTCTTAAGGTCTTTAGATTAGGTATGATCACCCCTTTGACTGCTGCTGACCTCAGAAAGTCCCATCTGGTCTTCCTCTCCATTTCCCTTGGTTCTCCATTTGGTTGAGGAAGGCTCTTTTCCAGAATGTGCAGCAGTAGAAGTCTCACTTATACGGGACTCTTCTCCTGACTCCAGTATCCCATCGTTGTGGATCTTCTCGTATTTGGGGATCCATTCACCTTGGATGGGAATAGGATTCTTGCTTGGATTATCAGGAAGCTCCGCAATCTGTTCACCCTTCGTTGATTCTGGATAGTTTTCTCCTTGAAAATCTTTGGACTTGACTGCCGGTTTCTTTCCTCTATAAAAGAATGGAACATCATCTTTTCTTTTCTTTTTCTCCATGGGAAGTTGATGATATGAACTTCTGAAAGAAACCCTCTTATTTATAGCCCAATAAGGTTACCACTGTTGAGTCACGGGATGCAATATGAATGACCATTCAATGCTTGTGTAACTCCAAAGCTGCCATAAAGTTGATGAAACCGCTCCTCACATGCGAAACAGTTCATGGCACTAAATACAAGAAGATAAGATTTGACCATTCATCCCAATTCTATCATTCCCAATTCTAACCTTAGTTGAGAGAATCTATTCTCACTTAATGCTTTTGTGAAAATATCTGCAAGTTGCTCCTCTGTCGCAACATATACCAAAGTTATGTCCTTTTTCTCAACATGGTCTCGAATGAAGTGATATTTGATATCAATGTGTTTCGTCCTTGAATGTAATACTGGATTATAAGTGATTTCTATTGCGCTGGTGTTGTCACACATAATCTTAACCTCTTTACATTCAACACCATAATCCAGTAATTGTTGCTTCATCCATAAAACCTGAGCACAGCAACTTCCAGCTGCTACATACTCTGCCTCAGCGGTGCTTGTAGCTAT
>NC_044925.1:12982264-12986905 GCF_003576645.1 Ipomoea triloba
GATGAGTATCCTAGAAATACTCCATCATCTGCCTTTTCTTCAAAAGTTCTTCGTTGAGCCTTCCCATTGTTGTGGATATAGCATTTGCACCCGAATGTGTGGAAGTGGCTTACATTCGGTTTTCTTTCATTCCACAACTCATATGGAGTCTTTCCAACTCCATTCACGATCAAGGACCGATTTTGGGTATAGCACGCTGTGTTGATTGCTTCTGCCCAAAATCCTTGTGATATGTTGGCTTGCGAGAGCATGGTCCTTGCGGCTTCTTTGAGAGTTCTGTTCCTTCTTTCAGCAACCCCGTTTTGTTGAGGCGTTCGAGCAGCTGACAGTTGATGATGAATCCCGTTCTCGTTGCAGTAGCTCTCGATTACTTGATTAACGAACTCTCCACCTTGATCTGACCGGATCTTTAGTATCGAGACATCCTTTTCAACTTGAACTTGCTTCAAAAGATTTGGCAGGGCAACTTTTGTCTCGCTTTTCTTGGTTAAGAACACGGTCCATGTGAATCTTGTGTAGTCATCTACTACCACAAGAGTATACTTCTTTCCCTTTATGCTGGGTGGATCTACTGGGCCAAATAAGTCCATGTGAAGAAGGCTTAATGGTCTAGTGGATGATGTCTCGGCTTTGCTCTTGAAAGAGGATTTGATCTGTTTGCAACGTTGACAAGCCTCACAAATTTTATCCTTTCGAAACGTCACTTTGGGCAGTCCTTCCACTAAGTTCCTCTTAGTAAGCTTGTTGATAGTCTTGAAGTTCAGATGTCTAAGCTTACTATGCCAATCCCAGCATAAATCTTCCTTGCTCCTTGCTAGCATACATAGGGATGGTTTTGCAGACCTCCAATCCACTATGTACATGTTTCCTTTCCTTGCTGCTTCCAAGACGACTTCGAGAGATTCCTCGCTCATAATCTGGCATTTGCTTTTGGTGAAGATAACTTTGTAGCCCTTGTCACAGAACTGGCTTGTACTAAGGAGATTGAACTTGAGCCCTTCAACGTAGGATACTCCCTTAATAACCAGCTCATTCTTTTGAATTTCACCAACAGCTTTTGTGCGTCCCTTCTTCTCGTTGTCGCCAAATGTCACCAAGGGACCTTCGATAGGTTGGATGTTCTCTAGTAGTGTTAGATTTCCCGTCATATGTCTTGAACATCCACTGTCAATGAACCACACGTCCCTGGTATCCTGCAAGGAAATTAAGCAAGTTTAGTTACCCAAACTTTGGGTCCTGGTGGGTTAGTGAGTTTAGGCATCCATTTATACCTTGTGCCCATTATTCCAGGCCTAGGCGCAATGTAGCCATTGTACGTTTGATAATCATAAGGAATGCTAGCAAATGTTTTGGGCCTCTTTGGTGCATAAATCAAATTAGGTATAGACTTTTCGATCGGCTTATGCACCATGCCTTTCATACGCTGTTTGGTCATGTGAAATTGCTGAAAGTGAGGTTTCTTCCAGAACTTGTGATTCGATGACCAATTCTCACTAGATGGATAGAGTCTGCCTTTCTCCATCCGTGAGTTCCTAACTGTGTGGATCTCAGACCTTCCATATTTGCCTTGAGGCGCATTATATGGAATGTAGCTCTTTTTGTACTTGGAATGGCCTTGCGAGAGATAGCGAGGTGATCTCTCGATATTGTTTACCCGGCCATTCTTCGTAGCTTTCCTATACTTTCCATTGCTGGTGTATAGGGACGGTTTATGAATAGCTACTCTGGTCTTTTCTGTTGGTCCTTTATGACCTTTATTTGGTTTGGGTTGAGATCCTCCATTTCTTGAAGTTCCCAAACCATTGGTCTGCTTATCTCTCGAGAGATTGTTCCGACGAAACCCGAGACCGGTTCTGTCATTTGCTGGTCTGTAATCATCCACCATTTTCTCCATAGCTTTGGAGGAATTAGTGTATGATGCTATAACCTTTCTAAGATTTAGCTCTCTGGTCTCTCGAGCTTTGCACTCTTCAGTCAGTAGGGTTACTTTAGCTTCTAACTCACTTACTTTGAGAGTTAGCTCTGAATTCTCTTTCGAGACGTTCTTAAGCATATCTCTTTCAGCGGTTAGCTTGCTGTTTTCTTCCCTAATTTTGGCATGAGTGCTGTTAGCGACTGCGAGATCCCTTTTAAATGTTTCAAGCATCTCAAAGGGATCTTCATAGCTTCTGAAAGAAGAACAACGAGAGGTAGAAGTAGAGTAGCGAGATGTGGAAGTAGAGGTTACCTCATTGTCAATGGCCATTAGGCATTGACTCTCTTCTTCCTCGGTGTATAAGCAGATGAGTCCCCTCTCATCTTCTGAGCTGCTGCTGCTTTCACTGGAGCTCGACGTCTCGGACTCCTCGATTGTTCTCTCGAGTTCCTCAGCAACAAGCGTCTTTCTGCGCAAATGTTTCTTTGTATCTCCTTTGAAGCCACTTTGTGCTGGCTTCTCTTTGGATTCCTCCTTTCTCCTGGAGTCCCTGCCTTCTTGGCCTTGATACTTGCTTACCTTAGGGTAAGGACAGTCAGCCTTGAAGTGCCCCGGTCTCCTGCAGTTGTAGCATAGACCTTGATCTTCTTCCTCCATTTTTCTGGATGTGTATCTCTCATTTTTCCTTCTTGAGGAGGAAGGTGAACTTGTATTGCTTTCCGGTGCCTTCTTCATGAACTTCCTGAATTTTCTTATGAAGAAAGCAAACTGTTCGTCAGATAAAAAATCAGTGGGATTAGAATCTGACCTTGAGGAGGTGGTTGGTTGGTCCGCAACCAATGCCACATTCCGTCTGTCCACCACGTCCTCATCTCTCGGAAACATCTCAAATTCGAAGGCTTTGAGATCTCCGAATAGTTGGTCGGTTGTGGTGTTCTTCAAATCCCTGTGATCACGCATTGTGATCACCTTCATTTCCCACTCCTTGGTAAGGCCTCGTAAGACCTTCAGGTTTAGCTCCTTTTGTGGAATCTCCTTCTCGAGATCACTGATCTCTATTGATAGCTTCATGAAACGAGATTCCATGCTGTCGATGTTTTCCCCTGGCTTCATCTTGAAGTCTTCGAACTTCTTCATGGCCACGGTGAGCTTGTTCTCCTTTTCCTGTTCGTCACCTTCACCAATTAACATCAAAGTATCCCATACCTCTTTCGCCGTTTTGCACTTTCTTACTTTTGGAAAGATGGTTTCGTCTATAGCTCTGAAGAGAATATCCTTGGCAATGTTGTCCAAGTTGTTTCTCTTCCTATCATCACTTGTCCATTCTTCCCTAGGTTTGGGAACATACTTTGGTGTATCCCTGGTTTGCTCAGCAGCCGTGTTTACCATCATGATCTTGACTGGTCCAGATGTTATAACTTCGGCCATCTCATCATGGAGGGCTGATAGATACGCAAGCATGCGTGTTTTCCAGTCATCGAACCTGCTAAGATCAAAGAGAAGATGTCTCGACAACATGCTGTCCAATTTTAAAATTTATCTCGTGCTTTGAAAATATTTTCAAAAGATTTTTCAAAGAAGGATCTCTAGGCAATATAAACAAAGGTTTATATCGATCAGAGAACTTGCTCTGATACCAATTGTTGGTCCCAAGGGGATGGGGTACAAGTCTAGGGGGGGGGGTGAATAGACTTGTATAAGATTTTGCAAATCTTTTCAACCTCTCGTGTGTATTGAACTTAGGATGTTTAGGTTCGATACCTCACGAGGTGAAGACAAAGTTTTATGCGCAGCGGAAATGTTATCCCCTTTTAGTTAGCACGAGTTTGAGTTAGTTCGAGAGGTGTGTTTATATGTAGTGCAATCGAGAGGTTAGCGAGAGATAAAAGCAGTAAGTAAATGCAAGAGAGATTTTTAAGTGGTTCGGCCAACCCGCCTACGTCCACTCTTCTTCCAGAAACTCCCTGGAAGGATTGCACTAAAAACTTCCCTTTTTAGTACAATATCGAGCGCTTGAGCTTTGATCACGAAGCCCGCCTCAAGCCTCAGGTTTTTCGCCCCGCTTCTTGTTACTCCACCTATCGAGCACTTGACCTTTGATCACCAAGCCCGCGTCAAGCCTCAGGATCTTCACAAGACAGCTCCCAGGTTACTCCGCCTCTCCAAGGTCTTTCTCCCCGCTTCCAGCTACTCCACCTCTCGAGCACTTGACCTTTGATCACCAAGCCCGCGTCAAGCCTCAGGTTTCTTTCACTCGGACAGCTGCCAGGTTACTCCACCTCTCTTGCTTAATCCAAAGCAAGGTGTTTTTGGTTGTCACAGTTGAATGTAACAGACTCCAATCTGACCACAAGCTATCGTTGAATCAACTTCGATGTAGAGCAGCTTCGGTCACCTTCTAGATGTATAACAGTTTAAGCTTTGTAACTCTCTTAAACACTAAGATGTGTTTTCTCGCTGTTTTGAATATCAGGATGATATTCCAAATTGAGCACTTGCACTTGAACGTTTTAGTCAGACACCTCTTTCGAATTTTCTAACACTCTTTTTTTTTTCTTTCATGTCTTCACGTCCTTTTTATATGAGAGTTGAGGAATAATTCCGTTGGAGGGAAAATTATTCCGTTTGAAATTTGTCTCCCATGCTGATCATGGGTCTTGCATATTTTCAGCATATTTCATGGAGTGGTGATCTTGTAACTTGAACCTCTTTGTCTTGTAGTGAAT
>NC_044925.1:12987001-13009390 GCF_003576645.1 Ipomoea triloba
TATCTCCATGATATTCTTCTTCTCCAAACTTTAAGTATGCTTCCTGACCGTCATTCAGCATTACTGGAGAAGTGTCAGTTTATCGAGACCAAGGTTGATGTCTCGATTGTTTGATGTCTCGAACTCAAATATCGAGAGGTCTATCTCTCGAACTCTGTTTATGTCTCGAACTGGATAGCTGTATCGAGAGGTACTACCTCTCGAACTCTGCTTATGTCTCGAGACTTAGTTGATGTCTCGCAGACCCTTATTCCTCCAGTGTTGTCCTGTGCCTTCTTCTGTTTTATCTATGAAATTACAACACGAGATTGTGCCTTCTTCTGTTTTATCTATGAAATTACAACACGAGATTTCTAAGATGTTCAAACAAATTTACCTCAAGCTACACGAGATTTCTAAGATGTTCAAACAAATTTACCTCAAGCTTAAATATTTTCCGAGTTGAGCTCAGAGTTACCCGGTTGTATTTTCGCTCTTGGTTTACTTGTCGAACTTACAGCGTTTTGCCTATGTATCGAGACTTGGGGATTTCTACTTATCAGTTGGTATCATCAAAACCTATTACATGATGTTCCTAACAACATGAGTTACTGGACTGATTTTATTATCATATTAATGTCATGATTTAAATGTTATTTAATCCTTCAACTCCTATATAAGTTGATTGTAGAGCAGCAGATTTTACACACAACGAAAATCTATTTTCTCTCTCGAAACTCTACTTCTACTCCTTTCTAGCCAATTGTGTTCTTCCCTTGCTCTTGTTCACTGGGTTCCTTTGTTTGAGTGCTCAAACATTGAACTATAATACGTTTTATCCTTGGAAACCTAGGCTACAACGCTCCTAGCATATTGGGAGGTAGCAAATTAGGTTTTAAGGAAAGAGTGATTCGCTTGACTCGTATTAACCACATACCAGGAAACCCTTTCGTGCTTGTGCTTGTTATTTCTCTAAAAATATTATTTTCGTAACAGTTCCAAACATAAAAACACAATTTCTTGATTAGAACTTGAAGGTGTTAGTTATTGGTGAGGTGTTAGTTTAATGGTGAGGTGTGTAATGTAGGTGATAAAACGAAGAGTCAAGACTCCCTGAGTGTCGGTCTCAAGGATGGCAAATTGGAATTGAATTAGATGTTGGCATTTAGGATGTTAAGAGGTAAGAGTTGCAAGAACTAACTAGGAACAAAAGGATAACAATGCATAGGTTGGAAAAGGTACTAAACATTATCAAAACATAACTAAAGCAAAGCGGATGGGGTTAGGATATATCGGAGCTTGCATTATTTGGCTATGGTAGGGAATGAAATGCCAATCAATCTAGCTAAAGGGACTCGTTATACAATCCCGAGTGACGTCACACTCGAGCTCCCAATCCTCATTCGATTGGGGAATTTTATCAAACACCTTGCCTACGAGTTCCCTCTGGGCCTCATCCTCCCGGATAGAGGGCGGGAGATGTGAGCATCTAGCTCTCACCCATTTGCGATATCTCGCCAAATGGGTGATCTTAGACTCTCGAAGAGATCGGGTACCTCGATCCAANACACGAGATTTCTAAGATGTTCAAACAAATTTACCTCAAGCTTAAATATTTTCCGAGTTGAGCTCAGAGTTACCCGGTTGTATTTTCGCTCTTGGTTTACTTGTCGAACTTACAGCGTTTTGCCTATGTATCGAGACTTGGGGATTTCTACTTATCAGTTGGTATCATCAAAACCTATTACATGATGTTCCTAACAACATGAGTTACTGGACTGATTTTATTATCATATTAATGTCATGATTTAAATGTTATTTAATCCTTCAACTCCTATATAAGTTGATTGTAGAGCAGCAGATTTTACACACAACGAAAATCTATTTTCTCTCTCGAAACTCTACTTCTACTCCTTTCTAGCCAATTGTGTTCTTCCCTTGCTCTTGTTCACTGGGTTCCTTTGTTTGAGTGCTCAAACATTGAACTATAATACGTTTTATCCTTGGAAACCTAGGCTACAACGCTCCTAGCATATTGGGAGGTAGCAAATTAGGTTTTAAGGAAAGAGTGATTCGCTTGACTCGTATTAACCACATACCAGGAAACCCTTTCGTGCTTGTGCTTGTTATTTCTCTAAAAATATTATTTTCGTAACAGTTCCAAACATAAAAACACAATTTCTTGATTAGAACTTGAAGGTGTTAGTTATTGGTGAGGTGTTAGTTTAATGGTGAGGTGTGTAATGTAGGTGATAAAACGAAGAGTCAAGACTCCCTGAGTGTCGGTCTCAAGGATGGCAAATTGGAATTGAATTAGATGTTGGCATTTAGGATGTTAAGAGGTAAGAGTTGCAAGAACTAACTAGGAACAAAAGGATAACAATGCATAGGTTGGAAAAGGTACTAAACATTATCAAAACATAACTAAAGCAAAGCGGATGGGGTTAGGATATATCGGAGCTTGCATTATTTGGCTATGGTAGGGAATGAAATGCCAATCAATCTAGCTAAAGGGACTCGTTATACAATCCCGAGTGACGTCACACTCGAGCTCCCAATCCTCATTCGATTGGGGAATTTTATCAAACACCTTGCCTACGAGTTCCCTCTGGGCCTCATCCTCCCGGATAGAGGGCGGGAGATGTGAGCATCTAGCTCTCACCCATTTGCGATATCTCGCCAAATGGGTGATCTTAGACTCTCGAAGAGATCGGGTACCTCGATCCAACAAGATCAACACAATCATACACACAATTTAGCAAGATCAAAGGTAAATCAAATCACATTTGGCAATATCAAATCATAAGTGCAAAGCTCATAAAATCCTAGCCCTATCCTAAAATCTAGCCACTCATGGGCTTCACAAACACCATATACTATTAAAGATCAAGATTCAATAACAATAACAATAGAAAATGCAAATGAAATCAAAGAAAGAAGGGATTCAACAAAGGGATTTGAAAAGAAATCACAATGAATAAGGAAAGAGTGTACCAAAAATGGGAACAAGCAATTGCAATTCAACCCCCTTCACTTTCTTCCCAAGCTTCCTCTCTCTAAAATTCCTACTCTAAAACCTAATCTAAAGGTTGGAAAGTGTAAAAATGATGAGATCCCCTATGATTTCCGCCAAAGCCCCTTTAAATAGTGTTGATTCTAGGTCGCGTACGGGGTGCGTACGGTCGTACGTGGCCGCGTACGCGACAGTCTTCTGGTCATTTGCTCCTCATTCACGCGTGAATGTGCTCGTGGACACGTACTGGAATTCATTCACGTGGTATTCACGCGTGGATGCAGCATTTTGGGCCCTCGGGACTTCTGTCTTGCTCGATTTTGCTCGTTTTGCTCATTTTTCGTGCCTAACGGCTCCCGGGACCTGTGGAACATCTTAAAAATACACCAAGGGTAGCTTTGCGTGTGGTTATCGAATTAAAGCACATAATATTGTAAATTAGTCACATAAGGATACCGAAATGCTATAAAACTATCCCTATTTATATCCAAATATATAGGTATCTTGGTAACTTATCAGAACTAATCCTCAACTATCAACTTCTCAAGTCCTCAACTCTTCATTAATAACCTAGAAGTAATAATAATAATAATAATAATAATAATAATAATAATAATAATAATAATAATAATAATAATAATAATAATAATAAATAATTGAATAGTAAAATTATAATTATGCATATTTAATTGAACTTTTAAACAAAATAATTTAATAAATACCTCTAAGGTTCTAACTCATGAGGAAGGAATAAATCTTCATCAATTTTATAATCTTTCAAGATGTAATTACCTACAAATATCATTTCAGTATTGTAAAGAATAATTAATTAAAAAAATTAGTTCAAATAAAATTTCTTACTTTCAAGCAACTAACTTTAAGAACAGAATAATGCTCCAAAATATTTGGATGAAGTTTACTACGATGAAACTAGAATTGCAAATATATCATTGGAAATCTTACTCATCATTGGATATCCCCTTCCTTAAGTTTGCCACAATTTTAAAACATGCAATTCATCATGAAATGGTAACCACTTAGCCTCTAAATAATGGTCTAACTTGATTTCTGAGAAGTTTGCATAAAGAGTTTCAATGTGTTCCTAAGTGGATCATCTTGATTCAAATTCTCGCCTTCAACATTAGATTGGATGTTTTTACTTGCTATAGAAGAACATTGATATTCACACAACAATCATTACAATATGTCTTAACTCTTTTAGTTTCTGATGCAACTTTATCTCCATAAAATTTCCAAAGAAAAATTTAATGACTCCTAACTTTTACATTGGGTTAAGAACATTAACTATTGCCAAAATCCCATGCACCACTTTCCAATATTTATCAAACTTTACGAGCATACTCTTCGTCATATTTGCTATCATCAAATCAGTTGACTCACCCCAAGTATGCAAAAAGAAAAATTAAAAAAAAAAAAAAACCTTAATCTCAAACATCAATAAGAAAAAAAAATATTGGAAGTTAGATATTTCCTTCTAGAAAATGCATTTGATGCTTTATAAAACACTTCCAACTTTTCACAAATGCTCTCAGCTAACTCACAATCTTGTTCAAATGGTGCACAAAGAAATGCAGACTCTTTTTGGTCCAAATGATTAAAAAAATATTTGATAAAACATCAAATAAATAGAATTCCATAGTCTTACAGTCTTGCACTAATTGTTTAGAGTATTCTATGCCCAAATGTGTTTCACTTTCTATAAAAATTTATTGTCTTTTGGTGTGGCTAACAAAAAACTAACACTTTCTCTAACTCTTTCTAGTGATGCCCCATAACTATTAACCCATCTTGCACTATCAAATTCAAGATATGAGCACAACAACGCATATAAAGAAAATTTTCCACCAAATAAAAGATACTTACGATTAAGCTTGGACAAAATGTGGTAAATTAAAGCATCATTAGTTGAACAATTATCAACAATTATTGAAGACAGCTTCCTCTCAAGATTCCAATCCAATACACATTTCAACATTTCTTTTCAAAGAGCCAATGATGTATGTAGAGTTAAATAAACCTAACTTTAAAAAAAAAATTGCACAAGAACTAGTATAAGCAAATATACAATAAATAATTTTGCAAATTGTACAATATGTCATCAACTAGTATAAAAAATTACACAATAAATAATTTCACAAAGTGTACATACCTCAATATCAAATTATGTAGACTCTAATCATTGTTGTCAACAAAGTGTGTTGTAATAGCCATGTATCCCTTCTTTTGATTAGATGATGTCCACATATCTGTGGTCAATGCAACTCTATTTGACCCTATTTGAGCTTCTATTCATAGCTTCAATACGTGTGGTCTTTTGAGGCTCATACATCTTCAAAATATCCACTCTAATTGTATTCTGACTAGGCATCTTCAACAAAGGTTGAGTAATATTCATGAACTCTCATAAATTATAAGGGTTCTATTTGTTATGTTTTCCAAAAAGAATATAGCTTGGTTGCTCAACTATATTGTTGTTAATTCATTTTATCTTGGGAGGTTGATACTACAACACTTCTAGCATCCCTTCCGACGCAGCAAATCAATTTTAAGGAAAGTTTGTTTGACAAACGACTTGAATTTGATTCTTTGAATTAACTTTCTTGTTCACTTAGACCTATAATAAATTTTCTATAGTGTTCACTTTATGTAGTGGTTGTGGTCTATGCTGCATGATTGATCACATTCAACTATGAAGAGCAAAGAGGTGAATCTACATATTAATTCTCCACACATCAAAGTTTTCTTGAGAATTTTTTGGAATGCGATCCATACTTTGTTTAAAAATGAAATTTTAAGAAAAGAAAGCTACAAGTTTTGTGAAGGAATCAACAGCTCTACTCTTCCTATACATATGATTAGAATATATACAAATACAAGTTGAGTTTTCTAGGTAGTTCATTGTTTAACAGTCGCGTTGCTTCCCTTCTTTTTTTAAAAAAAATTAATTTTTTAGTATCATCATCATAATCATAATCATAATCATAATCATCATCATCATCATCATCATTATTGTTATTAATGAAATATATGTATAGCCTTTAAGTCATTTTACATGTTAACTGCTAACTTAAACAATAAATTTTACCAAACATTTTTTTACAAACCGTTGATACAATCCGCTTATCAAACTCGCTAATACAATCCGCTATTCGCTAACCACTAACGCAATCCGCTAACCACTGATTGCCAAACAAACCCTATTACTCCTTTGACATTTATTCTAAAGTGTTAGGATCACATGCATCTTTCTTAATAATTGAGCCCAATATATGTTTTTTTGTAAGTATTATTTATCAACATATATTATATTATTACCCATACTCATGTCTTTTGGGAGTTAGAATAGAGGATTTTGCCGTTTTATCTTTACTAAGCATTAATCTAATGTTTATTGGTCTTGACTAAAATACATTTATTGAATACCTTCAATAGACTTAATTGCTTAAAGACTTTGCCAATAGATATCCCTTTGATAAATCTACCTTTTACCGGTGTTATGTGTCTAACATTTGACATAATTTGCCATCAATGTTACTTTGGATGTATGTCAATATTTGGTTTTGAATCTCTGTTCATAGAAATTTCTCTTCTTATTTATGTTTCAAGCCTTCTATAACAAAATGCTACGTTTGTTTCAAGTTTTCCAATCATGACTTTTGCAAGTCCAATAAGTTTGCTATAATTATAATCATTCTAATATCATTGTGTATCTCTATCGGCTTAGCTTAATCTTTGAGGTAACTTTTTAAGTCCTAATTTTTTTTATAGATTTATTGGGACCGGCTCCACCATAAACCAGGTATAGAGGTACAAGACAGTAGGAAAATAGTAGTATTATTATCCGGGGCGCTAGGCCCAAAATAGTACGTACAAAGTTCGAGATACTGGTCGAAAACATCGACCCAAAGAATAAATACTATAGCCCTAAGGAATTGGATAAGAATATTACCGTAGCTACTAAGAATCGAACCATGGTATATGCCTTGAAGGTTAGGAACCTATACCACTGGACCAGGGGGGATTAAGTGATTTTCGGGATGATGTCTTAAAGGGAGGGAAGGGTGCATTATATAGTGTAGAGGGTCTTCCAGATTATTGACAAGTGTACGGTATCGAATAGTCCTCTCTATCCATCCTCCAGCTTCACACCCACCATCTCTACCACCCCTCTCTACCCCCCTACTACCAATCCCCCCCCCCCCGGGCGGGGGCATTGATGCTGCGCTGGGGTGCACGGTCCCCGCTAGCCACACCATGCCAAGGAGAGTCCAGTGAGCCCACTGCACCTTGTTAGTCATGTACCATCCAATAGGGTCCAATCACTACCCCTTTCATATCTCCATGCCACGATCACGAACCTGCACCAACCCAAACTACACCCCTACCAGTGCGGGTGCATTGGTACTTCAGTGGATGCTTAGACCCTGCTAGCCACGCCACTTCATGGGAAGTTCGATAGCTTAATCTTACTAGCCATACGCTAGCTGGCAGGTTCAATTACCAACCCCCACCCCCACCCCTAATGTCATGCTATACCGCACCACCCCACACACAACAATGCACCACAACCTATCGCCTCAAGAAGAGGGGGAGCGGGTGGCGAACTTGGTGCCATGCTAGAGGCACGAGGCACGCCTCAACCGTCCGAGCCAGCGCCCCAACCAACGTGGCCACCCAGGTGGTCGGCGGCACCCCCTGCACTACCCTAGAAATGGGGGTGCATGTAGGGTGCGCGGGGGCACACCATACACATTAGACACGCTCCCTCCGGTGGGGACCAGCGTCCCCACCAACGACCTACTCCGGTCATCCACCACCGGTCGGCAACACCCCAGGTCAGTCCACCATCTTCTACGTGTCCTCCCTCCTCCTTTCACCTTGGCAACACCCCTATCTTTTAATACTTCGCTCCATGCATCCTTATTTCCATAGCCCAATATTCTTCCATTATTCTTGTTGGGCCAACATCTCAGCAATACAAATGGACACCTCGCTTGGGGCCAAGAGCTTCCCGATGAAATGGGCCCCTCGGGTACCTATATCCCCATCACAAGTCCCCCACTTTCTTTATACATCTGGATGACTGAAGGAAGTAAAATTCAACACCACCACAGCCTCCAAATTTCCATCCTCTTTTCAAACTCAAATTCTAATTCCCAAATTTTCCAGACAAACATCGCACCCTACCACCACCGTATGCCGTTGTCAAATGCCATCACTGCCATTGTCATGTGTCACGCCATTACCACGTGACCTTGCTACACACCACATGCCTTATGGACTCCAACTAGCCCCCTTCCCTTAATGTTTGAATTCCTCACCAATCACCACGCCATCCCTAATCGACCATCGATTCATTGCCTGTTTCATCACCCAGTGTTAAGAGGTCGAGGTGACCCCTCAATTGTCACTTTTGTTACATATGTTTAATGTGAGTAATAGTGGGCCCTGACTTTTGGTGGTAGAGCAATCGCGGTGGAAGTCTGGTTTCGCGAGACAAATGAGGGGCATGCATAGATTCTGCGGGAGTGCGAGACAGCCTTCTACATCTCCTTTTCTACCAGGCTTAGTAATTGTTGTGTTCTCAACCATTTCCTGCATTTTTTGACGGCATATCTTCCTTGTTGTGTTTTTCCTTAGCTGTATCTGCCTCTACACCCAGCTGCCCCTGTACCTCAAGTCCCCCATTCTTTTTTTGGAAAGGGAATGATTCCATATCGTCAAGATCCTCACAGTTATACTGATATGTGGGTCCGCCTACCTTGTCGGCGATTTGTCAGGATAACTTAGCTCTCACACGTACCTCGCAAAAAAGAGAAAGAGATTTTTTCGCCTTCCCTTTGCATGAGCTCATAGAGATGCCTCGCCCCGAGGGGTGTTCCGCACTAAGAAACAGGATATAAATATGTCAACCGCTGAGAAACGGGATAATAATATGTGACCACTGAGAAGTGGGATAATAATATGTCGACGGTTGAGAAGCGGGTTAATAATATGTATTGACCATGATTGTGCATGTATGTCGTGCGCATGGCCGCTTACCCTACCCTGCAAGCCTAATGCGCGCGCATGTGGGTTGCCTCTAGAGCAACGCAATCCCACATGCCTGTGTAAAAGGTGCGCATGGGTCGCCTTCCCTGCCTTGTAAGCCCAGTACGCGCATGTGGGTTGCCTCGAGCAATGCAAGCCCACATGCCTGAGTGAGAGGTGTGCATGGGCCGCATTCTCTGCCTTGCAGGCCTAGTACGTGCATGTGGGTTGCCTCTAGAGCAACGCAAGCCCACATGCTTGAGTGAGAGGTGCGCATAGACCACCTTCCCTGCCCTGCAAGTGTAGTACGTGCATGTGGGTTGCCTCTAGAGCAACGCAAACCCACATGCCTAAGTGCTTAGGTACGCATGGACCGCCTACCCTACCCTACAAGTCCAATACGCGCATGTTGGTTGCCTCCAGAGCAACGAAAACCCACATGCCTGAGCATGCATAACAGATATGAGATATGGGCAAATAATTTGGGAAATAAAAAGCTTTACTAAACTAAGTTTTGGTGTACTCACGATAGAAAAATGAAGGTAATGTCTCTCATTCCAGCATTAGTTGCGGCTTCCCGCCCCTTGCGCTGAGGCCCCCTAGGTGCCTTTCTCGTTGCTAGTTAAGGCCTAACTGCGGGTCTAGGGAAAGTTCGCTTATGACTCGGCCATTTCGGCGTACCTCTAGTTTGATTGCACAAAGGGGGAGGGTAAAACGGGTAGAAACTAGAAACGCATGTTTTTCGTAGCGTTCCCCACAGACGGCGCCAATGATGGTTTTATTGGGACCGGGTCCACCATAAACCGGGTATAGAGGTACAAGACGGTAGGAGAATAGTAGTATTATTACCTGGGGCGCTAGGCCCAAAATAGTACGTACCCGAAATACTGGCCCAAAGAATACATAAATAATAAATACTATAGCCCTAAGGAATTGGATAGGAATAATACTGTAGCTACTAGGAATCAAACCCTGGTATATGGATTGAAGGTTAGGAACCTATACCACTGGACTAGGGGTGATTAAGTGATTCCCGGGATGATGTCTTAAAGGGAGGGAAGTGTGTCTTATATAGTGTAGAGGGCCTTCTAGATTGTTGACAAGTGTACGGTATCGAATAGTCTTCCCTATCCATCCTCCATATGTCTATGCATGCATCATGTCTTTACCCACGTCTTCAGCTTCTCACCCACCATCTCAACCACCCCTCTCTACCCCCTCCCCCGGTGGGAGCACCGATGGTGCGCTGAGTGCATAGTCCCCGCTAGCCACACCATGCCACGGAGAGTCTAGTGAGCCCACCTTGTTGGTCATGTGCCATCCAATAGGGTCCAATCACTACACCTTCCATACCTCCATGCCACGATCACGAACCTGCACCAACCCAAACTACCACCCCTGCCAGTGGGGATGCCATTGGTACTTTAGTGGATGCTTGGACCCTGCTAGCCACGCCACTTCATGGAGAGTTAGATGGGCTAATATTGCTAGCTATACGCTAGCCGGTAGGTTCAATTACCAACCCCCCCCCCCTAATGTCATGCCATACCGCACCACTCCACACACATCAATACACCACAGCCCACCGCCTCAAGAAGAAGGGGGCAGGTGGCACGCTCGGGGCCATACTAGGGGCACGAGGCACGCATCAACCGTCCAGGTCAGCACCCTAACCAACATGGCTACCCAGGCGGTCAACGGCACCCCCCGCACTACCCTAGAAATGGGGGTGCATGTACACGTTGGACACGTTCCTTCCTGTGGGGACCAACGTCCCCACCGACGACCTACTCCGATCATCCACCACAGGTCAGCGACACCCCAAGTCAGTCCACTATCTTCTACATGTCCTCCCTCCTCCTTTCACCTTGCTGGCAACTCCCCTATCTTTTAATGCTTTGCTCCATGCATCCTTATTTTCATAGCCCAATAGTCTTCAATTATTCTTGTTGGGCCAACATCTCAGCAATACAAATGGACACCTCGCTTGGGGCCGAGACCTTCCCGATGAAATGGGCCCCCCGAGTACCTATATCCAGATCATTTTTAATCCTTATATAAATTTTTCTAAAACTAAAGATTACAAGTTGTTTTAGAGGGTTCTAAATTCCTTATACAATTTATTTAGCATCATAAACATTTATTAAACATTGTTACTAGCCGTTACTCTAAGATGTCTTCATGAATAATACTTCTAATATATCAATAGTACAAATTTTACCCTAAATAACACAAAATTGCTCTACCCTAATTTACTTCAATTGTTTTAGAAATATTGTCCATTTTGACCGGACACACAAATTTTGGAGATTATATTTAATGCATTAATTCATGCATAAAAAAAAACAACAATTTTTTGGACATTTTAGACCGAATAATTCCCTGAAATTGAAGTATTGACAAAGTGACATAATTTTATTTTATTTTAAAAGTAATTTTAAAAGCCAAGTTGGCTTGAAAGGTTTTAGGCCGAGGTGATTGCCTTTTGTAATTTTATATTTGTATTTATTTATTATGTTGTTATATTATAATGTAATGTAAAAGTGAGATTAATTTTAAGAAGGTAGAGATGTAGAAAAATGTAATAATGAAGAAATTATAAATTTGATGATGTGAAAATATGATCAAATTTTAAAAGTGAAAAGTATTGTAAAAATACAGATAATTTATATGTAAAATTGTAAGTTACATTTAACCAAAAAAAAAAAAAAAAAAAAAAAAGTTTTGCCTTAAAGAGCTAGTAGCTAGAGTGGACCATGTATCGGAGTAATTTCAAAAGTAATTGAATGTAGCAGTTTCACGTGTATACATTGAAATATTCAAAGTAAACACCCCTTTGGGCGTGGTCTTTGGGACAACATCAATCATCAATGTCAGACACCAAAATAAATGTCCACATATTCTATTCACAATTTTATAAATACAAGAAAATTCTTCAAGTTTAAAGTTATCATTAGCGATGTAAGTCTCCCTCACTTTTTAAAATAAATTCCACTTCTATTTCATCAAATTTATAAATTTTTCACTGTTCTACATTCCTACAAATTTCTTTTACTTTTAAAAATAGATCTTAATTTTATATTATATTATAAATATAATAACAAAATAATAATAAAAGCAATAAAATTGCTAAAGACTTTGTGGTCTAGTGGCATCCGGTGTCTCGATTGGTTCGAGCTTCAGTGGAGTCAACTGTTGACTCTTTGTGCTTGTAGCTATGAACAGATATAAAATTATACCCCTTCTCCGGATTAACTTGCCCATGATGTTCTCAAATGTAACAGAAAATGTTATTTCTACCATTTTAAATATTAATTTGATATATATCATACCCTTTCTTTCATTGACTCTATATGATTTAATTGATTTTGTTAAGAGTTATTAATCGATACCATTTAATACAAAAATGTTAATATAAGCAATATTTAAAAACTTTATTTCTCTCACTAAATTATTATATAATATTCATTCATTATTTATTTTCATTGCTCACTCATAAATTGACTTATGTCATGTACTGTATATATTAATAAGTGAATTTTGTAGGAATATAACATTATTCTATCTATAAAAGCTTATAAAAAAATTTATTTTATTTTATTTTATTTTTATATGAATTGGTCGACTCACTACGGAAAAATAAAATAATTTCAAACACTAATAATATATATATATATAAAGCTAACACCTTAATAATATGTTAAAAATTTATTTTAAAGAAAAAAAAAAGGCAAATGTAGTGTGAATCGTAATATTATTTAACATAATACATGAAACACTAATAACATAAATGAACAATTAAATTTCTTGAGCAGCATTGTCGCATTGACGCTGACCTGTGCGCCAATCATGTTAGGGAGATGACGGAAAAAAGAACAATGATTGGCTAAATTTGTTTTTGTTTTTTTGTTTTTTTAGTATTACTGAATTTGTTTAAATTTCTATTTGTGAATAAATTGAAAATCGACATCAAATCTTACAAATTACAAATATAAATATAAGGAAAAAATGTCAAATAGACATCTGAACTTCTTGCTTTTATGCAATTGGGTCACTAAACTTAAAAAGAGTGCAATTGAACCATCAAACAAGTAAAATTTGTGCAATTGAAACATTTTTTTAAAATTTTCCAGTAAAATCCAATTATATTACTTATATGTATGTATTAAGAGTTGCATTTTCCTCTACCATACTAGTTGGGAGTCAACATTGAAATGTTTTTAATTCAAATTAAATTTTAAAAAAATAGAAAAATGTTCTAATTGCACATATTTTACTTGTTTGATGGTTGGATTGCACACTTTTTAAGTTCAATGACACAATTGTACAAAAGTGATAGTTCAATGACCCATTTGACATTTCTTCCTAAATATAATACGTTAACAGAAATATGCAAATTCTCTAGTGAGACCGTCTCCGCAAATTATATCATAAATTACGATTTATTTTGTATTGTGTACCATGGTCTGAAATGATACTCAGATTATGTGATTGTAAATATATTATGTACCTATAAATAAATTGAATGTTAATTTTAAACATATATGGAATAATTTATTCACTACAAACACATAATATGTTAACTGCATATACATAATATGTTAATTGTAGTAGACACATAATTTATTAACTGAAGGTACATAATATGTTAACTACATGTACATACTATGAATGGCATTTTGAATCAAAGTCCACAACGCAAGGTTGACATCAGTTCATGGTATAATTAGTGGACTGTCTCACATGTTTCAATCCATGGGACGGGTTGGATCAATATAATTTGAGTCTTATGGTGTATATATGGACTTACTAGTTAGTAATATTATTTTCTAATATTGATATATTTACCGTTATGTTATGTTATTACTTTATTCATTTCAAAATGGATATTACATTTATGCTATAAAGTACTAAGTATAATGCTTAAAATATTGATTATATATGCAATTATGTTATTTTATTGCTTTATTTCATACAAATTGTGTATTAAAGTTTTGTTATAAAGTACTACATTTATAATTTAAAATATTAATGATATCTGCAATTATGTTATATTATTAATTTATGTCATTTGCTTAAAATATTGATTATATATGCAATTTTGTTACGATGAATTTTTATTAGATCCGATTCGATTCACCGATTGAGACACGTGAGGCAGTCGCACATGAGACTAGCTCTAATAGGAATAATGCTTAAACAAGATACTAAGGAGGGGGAGGGGGGGGGATATTTAATCATGACTTTCGTAGACTTTTAAAGACTTTTATGAACTTTAATAGTTTGGAAATATTTAATTCAAAGTTTTAAGGAGTCTTTAAAAATCATGCCGTATTCAATTAATATTTTTAAAGAATCTTTAAAAGTCACGTAGTATTAGATTAAGGGGGGTGTATTCAATCACGACTTTCATGAACTTTTAAATACTTTTATCAACTTTAAAAGTTTGGTGGTATTCAATTTAGACTTTTATAAACTCTTTAAAAGTCTACTTGTATTCAATTCAAACTTTTCAAAACTCTTTAAAAGTATATAGGTATTCGATTCAGACTTTTATAGAGTTATTAAAAGTCTACTGGTATTCAAAAAGTTATTGACTTTCACAAACTCTGTCAGAATAGGATTTCTATAGATTTTCTCTTCATTAATATAAATAGATGAAATCCAACCCTCCAACCCTAAACTTTTCAACATTCTCTACCGACTTTTTTTTCCTCTATCTAAACTAGGCAAAATTTTCATCAATTTTACGGTACGTTTCAAATCTTTCATAAATATTATTTTTTATGTTCAATCAAATTTTTTGTTGCAAATTTTTTAATTTATAATTTTTAAATTTTATTTAATTAATATGTTTATAATTTTATATAATTGTATGTTTATTAATTATTAATTTATATATATATATATATTATTTGTATTAAGTTGAATTTTTTAAGAGATTCTTTATTTATTTTATAGTAATTATAAATGGGAGATACTCATCAAGAAAAGAGTAAAGGTAAAAATAAAGTTAATGGATTTTATGCATTATGGCACCTCAGGAGAGTAACGAGTTATTACAACTCATGGTTGATGCCATAAAAAATGGATGGCGTGATAGTAGTGGAGGTTTAAGCAAGTTAACTGTGGAGAAGAGGAAACCAATGCCAATCAAAGATAATTGTACTAACATGATGAATATTTTAATCCGTACTTTTTTTTTGAAGCAAAATTTGTACTTTTTCATTCTAAACATTTTGATAATTATATTTCTCAGCATTACTTGTTTCATTAGTTCAAGAGATATTTTTATTAGTTATATTTATAAAAATTGATTATATTTTCGTTATGAATAATATACTCTATTGTTGTGACATCAGTATTTATTTATTTATTTATTTTACAATGCACTAATTTATAGATAATATATTAATAGAAGTTATGGAATGTTTGTGAGGGTGTATTCAATTTAGAGTTTTAATGACTTTTTTAAGCTTTTTAATATGAAAAAAGTTTTTAAAAGTCTATAAATGTTTATACTATGGATATTTATAAACTCTTACAAAGTTTATAAAAGTTTAAAAGATTCTAGGAAAGTTTACAAAAACTCTACAAAAGTAAATTAAAATCCATCACTTTGAAAGTATTTAAAAGTTCATGAAAGTCGTGATTGAATACACCCCCCTAAAACTTTTAAAGACTCTTTAAAAGTCATGTGGTATTCAAAAAGTTATAAATTTGTGTATACTTTTTAATTTTAGGACTTTTGTATACTTTTCATTCTCAAATATAAATAGTTGAAATCCATCACTCAACTTCAAGATTTCAAAATTTTCTTTCTACAACAAGATTTTCTCTCTCTATTTAAACTATATTTTTGTTCTCCATATTTAAACTTTATAAACCTTATATCTAAATTCAATAAGTTATTTTTTCTTAATTATCCTATATTTTCTTCGTACCTAAATTCTACCAAATTTTTCTCACTCCTAAACTTTACAATCTTTCTCTAAAAATTTGAAATAATATTATTTTTACTTCATTATTGCTTGACACTTATTTCTATTTTTTAACAACAGGCTACTACGAATAGCGAACTACTGTTCGCAACAGTAATTTGGGACTGCAAACAGTAGCACCTTGTTGATGTTCATAGTCCCAAATTACTATTGCAAATAATAGCTTTTTACTTGATGTCTAGCAGTATATGAAGTATAATTACATATATATATATATATATATATATATATAAAATTTGATGCAACTAATAATTATCTCCTTATTTTATTTGAACAATTCTATTACTATAAATTTTAGTGTTCAATATTGTTATGAATTTCTTATGAAATAGTTTTTTTTTTTTTTGTGTATTGATATTTATTAATAATATATAAGTAATTAGCATATAAGTCTCGTCATACTATGGATAAAAGTAATAATATTGATGTCGGTAAAGAATTATATAATAAGAAGAATTCTATGATATATTATAAGATGTTTTGTAAGAATATATATATATATATATATATATATATATATATATATATATATATATATATATATATATATATAAACTAATAAGAGTCAAAAAGAGTTAGGCCTAAAATGGGTAGAAAAAATGGCGGTCAAATTATTTAATCAAATGGATGGTTCAGATTGTTTAGATTTATATCTTTCCTTGAGATTTTCTAATTTATCCTTAATTATATGATTATCTGTTAAGTTTTTCGTTAAATATTCTCTTCCCCATTAATATTCCGTTAACTTTTAACTTACCCATTAATTTCTATAAGAAATGTCTTAGGTTCGAACTTCATCCCAATCAAATTTGGCATAATTAAATTGAATATCAATTGATAAATTTGAATGTAAAGAATCTTTGCATAGGAGAAAATAAAGACAATATAACTAATAAAATTATTTCTCTTATTTAATTTAATCTACTTTCTTTAATTTAGAATTATGTGTAGAAAATTGAACTTTGCTTACAAAGACGAAATCTCTCACTCAAAGAGATCCACATTCTAAAGTAGAAATTTAATCTAAAGGAAAAATTGTACTCTTCGTTTATAAATTATAGTGTAATTGTAAAATTCGTTTCTAAGTGTTGTTCATGTTCGCTTTTCATCCCTAAATTATCATTGACGTTGTACTTTAATTTTCGTCATTTCATGCTCACTTTTCGTCCCTTGAGTTATACTAAAATTACAAATTTCGTCTCTAATACTTTATTAGTAAAGAGACGAAAAGTGAAATATCAATAATAACTTAGAGACGAAAAGTCAGTATGACCAACACTTAGTGACAAATTCTACAATTATCCTATAATTTAGGGACAAAAATGTAATTTTTTCTTAAAAATACTACGAAGAATTTATTTTTATAAGTCTACGTTAAATAATTGAACTTATATTATATTACATATACTTATTTTATTCCAATTAGTAAGCTAATTGGATAATAATTATAATCACAAAACAAATTTCACTGTCAATATAATGAACTTGTAAGTATACTTGCATACTTAAATCTCCAGGCCAGCTGTCCCACCCAATAGAGGTGCCTACAATCCAGCAAGGGGTTAGCCATTGTGTTCGACGGTGGAGACCCTGGGTTACACCCAACAAAAATACTTCCATTACTTTTTTTTTTTAGAGTTTTTTGCATTTTTAGTTCCACGACTATAGTGGCACTTGTAGGATTGGTCCACGACTTTTAAACTTTGTAATTTTGATCCATGACTATTGTTTTTGTTGCAAAAATGGTCCTTCCGGTGCCGACAAACAAAAATCGGCGGATTTTTTGGCAATTTTTCGTCGGGAAAAAAAATCGACATCTTTTTCGTCAATTTCTTGCCGGGAAAAAACAATTCTCCTTTCAAGTTGGATTAAAATTGACATTTCTAAACAATTAATTTAAGTTAAAACAAATTCATTTCTAAAAATATATGTAGTCAATTTAATTATTTTTTATTTTGGTAAACTAATTAAAGTTAAAACTAATTATTTTTAAAAGCATACATAGCCAAGTTAATCTTAGTAAAATTAAATACAAATTTAAAATTATTTTTACTTTTTCGTTTAAATTTAAATTATATTTACTTTTAAGCCAATTAAGTACAAATTTAAAATTATTAATACAAATTCAAGATCAACAAAAAATAATATGGAGTATTATTAAGATTAAATTTAAACTAGAAAGTAAAAATAATATTTGAATAATTTTGCCCAGTAGTAACATCTCCAACACAAATGGGATTTTTTTTAGAAATGTCAATTTTGAATAAAAAGTAAACTAAATTAATTTTTTAGAATTGTCAATTTTTTTTAGTGCCAAATGTAAAAAATCCTACTGCCAGAAATGTCAATTTTAATCCTACTTGAAAGGAGAATTTTTTTTCCAGCGACAAATTGACGGAAAATATGTCGATTTTTTTTTTTCTGGCAAAAAATTACCGGAAAATCCGCCGATTTTTGTTTTCCGGCGTTGGAAGGACCATTTTTGTAACAAAAACAATAGTCTTGGACCAAAATTGCAAAGTTTGAAAGTCGTGGGCCAATCGACATATAGTCGTGGGACTAAAAATGCAAAAAACTCTTTTTTTTTTTTTTTTTTTTTATTATCATTCCCTTCGTCTTTCTTTCAAGTCTTTACCCCATAAACAACGCTAGAGACCAAGAAAATATAAAAGGAAAAAAAAAAAAAAAACCAACGTTTACGTCAAAACCATTTTCTCTCTCCGCAACTTCTCCCTCCCTTCGGCAGTCCAAAGTCAAGTCCAAGTCAACTGTGAATGTCTGAATGCTCCACCATTAAATTCCCTCTTCCTCCTTCTCACAACACAAACCACTCCTTCTCTTCTTCCTCCTCTAGCTGAAATGCAAGCCCATCAGGTCTTCAGGCTTCTTTTACTTCTCTTTACTCTCCACTCTGCTGTTTCTGAAATCTTCTTTGAAGAACGCTTCGAAGGTGATTTTCGATTATCTCTTTTTTTTGGATGATTTATTTTACTTTTTCCTTTACTGGGTAGCTAAAGTTTTGATTTTTTTAAAAAAAAATCTGTATTATGTGGGAAATGAAAGATGGGTGGAGAGACAGATGGGTGATATCGGATTGGAAGAGGAGCGAAGGCAAAGCTGGGAGTTTTAAGCACTCTGCAGGCAAGTGGCATGGTGATCCTGATGACAGAGGTAAAATTACTTTTTTTTTTTTTTTTTTTTTTTACTATTTTCTTTTTCGAAAGTAAAAGATTTGTTTGAAGTTTAATTCAATTTTAGTACTTCATATAATCTTAGCTATTCCATGTACTTAAATACCAAGTAATGATTTGTATTCCCTTAGCTTTTCTGGTCATCAGTTACTAATATTTAATGGAATTTGGTAATATTTATGTGTTTACTAATATTTAGGGTGTCTTTGGAAACATGGAAAATGGGTTTCCAGTGTTTGGCAAGGGAGAAAATACTAAATTCAATGAAATTGATTTTCGGTCAAAAGGAAAACAAAGCTAGTTTTTTGGAAAATGACTTCCCTTTTTTTGGGAAGTCATTTTCCAGGGCCAGAGAAAAAGCTCCTGGGCGGCGAGATGGGAAGGCGACCAACGGGTGGCCTTCAATCTCTGGTAGAAGGCGACCGGCGACGGTTCGACTGTCGCTGGTTGCGGATTTTGTCATCAGAGTTGACCGGATAAAGTTTAGGGTATTTGACCGGTTTCTTTTCTGCTTATTTTCCGGAAAATGAACTAAACAGGTCAATACATTTTTCTAGAATACAACCAAACACATATTTGGTCTAAGGGTAGTTAAGAAAGTTCTATGAGGGCAAAATTGTCATATCAAGTGATAAATTATTCCCAATGTTCATGGAAAACAAAATACCAATGTTGTGCCTTGGAAATCTTTTTCCTGGTATTTGAATAGTTGAGGGACTAAGGGATCATGAATGACCACACTGGAAGAAAAAATGTTGAAGTGCCAAAGACAGTAATTTAGGATAACTTGCCTTGGATACCCTATTGTTTGAACCCATTCCATACTGTATTGCTGAAACCCTATCTATACTATGTTGTTGAATCAGTGGTATTGTAGCATTTATCAGTTAAAATTTTACAGGTATCCAAACATACCCTGATGCCAAGCACTATGCCATATCTGCAAAGATACCGGAGTTAAACAACAAGAATAGGACTCTTGTGATTCAGTACTCTATCCGATTTGAGCAAGAGATTGAATGTGGTGGTGGATATATTAAGCTTCTCTCTGGTTATGTCAACCAGAAGAAATTTGGAGGTGACACACCATACAGGTTCGTGATCTGCGATCCAAATTACACTTTCAACTAATGATTCTTTTATACCTTGTATTATTTTTCATAGCCCTTTAATAGGATAGGAAGAGTTGTTCTTCCATTTTTGCTCCTATACGTCTTAACTATTTTGTCAGCCATTGCAGACATATATTATTCTTGTATGTATAAATCTATAAAAGGATTTCAAGGTATTTGCCATCATTGGAGTGTGAGGACCAAATTGCCCTCCCTAATAATCCAACATCTTTCCCCAGGAATTGCAATTACACAGACATTTTGGTCTTTATACTACTTATTCCCTTTTAATTTCCATATATACCAAACACTGTAATTGGAATTCCTAGTAATTCTATTCTGTCTACCAAACAATAGAATTTGAACTCCTACTTTATTCCCACATTATTCCTTTCCCATTGAATTACAATTCCTCCCCCCTTAATTCCATCCTTCCAACCAAACGACCTGTTAGAGTTGTTATAGGGTTGAAAACTTTGCAACTATACTAATGCACTAAGATGTATTTTTATAAGCAGTAACAAAGACAAGCAAGAGATAGGCTATCATATACTGAAGTTATGTGAACATCCTTTTCATGTTTGTGGTCATTTTTGTTTCTGTTTCAGTCAAAAAGAAAAATGGAATAAAGGAAGTAAACACAGTAGCTATTAGAAGATTCACTATATCCTGTTTTAGATTCTTGAATTTGGGACCTCCCCTTCCTTTGTATCACTCTCAAATTGCTTGCTAAAAGTTTTGCATATCTGTGCAGTCTTATGTTTGGACCAGACATCTGTGGCACACAGACAAAGAAGCTCCATGCTATAGTTTCCTATCAGGGACAAAATTATCCCATAAAAAAGGAGTTAGAGTGTGAAACAGACAAGTTAACTCATTTCTACACATTCATTATAAGGCCGGATGCAACATATAGTATCCTTATTGATAACCGTGAGAGAGAGTCCGGAAGCCTTTACAGTGACTGGGATATCCTTCCTCCTCGTAAGATCAAAGCCGTTAATGCTAAAAGGGTAATATACTTGTGAATTTGATGCATTATCCAAGTTTATCATTTAGAAGTTAGAACGTATACTTTTATGTATGTAACTTCTTTATTTTTATTTATTTTGATAAGTAAACATATTTCATTAAAAGCCTCAAGTTCATCACTTAGGATCTACACTTTTTATGCACATTACATACAAATGCTGCTTAAATTGAGTAGATGGATGTTTCATAATGAAAAAAAAAATAGTTGATAATTGTAACAGATAATTCTTAATAAATTATTATCTGGGTTACCGTAGGGGCTTCAACTTCCATAGATAAGATGTGTTCTTGATCAATATCCTAAAAAATAATAAATTTTGAGTTTTCCTTCTTTCTCTTCTCCAGCCTGCAGATTGGGACGATAGAGAGTATATTGAAGACCCTAATGATGTAAAACCAGAGGTAAGAAAAAAGAATATCAACTGAAGTGGTGAGTATCTTTAGAATTACGTCCACTTTTAATAACCAAAGTTATGCTGCAGGGATATGACAAAATTCCAGCTGAGATTCCTGATCCAAAGGCTAAAAAGGTCTCACAGTTTCTCTCCTCCTCTATTTTAGAGAATAAATTATCTAGACTGCTGTTCATATACTAAAGATTTTTCTCTAGTGCTTTTTCTCTCTCCCTCACGACAATTTTTATCCAAGAATGCTTACCTTTATGTATAGTTTCTGAAAGACTCCCCTATGCTTACCCATAATTTGTTGGAAGTGGAAGTCAATTTTGTTATGTTTGATCATACAAAAAAGTTAATTACTTTAGTTATTGAACCACTTAGTCTGTCTACAAAATGAATGGCTTTGGTTAATAACCAGACTAAATAATAAGAATTGTCCTTAAACATGGCTTAACCTTGTTTTTCTTTATTAGCCTGCCGATTGGGATGATGAAGAGGATGGAATATGGAAACCAGCAAAGGTACCAAATCCAGCATTTAAAGGACCATGGAAACGCAAGGTGCTTCTCCCCCCCCCCCCCCCCCCCCCCCCCCCCCCCCCCCCCCCCCCCC
>NC_044925.1:13010131-13028940 GCF_003576645.1 Ipomoea triloba
CCCCCCCCCCCCCCCCCCCCCCTCGCATCTTCCACCTCAATTGCTTGATTCCCCACTCCAGAAGTTGTGAACTTCAAGCTCAAGATCTCATATTCAACCTTTTTCTAACCCTAAGCTCTGGTTGATTTTACAGAAAATCAAGAACCCAAACTACAAGGGGAAATGGAAAATTCCATGGATTGATAACCCAGGTAGGTCTTCACTATGCAATTTCTAAGTTCTGTTCTTTCTTAAATTAAATTATCAAATTACTTAAAGGCCACCCAAATTAAGATTTTCAGATGGATTTCTTTTTCTTCGTCACAATGTCTTTCCATGCTCAAACACATCAGATTCACCAACATTAATTTGTTTGATATGCTTGAATGTTTCCTCCATTAGGAACAGATAAAGACATATTGGTGTTTGTTAAATTTAAATCTACACATTGTTCTCTGCAGAGTTTGAAGATGACCCTGACATCTATGTGTTGAAGCCAATTAAATATGTTGGCATTGAAGTTTGGCAGGTAAGAGATGTGCCTATATTCCACGATTTTGGATTACAAACTTACAAATAATTCTGTCACCCTGTATTTTAGCTTTTTGCTCACTTACTCCGTCAATTCTTCTGTTCCCTTGTTATCCATTGAGCCTGGTATTTATTTTATTCTGTACTTAGTTAACCTGTAAATTATGTTTGCTCTATAGGTAAAAGCTGGCTCAGTGTTTGACAACATTTTGATTTGTGATGACCCGCAATATGCAAAACAAGTTGTGGATGAGATATGGGCACATAGGGAGGTGAGTTTATGCTGAATTTCATTTTTCCTAGATGCACCTCCAATGGTAAGAACCTGATTTATGCTGCTGTTAAATGGTGGAATTCCAGGCTGAAAAGGAGGCATTTGAAGAGGCAGAGAAAGTGAGAAGAGCTCAGGAAGAGGAGGTTGTCAATTGTCAAGAGCTATATGAATAGCTTTTTGGTCATTTCTTTCAATTGTTTGAACTACAATTTTTCTAAGCAGTATATATGAACGATGTAATTTGCAGGAAGCTAGACGAGCAAGAGAGGAAGGTGAGAAGAGGAGAAAAGACCGGGATCACCGTTACAGGCGCCGACGAAGGGTATCTTTTCTTCTTTCATATGTCTTTGAGTCTTTGCGCTTAATCACTGTAGATAATATTCTTCTACCTAACAAAACAGCAGTTATTTCATTTAAGAATAGCCTTTTTTGTTCTTCTCTCTCCCCTGAAACGCTGCTTCCAATATTTTCTTTACTAATAAGGGTTAACTGGTTCTCTAGAATGGTTGTTAAGCATTGATAGCTGTAGAAATATTATTGTGGTTAGTAATACAATTAATTTGAAACTCGTTACTTCTGTTGATAGATGCTGCTAATGATTTTGCACACTTGAGAACTATTGATGAAATTTTACTTTAGCTCTTTTGCTTGGATGACATCCAATTTAATGATTCATTGTTTAGTCTAAAACTGCATATTAGCATTCTTAGTTCTAATGCCAGCAAGATGGACATTTGAGAACTGATTCTTGGTCTTTATCTTGCAGTATGATCGACATGATTACGACGACCATGTAAGTTTACGATCCTATCTTTTTTACATATATATGTTCACAATGAAGTTCTAGATCTTCCTTATTAAACACCTTTTGCATGCTTACTAGAAAATGAAAGCAAAACTAATAGTTCAACTTCTAAAGAAGGACTTTCCTTCAATGCAATCTCTCTAAAAACGCACTTTTTCTTTTGAAAAGTTTTCTGAAAGAACTTTGGGCATGGATAACAACTCAACTACACCTTATACCAATAGTTGGGCTCTACTAGGGGGTAACTCCAATCTCCAACCAAGATGACTAAGGATACAAACTTGTAACCACAAAGTCACGAATTTGAATCCCAACCCTCTTGGTTTGAGGCTTTGAGCTGGTCAGCTATGGGCAACCTAGGCTGATTTACCTCCTTGTGGTCCTTTGCGGGCTAGGGTCATAAGGCAGGGTTTACTTAGTGCACATCCTCTGGTAGTGACTGCAGGTTTCCCTCATCACCGCAAAAATAGTTGGGCTCTACTCTATGGATTCTATTTCACCATTCAGCTCACTTTGATTTCATCATGAGCATAACCCCCTTAAATATGTTAAGATGTTAAGATGTACAATTTACAAGTCTTCTTCTAACTCTCCTCCCATGGTTATTATGCATCTTCCGTAGTCCTAATGATTAAGCATTCTCCATCTTGCAGGATGAGCTTTGAGATCTACTTCGGTTTCTCTGGCTTTAAGGCCCAAAGTGTGTTCAGACACGAGCTTATGGTATTCTTCCGCAGTGGATATCTGCGGCGCTGCTGCTTCATTCCCTCTCTTTTTGCATATTTAGAATGGCTGTGTTATTCTTGTTGTAACATTAAATGTCTTTGTAGTGACTGGAACCAAATTCCAAAAATGATTTTGATTTTTGAACTACTTATACAAGCCTCTTGTTGCTTAGATAATTCACATACTTGATTATCTAATGCTTGAGCAGTTTACACTAATGAAGTGTTCTGTTTAGATTATATAACCTCTTTGTAATAAGGTCATTGAAATGTTATACACTTACATTGTGGGCTTAATTTATAAGTTTCAGTCACACTCCATGGGTCTTATATACTTCTTAAAAGAGAGGCAAAAAGATCAAGTTTTACAGTTGAAACGTTTTAGAAAAGCTTCTTTTTCAACAAGTTCTAGTTTAGTTAAATGAAGCACAAATGCATGTGGGTGAAGTCCTCAATTTGCCTACCCTAAGTCTTAGCCTGCCATTGCCCATTGCTCAAGAATACAAACAGATGCAACACACTCACATAAAATAACACCTCTTCTTTATGACACGCTTAGTTCTACAACTGGCCTGGAGATTTAAACGTTTGGTTAAGGATGGATGAGCCCCTCCCACTCAACCACACTCCCCCAGGTTTATAGACAATCACAATGTTTATTATAATAAATAATAAAGTAGTTATTAATAAAAATTTATAAAACAAAACGAGCAGAACATTAAATCTTAATTATTGAGAACAATAAATCAAAACACTTTAAAACGTGATAAAAATATTCATAATAAAATATGAAACATAATTAATTGGATAAAATAGTTCGAATTGAAAACACATTATAAAATCAATTTCAAGTTTTTCTAGATTAATTTGAATATGATGACGCACAATAGAACTTCTAAACTACATTGACTAGATAATTTATAAAAAAGTAAACTATCTTTTAAATATTTTTCAAAACTAAATCGCAATTTTTTTTTTTTTTGGTGAACAAATCACAAAATATATTACATATACATAACTCATTATAAAGTTAACAAAATAACACATGTTCTAACTATAAGTAGTAAATTACACGAATAGAAATAGGTTTAAAATTTGATATGAATCACAAATCAATCTATATTATAAATCTCACTATAATTATAGAAAGGTAAAAAAAAAATCTTAAAGTTACAAATTAAATTTTAAAAATACAATTAAAAATAAAAATAAATTTCATAAGTTATAATTTTAATACTATATAATAATATCCCTAAATTCATCTTTTAAAGAGTAGAGAAGGAAATTTTTAATGTAAAAGTATATATAAATTTTTAATAAAAACTTTTGATAAAAAAAACTTTGTCCACCTTCCATGCTAGTAACCTTGTATTCTAGCAGCAGTACACAACCAAAAACTATACCCAGGATGTTGAGCTGATCTCCGCGCTTTTAGTAGCTAAGAAGCATAACCAGTTGTTAATGCGAAACCATAATGCATGTCCTGTTGGCTCTGCACCAGTGCCTGAAGCACACCATGTTGCCCAGTACGTCAAACAACACTAGGGGGAGCCGAGGTAGAGGACGGGGAAGAGGTCGCAAAAGGGGTCAAAGTCGTCTTGGAAGAAATGAAGGTAAAAACAATCATAACTCCCACAACCAGCAAAGGCAGAATAATCAGGCTCGGCAAGGACAACCAAGTTCATCCAACAATCCTTCAGCAACAAGTTTATTATAAATGTGGATGCAAAGGTAGAGCCGTCAAAAGGGGCTTAGCTCGCCGGGCCGGCCCGCCCCGCCCCCTACCTAAGTAGGGGGCGGGTTTCGAAAATTGAAGCCCGCCAAAGGGAGGGCCGCGGGCTACCCGCCTGTTTTTTTTTTTTTTTTATTATATATATATATATATATATATATATATATATATATATATATATATATATATAAAAGTAATGTACTGTGTGTATGTAGTAAATTACTTTTATAATAAAAGTAATTTACTATAAAGTAATTTACTACATACACACAGTACATTACTTATTATATATATATATATATATAATATATATATATATATATATAGTTATTGTTTGCAATGTTTTATTATTGTTATGTTACTAATATGATTATGTACTTATGTATAATCAATTATGTAATGTTTAATGTTTGATGAATTATGTTTTATGTGAGTTATGTATAAATTATTTTAATTATTTTTTTATGTACAAATAACAAAATTTTTAAAAAGGAGTAATAAACTAGCAATTTACAAACAAAAAAAAAAATTGGCGGGGGCCCTGCCCGCGGGCCTTAGGCGGGGCGGGGCGGGCCAACAAAATTCAAGCCCGCCAAGGGGCGGGCTTTTTTGGCCCGCAGGGCTTAGGCCCGCCCCGCCCCGCGAGCCCGTATTGACAGCTCTATGCAAAGGTCACTGGTCTCGTACATGTCACACCCCGAAGCACTTGGTCCAGACATATCAGCGGATGATAAAGAGAGACAAAGGGCAACCCGAAGATGAGTCCCACCATGTTGCGTTGCCAGAAGCAAACGCACTTGTTAATGCTGACGATGATGATCTCTTTAAATATGAGTTTGAAGATTTTAGAGACCACGAATGAGTTGTTTTTATATATTCTATTGTTCTAGACAATCTCTTTATAATGCATGGGTGCATTTTTTGAATAAATCCTCTATATGCTCGTGACTTCTTATGAAGGGGGGATGTTTCTGCACTATGCTTGGTCGATAGTGCAACCACACACATTGTTTTGACAAATCACATATTTTTCCAAACATTCAAAAGAAAACAAAGGCAACCTCTCAACCATAGCAAATGATAACTTTTCTATTGTGGGCTCTAGTAGAGCTTTACTTATTCTTCCTAACGGAACGAAAGGAATGATTGAAACAACCCTCCTATACCCTCAATCAAAAATAACTTTGCTTAGTTTCAAGGATATTCAGTCCAACTGTTTTCACGTAGAAATTATAACTAAAACACTACGGAATTCCTTGTCTTGACCAAAATGGTCGAAGCACTTCCTTCTTTTTCTTCAGGCCTTTATTATTCCTATATCAGACCCCAAATCTCCTACGTTGCACTCGCAGTAAAATTTAAAGATACACATTCTTTCAGTCTATGGCATGACTGCTTAGGTCACCCTAGGCAAACTATGATAGGCTGGATACTATCGAATTCGACTGGACATAACTTTCTTAGGACGAACATTCTTTCTACAAAAGATTACACTTGCATTCCTTGTGTAAAGGGAAAACTTATCATTCGGCCCTCACGCCCTAAGATTGGTTTTGATCACATGTTTTCCTGAAAAGGATACATGGCGATATTTGTAGACTAATTCATCTTTCCTCTTAACCATTTCGATATTTCATGGTCCTCATTGATGCTTCCACCCGATGGACACATGTGTGCCTCTTGTCCACTCAAAATATAGCATTCGCAAAATTCATAAGCCAAATCATTATGTTGAATGCCCAATTCTCCAATTATCCTATTAAGAACGTCAGAATTGATAATGCCGGTGAATTCACCTCGTCAGCTTTTGACGAATTTGTATGGCCACGGGGATTAAGGTGGAACATCTTGTACCATATTTCCACACTCAGAATGGTTTAGCTAAATCCCTTATCAAATGAATTAAGCTAATAGCCAGGCCAATACTACAACAGTCCAGTTTACCAGTCACTTGTTGGGGACACGCAGTATTGCATGCTGCAGATCTGATACAACTCCATTCAACTGCATATCACGATTATTTTGATAAGGGATTCAGCTAAAACATTCTTAGTGTGGACATATGGTACAATATTTTCCACCTTAATCCCCGTGGCCATAAAGGATTATTCCCCTCTCTATAAATTGTACGTGGTAATGAGCAAGACATTTCTCATTTGCGTGTCTTTGACTGTGCGGTTTACATACCTATACCACCTTCACATCGTACTTCAATGGGCCCGCAGTGTCGATTAGGTATTTATGTTGGGTATGAATCCCCTTCTATCATTAAATACCTCGAGCCCATGACAGCAGGTCAGTTTATTGCACGATTTGCTGACTGCATTTTTTATGAAGATCATTTCCTGGTATTAGGGGGAGAGAAAAACCCAACTTTGAAAAAATGCCAGGAAATTTCATGGGATGAAATAGATCTTCAATATCTTGACCCACATATTAATCAAACTGAACTTGAAGTTAAGAGAATAATAAATATGCAAAAACTAGTAAATAATCTGTCAGATGCGTTTACTGACGACTATAAAGGAGTAACTAGGTCTTATATTCATGCAGAAAATGTTCCATCAAGAATAATTGTCCCCAAAGGACCAAATACTAACACCGACATTACACAACGCCAGAAGCGTGGAAGACCAGTTGGTACAAAAGATTTAAATCCGCGAAAAACTAAATAAAAATAATAAACAATCACAGTTACTCCAAAATCGTCTTGAAGACGAAAAACCCAGTGTAAATGCACGTGCTACAAATAAATCTAACACTGGAATACGGAACACCTTCACCAAGATACAATAGCAAATGAGAAAGACTTGGTTTATATAAATATAGAAACTGCCATAAAATTTATAGAAACAGGAGAAAATTACAATAGAAATGTAACAGTCGTCGACGATCAATTCGCCTCTACAATTGCTCTTCACATTTCTTTCAATAATCTGGATCTAGAACCAAAAACTATAGTAGACTGCTAGAAGCGCTCTGATTGGTTAAAATGGAAGAAACAATTGAGGCTGAGTTCAACTCGCTAAATAAAAGAAAAGTGTTTAGTCTTCTTGTACTTACCCCTAAAGGTGTGATCCCAGTAGGATCCAAATGGGTATTTGTACAAAAGAGGAATGAACAAAATGAGGTGGTCTGATATAAAACGAGACTTGTAGCTCGATGCTTCTTATAGTGACCCGGAATAGATTTTGAACAAACTAGGGATGGTAATGTGCCCCGTCCCTGTCTCAGATGGAGACGGGGACGGAGAAAAATTTCGGGGATCAGGGACGGGGATGGGGAATTTTTTCAATTCCCCACCAGGGACGAGGATACCCCTCCCCGCCCTGCCCCGTCCCCGAATAATTATTATAATTAAGAATTATATATATATATATATATATATATATATATATATATATATATATATTAATTTCTTTAAATTAAAATCATAGTTTTTAAAATTAAAATTACATGAATTTAATATGTTGACTAAGAATTGACCAGGGACGGGGATCCCCCGTCTCCGCCTAATTCCCCGTGGGGACGGGGTTGGGTTTCGGGGACGGAGACGGGGAGTATACTCCCCGCCCCCGCCTCGCCCTGTTGCCACTTGCCATCCCTAAAACACACTCACCTCCTGTCTTAGATGGCACATCGTTCCATTATCTAATACCATTGGCAGTAAAAATGAATCTACAAATGCAGCTAATGGATGTTATGATCGCATATTTATATGGTCACTAGACACTGACATATATATGAAAGTATCCGAGGGCATTCAAAATCTTTTATATAAAGGAAAAACAAATCAAAATATGTTCAATCAGCAAGAATGTGATTTTGTAGATTTAGTGAGTACCTCTTAAAACATGGATATGAGAATAAAGATATCAGTCCTTACATCTTCACTAAGAAATCTTTTGATGGATTCTGTATTATATCCATCTATGTAGATGATATAAACATTATTGGAACATGCAAGGATGTCAAGAGGGCATGCTTGTGTTTAAAGGAGGAATTTGAAATAAAAGACTTGGGAGTAACCAAGTTATGTCTCGACCTGCGGATTGAGAACCTCCCTGAAGGAATATTCATACATCAATCCAAATACACAGACAAGTTATTAGAGAAATTCTACAATGATAAGTCTCGTCCACTTAGTACCCCAATAGTAGTTCGATCATTTGAAGTTGATAAGGACTCATATAGACCTAAAGAGGATAATGAGGATATTCTAGGACCAGAAGTCCCTTACTTAAGTGTCATAGGAGCACTTTTATATCTTGCCAACTGCACTAGACCGGATATTGCATTTTCAGTAAATATGCTAGCTTGATTTAGTGCTAGCTTTAATAAATGCTTTACCAAAATGCTTGTGCTTTATTATAGAGTAAGATATGGATTTCACTACAGGACATGCAGTATTTATTGACTATTTTCCACCAAAATTTTGATTAAAAAAATGTAATCATTACTTTTTAGCATACTTGTTTTTATCGTAACTTGTAAAAAGTAAACAACACATTGGTTAGTGATACTAATTAATTATTTGTCAATGTAAGTTAAAAAGCAACTAATAGGTTTGGAAAATGGAATACACAATGCAATTAATATCAAGATTGGCATTAAATATGCAAAATATAAAATCAGGATACTTCTTTAAGCAATCAATTTTAAAGAGCCATTTTAAAAGGAAAAATAAAAAACAAAATTAATTGGGCGGAAAAAATATAGCAAAATGACAGACTAAATCACCTGCTTTATTATAATAAGAGATGTTTAATAAAATAATATTTATAACTCAATTACTAAAAACAATGTCTAATCCCACCAATGTTATTGTTATCTCTGATAACAGAGTTCTGATACCTTTTGTAATTTTAATAGCTTGGAATAATTGAGATAAAGACACAAAAATATTTCATATGCTCCGCATCAATTTGAACTAATTGATCCACAAGTTTATAAACCATGATAAGTATCTAATACAATAATAAAAAAAAACACACAACGGTTTAAATATCAAATATGCATTAAAAGTAAATAAGAAACGAAAATATGATTGCCAAAGACTAGCAAACTACCTCCAAATCTTTTTCATGAGATACCTTTTGCCGTCGCAAAAGAGAAATGAAAATCGTTCTCCGATCTCACATCAGCTTTCTTACCTTCCAGAATCCCTTCCGCAACTGCTATAAGTATCTACTCTTAGTCTCCAACCTCCTAAAATAAAACTCTCCAAGCTTAGCGTGGAGTGGCGTCGTAACGGAGATCTCAGCATCATCGTTGCGGCGGCGTCACATTGTCTTAGCTCAGCTCTATTGGTTCTATTCTTCGTCGTCTTCACTCAAGCCTCACTTGTGGAACAAAATGGCAAATAACATGCAGAAAAAGCTGGCAATTATATGTGTAGCCATTGCCAAAGGAGATTTCAAACCTTAATACAATTAACGAAGCACATGGATGCCAAATTTTTCAAAAAGAACTTTAGATAATTCATATAGTACTTTTAATTTTGTAGGTATAAACATATACAATTACATGTAGTATACTATAGGGGTGTGCAATTTACTGAAATTTTTCAGTTAACCGACGAACCGAAAAATTTTGGTTAACCATTAACCGAACCGAAAAATTCGGTTCGGTTAATGGTTAAAAGAATCTTGAAACTTCGGTTAACGGTTAATTCGGTTCAAAAGGTTGATTAACCGAATTTATATATATATATATATATATATAATTAAATATAAATACTAAATACTAATTGGATTGAAGATTTGAAGTTATGGATGTTTGAATATATGAAGTTATGGAGGATTTGTATTTTATTTTAATTGGATTTATTATTTTAGGTGTTATTTTTGGAATTTTATATTTTAGGTTTAAAAAGTTCGGTTAATCGGTTAACCGACCGATTAACCGAAAAAAATTTCGGTTCGGTGAATTCGGTAACACAAACTTCGGTTCGGTTAACGGCTAAAGGTTCTAAAATTTCGGTTAATTCGATCCGGTTAATCAAATGCACACCCCTAGTATACTAGTATAGTTTGAAAGCATTGCCTCATTATAGCAAGTTTCTCACTTGCTTAGATGAGGTGAAAAAAATAACTTTTTCTTGTTTTTTTAATGCTAAGGTAAATAGCAAATTTGCTATTTTAGCAAGTTTGCTAATGATAGCTTTTGGCAATAAATAAATAAATAAATAAAAAGAAAAAAAACTTTTATTGGTATCGAATTTGCAAGAAAGTAGTTGATTTTTTCCGTTAATCTTAGCATTGGTCGTAGTCTCCAGGTCTCGCATCCTGAAAACATCCTCCGCAATCCTCCAATCCATCTGTTCCTTAGTCGGCGTAGGATCGATGCGATCCAAGTCTTCGTCTATAATTATATTTTCCTCTCGTGAAGCTGCCTTTGAGCTATTTCCGGGGCGATCAGCCCCCAGATTCACAACCATCATGTTCTCCTCTTTATTTTTAGCAAATTTTAATTTTTCCGGCTACTAAGCCGCTGCCAAACCGCCCGTAGACGGTGGCTGGGGTAGAGCCACCAACTCCCCAGCTCTCTAGTCTAAACACCAATCATATGATCGGGAAAATTACAATAAAGGTCAAAGTCTTTATAAACAATCGACTTATTTTATTAAAATGAAATAAACAAGCGTATGAGTGTAGAGAGAAGCGAGAGAGAACTTTTCTAGAGATAGAAGTGGGGCGGATGGGTTTAGGACCACTCATTCCAGTTGTACAAATGTGTTTGTCAACTTGTTTGTCTACAAATGTTTTCAAAGAATCAAGACCTTTTATAAATTTTGGGCGAAGTTTATCCAGCTCCCTGGAAAAGATAACGAAATTAAAACAATATAATATATTTCCATAATTCAATTGCACACAAAAGTAATTAAACATCATTGGGCATATGTAATGCTTTTTCTTTTTTCCAATCAATACCAACAATTCAACTTATTTGTGTTTTTAAATGTTTTAATAAAAAGCTAGAGTTTCGTATTTCCATTATAATTACTCTATCGGCGACTTAATTGCTCACTTGATTATTTTTTGTCATTTACTAGATGTTTAATGTTTAATAAAATAATATTTAATATCAATCCCTCAAAATAATGTTTAATCCCACATAATGTAATTCTCATCTATGATAACAATGCTCTAATACTATTTTGTAATTTTAGTCGCTAGGAATATCTAAGATAAAGAACCAAAAAATATCCACACCTTCCGCATCAATTTGATCATATTGAACCACTAGAAAATAAACAATGACAAGTACCAAATACAATATCAAAAAAAAATAAAAAATAGCACTTTAAATATCAAATATGCATTTACATTAAATAACAAACAAAAATCCGATAGTTAAAGACTAGTAGACTGCCCCTATGACTTTAGTTAACATAACGATTGTTTTAGAGTTAACTTCTTTTGTCACAAATAAATACAACATTTGTTACTATGTTTCTTGTCACAACACAGTGATTATTTGTTACCACGTTTTAGATCACTGATAATCATTTTTGCGTTAAGAACAGTTATCACAAATAAGTACAACTATTGTGACTAAAGTGTTGTCACAATAAAATAATTAATTGCAACGATTTTAGTTGTCACTAGATCAATTTTTTTGTAATAACATATTTGGTCACAAATTGTACATTTATTGTAACCACTATTGTTATCGCTCAAATACTACTTCTAGTGTACGTAAACATTGTCACAAATGTCTTGAGTAATTGTGACAATTTTTCAAAAGTCGTCACTACTACAAGTCTACAATAGTGACGGATGATATAATGACCACATGTGACAACTTTAAAAATTAAAATCGATAGTTTTGATGACAACTTCTGTTGTCACTAAATGTGAAATTTCTTGTAGTGTATTTCTTTGTTAATAATTAAATTACATAATACAAAATAAAGAAATACAATTATTCAAAAAAATTCAAATAAAGAAAATAAGAATTAAATTTTTAAATAAAAAATACTTCATTTGTTCCATTTTATATTTCTCTACTTACTATTCATTGGTCAAACTAACAATTTCTTCGTTGTTTATTTTCTTTAGTATTTTTACTTATTTTTAAATTTGATTTTTATGCTAAATAATACTTTTATTATAGTTTCTAAATATATAAATTTTGTATACAAATATTAAACTTAATATTATGAAAAATTGAATTAAAAATAACTTCATTTTAATTGAACCAAATAGATAAAATGTAATGGAAACTGGAAAGAGTATTACAAAAAAGTTGTCGATTCGACAGCCTTTTTGTAGAGTTAATACCACAAATGGTCCTCTGACTATTGGGCTAGTACTCCTTTTAGTCCTCGACTTTCAATTCAACTACAAATGGTCCTCTGACTTTCATTTTTTACCACAAATAGTCCTTCGTTAAAATTTATGTTAAATAGGTGTTAAATCTAGGGATATTATCGTCAAATTGATATGATATATATAATCGTCATAAAATAAAAATGTTTAGAATTTATCACCAACAAGCATAATTGAACAATTAATGAATATAAATACTCCTAAATAGAAAGACAATACACCTTATTCTCATAATAATGCATACAAAATGAAGATTTAATATTATAGCTAAATGTTTTTAATTTAACCAATGGATTAAAATGGAAGAAATTTGTTTCAAAACCCTTGCTTCCATCATTTTCATGGCTGTTTAAACATGGCCGATTAATAGTTTTCACTCTTCATTAATCAGTCAAACATTTTGTTCCACCGTTGAATTAATATAATTATTCAAGTATAAATTACGAACATTACTCAAAGATTTTTATTTAATTTGTTCATTTATGTGATTTGTCACGTCCATTTTGTTTTTTATATTTATTAACTTAATGTTTATTAATATTTGAAATTAATTATGTTATCATATAATTCTCAAAAAGGAGTAATCATAATAATATTAATCAATTTGATGATATTAACCCTAGATTTAACGCCTATTTAACAAAAATTTTAACAGAAGACTATTTGTGGTCAAAAATGAAAGTCAAAGGACCAATTATGATCGAATTAAAAGTCGAGGACTAAAAGGAGTACTAACCCAATAGTCAGAGGACCGTTTGTGGTATTAACTCCTTTTTGTACGGAGAGTGTGGTTGCAAGCTTTCAGGAATTGAAAGCTTGCAACCCACCTCATTAATTTTTTTTAATAATTTATAAAATTACACATCAATTGAAATTCCAATACATTCAGGATAAATTCAGCCTTATACATATGGTGTTGGCAAATTATTCTGTAGACTTGGGTTCACTTTGCAAGGTCAATCCGTATTTAAAATACACAATTTACATACTAATTGTTCATAATTTACATATTAAATGTACACTTGGGTTCACTTTGCAAGGTGGATCCGTGTTCAAAATACACAATTTACATACTAAATGTTCACAATTCAAATTGTAAACATTCAATATGTAAATGGTATAACTATTCAGTCATTATACGGTGGATCTAGGGGTGTAAATGAGCCGAGCGGCTCGCGAGCTGCTCACGAGCCGCTCGGTCAAAGCTTGGTTCGAGCTCGGTCAAATTCGAATTCGAGCCGAGCTCGAGCGGCTCGTTTAATAATCGAGCCGAGCTCGAGCTCTAATGTCTTAGGCTCGTGGCTCGACGAGCCGCTCGCGAGATATAATAATAATAATAATAATAATAAGCCCGTAAGGGCAGCTCAAGTGGTAAGAGAGTTACACCTGCAGCCGAGAGGTCGTGGGTTCGAACCTCAAGCCCTTGAGTTTGTGCCGGTCAGCTATGGGTAACCTAGGCTGATTTACCTCCTTGTGGCTCTTTGCCGGCTAGGGTCACAGGGCGAGGGCTTTACCCACATACTCACATAGTGAGGAGTGGGGTTTACCTCGTTAATAAATAAATAATAATAATAATAATAATAATAATAATAATAATAATAATATGTATACATATAATATTATAGTTTATTTTTAATTGAAACATGAATTTAAAATCAAACAGGTTAAATTCGAGTTCAAAATCGGACTCGAACTTGACTTCGAGCATGAATTCGAGCTCAAATTTAAGCTCGAACTCGAGCTCAAGATCGAGCTCGAGCTCGAACTCGAACAATCGAGCTGCTCGAGCAGAACTCGAGCAGCTCGAAAATTGCCGAGCTCGAGCTCGAGCATCAATTTTCAAGCTCGATCGAGCTCGAGCTCGAACTCGAGCCGAGCCTTCCTTAACGAGCTCGAGCTCAAGCCACCCTAGGTTCGAGCTTGGCTCAGCTCGTTTACACCCCTAGGTGGATCACGCCCAGGCATGGCTCTAATATCAAATTTAAGCATGTGCTCCATCCAACTAAAAGCCTAAGCTGATAGTTGAACTGCACATTTATGTTTATATTATATTTATGCTCAACGTTAAGCTTTAATGGAGCTCCGTAAATGATACTACAATTCATCTCAAAAGATATTGTCTCACATTTGTTTTTATATTATCAAATGAAACTGTAATTATATCAAAATGAAACTGTAGTTGTGTTGAAAGGAAACTGCAGTGTATATGAAATGAAACTGAATAACAGTTTCACATATTTGAGTATATATTGTCCAATGAAACTGTAGTTATATCGAAATGATATTGTAGTTGTGTTGAAAGGGAACTGCAGTGTATTATAAAAGAAATTATAGTTGTGTTGAAAGGAAACTGAATAACAGTTTCACATATTTGAGTGTATAATATCGAATGAAACTGTAGTTATATCGAAAAGGAAGTGTAGTTATGATGAAAGGGAATTACAGTTGTGTTAAAAAGAAACTACAGTATATCAAATGAAAGTTAACGGCGCGCGGAACAAAATCGTTTGTTTTCATTAATCAAAACGACGTTTTGATGTATGAATTACAATCCATTGTGAATCGCGGTCCACAGTGAAATTTGCGATAACTATTGGTCCGTGTTTGGTTGAAATGAATATATAACATCTCGAAAAACGCAAAATTTCCAAACTTGTTTCTTTTTTTAAAAAAAGGAGTAAAAGAATATATGAATGCCTAATTATCACTCATTTATTATTTTCTCAAGTATTAAACTTTATCCAAATTTGACACTTGTGAAAGTTTGGTATTGACTTTTTTATTTTTATTTTTTTTATTTATTTGAGCGGTGAAAATGTTTAGTTGATAAATGATTACTCAGTACATTACTGGGGGGGTTTAAGGTGAAATAGATCTTTAAATAAATAAAATAACCATAAAGGAAAAAGTAATCGGGTGTGAAAGCGTGTGCCAAACCCCACCCACACTCTGTCTTCAAAGCTGTTAACGAAACAATGCAAATGATCTGCAGAGTTGCTCCATCAGCCATGGCCTCTCTCCCTTGTTCTAGGGTACGCTCTCTCTCTTTCTTTCTCTCTCTATCTCTCTTTCTTTTTCTCTCTCTCTATGTATATACATGTATGTATTTGTACTGTATATCGAATATGTTAGACGCCACAATTTTCTGTATTGGTATTTTTGATCTTCGCGGAGAAGATCTTTATGTTTAATTTTTGATTTAATTGATAGGAAATGTCAAAACAGATTCTTTTTAATTTCTCATAAAATTTGCAGATTCTTCTAGACACCATATTTTGCTTGACGATGTTAATAAAATTGGGAATGAATGCAAAATTAGGTCGCCTTTATGCTCCATATCAATGAGCTCATTTTTTAAAGGTTTAAAGATACAGTAATAGATTATATTTTTCTTCACTAGAAAAAATGTTTTTGCATATTTTGTTAATTTAATATTGACTAGGAACTGCAGTTAAATTCTTTTGTGATTTTGTAATACTTGTGTTTATTGGCAGTACTTCTTCTATTGGCTTTAATCAGCTTACCAATTTGGCCATTTCTTGTGTTGTTGATTTTATTTAATTGGTTGCTGTAGCCAGGGACAAGTATCTGTATGTGGCCTGACATGAGACAACTTTCTGCTAGGAAGAATCTATTGTACGCAGTTATGAGGCTCTTCTCAATGCCATTCAAAACATTACGTGGTGCTGGTCGGACACTTAGAGTTTCCCATTTCTGTAGCATAACAAATGTGTCTTCTACTCTGCAAATTGAATTGGTGAGTGAACACTAAAAATGTTCTTTTTGTATAAGCACATGTGCAATCTAACAAAGTTTCTTCTTATGAATGTTAGATGATTTTGTCTATGTTTGGCTAATTGGTTGAGTTTTGTGATTATCAATTTACATGAATGTTGGAGATATCTATTGATTCTGAAGCTGTATGGAATGAATGAATCTATATTTCTGTATAATGTCTTGAAGAAATGGAACATGGTGATGTCTATGCTAGTTACAAAAGCAAGTCCCTTTTCTGGATTGCCTAGTTCTACTATCCTTTTGTGTTATTGAAATGCAGTAATGGAATTGTTTTGTCTAACTTTTTCGTTAGCAGAGTTATCACAAGAAGGATATCATTCTTTTTAGCTTTTCCTTTTGCTTGATTATTTGTCAGGTACCTTGTTTAAAGGATAACTATGCATATTTACTGCATGATGTGGATACTGGTACTGTTGGAGTAGTGGATCCTTCTGAAGCTGTGCCTATTATAGATGCTTTGAGTAGAAGCAACCGAAATTTGACATACATACTGAATACACATCATCATTATGATCATACTGGTGGAAACATAGAGCTAAAAGCAAGGTACGGGGCAAAGGTATGGCAATTTTTCTCAATAAAATTTTGTGAAGATTGTATATTCTAGATGCTTAAAAGGACATGTGTTTTCAATTTTCCATTATAAAAAATGCCACCAGGCTTGCAATTCCTGTACTGTTCCTCTTTTTTTTTTTTTTTTCCTTTGAAAGTCTGGTTCATGATGAAATGAATATATTCTGCAATCTTGAAGTTAGAGTAGATCCTGCATATTGCATAGAGCATAGAAAGTGCTACTTTCTAGATTTAAATTTTTTTTTTTTTAAAATTGAAGAATAAAATTTATGCTAAGCATACAGACATATGAAGTGTGTGTGTTTACCTTTGTACTCCAAACTAGCTTGGCTAGACTTTGGTTGTAATGTCTTCACCTAATTAATTGCTAGGGGTTGAAATGATGGCAATGTACAAGGGAGACATGGGCTTGGTTTGTTATCCTTTGCTACTGCATTAATCTTCATAATTCCTTGAAGGCCAAGTCTCAATTCCTGAATACGTCCAATAAAGATATAAATAAAATTGTGATAATTTCAATTCCTTAATCCTGAGTTCCTGACTGCATTAGTCTTTCATAATTCCTTGAAGGCTAAGTCCAAATTTCTGAATACTTAGTCCTATAAAGAAATGCAGAAAACTGTGACAAAATTTCAGTTCCTTAATCCTAGCTGGCTGACTCCATGTGATAAGTTTTAAACATTGTTTTGCATTAGAATATCAAAAATTTGTTTACAATTTATAGTGAGTGGCTGGAGGATTTCTTAATATTGAGTTTTATTGTGCTACATGTTCTTCTAGGTAATTGGGTCCAGACCTGATAAAGAAAGAATTCCTGGCATTGATATAGCTCTTCGTGATGGGGACAAATGGATGTTTGCAGGCCATGAAGTTCTTGTCTTTGAAACTCCAGGCCACACACAAGGTTCTGTTATTATCTAATATCTGATTTTCTTGGAGAATTCCTTGATATGGTTAGCAGTCATGTCCTGTTTGAAGCTAATTTTTAGTAATAGACTCTGCTCAAGTTAACTGAATTAAGCCTTATTATTAATCGATATGGGGTTAACTAGGGATTCTATTTCTCATTTTGAATACTGTCAAGCTAATTCTTTCATGAGCCCACGAGGTTGTTAATCTTAATAATGTTGATGTACTACTATTTTGTTTTTTTTGTCTTGTATTAGTGCCTAACACTCTTTCCACCTGAAACTTCTTAGATCTACAATTAACATGACATGACCATTTTAATTGATTCTGTAAAATTTTCCTTAATGGCTTAATCATCTTCCCCCACTTGTTTTTTAATTGATTCGTTATATGGTGTTGTCACATCTATGTTAATGTTTTCATCTCAACTACAACCATTTTATGGATTTTTTTTTTCTTTTCAGAATCCAACACTCATGTTGTATTTGTTATACTTAACACTGGCAACCTAATTATTGCTGCATAAAATTTAAGTTTCACTACCATCTTTACTGGAACATTATGATTGCAAGTGTTAGTTTCACTCCTCAAATTCATCTGCCAGCTGTAATTTGTGATTTAAATCATCCTCTACCTTCTCTTTTGAGCATTAGAACTAAGGAGTATATTTGTGCGGTTATGTTCCATTCAATTTGAAATTCAGTAATGGAATTGCAATAGCATGGACTTACCTTGAGTTTCATTTGTACTGAATGTCTGAACCTCCAATCATCTAAAGTAACTCTGAACTTCTACTTTTGTTTCACAATTCACATCATCTCTATTCATATTAATGGGAACTATTACATTAGCAAAAGCATGCACCATGTTACAGCCTCTTGAAAGTCCAATCAATTCATTTATTAAAATGGTATGAAAAAAGAATGCACTTTTTTTTTCCTCTATCTATTTGCAACATACTTTCATAATAACTGTTTCTATATTCTGTCATATTTCAATGTCAAACAATGTAGAGACATTTCTTTTCTTAATCTATTTTTTCCTTTCTCATTGTTGGATCTCAGTCTATATCCAGTATGGTATTACTTAAGATTAATGGAACATGTCCTGTGTTTTGCAACCACCCCCCCCCCCCCCCCCCCCCCGCCCC
>NC_044925.1:13030030-13059358 GCF_003576645.1 Ipomoea triloba
TTTTTCCCCCCCCCCCCCCCCCCCGCCCCGCCCCGCCCTTTCATGTCTCTATATCAGTGCTACATAACTAATGAGAAACATACAATAGGAAAATGTTATTGTAATTAGTTGTCTCAAACCACTTGCTCAGGGAGTCAGGGTTCTTTGACATGTCCATTATTTTTGCATAGATATGCCATTCTTTGAATATATAATAAGATGAAATAAATTAAGCCCTAATTTCATATTTCTTGGCTCATGGCAATTAAAAATGTCACTTTCTATCATTAGTCACTTGAAAATCTTTTAATTCTTTTTTTTTTTTTCCTGAAAATCTTTGTTATTAATAAGATTTTGTTATGGGGCAGGCCACATTAGTTTCTATTTCCCAGGATCCAGGTCAATTTTCACGGGAGACACTTTGTTTAGCTTATCATGTGGCAAGCTATTTGAAGGAACTCCTGATCAGGTAATACCTTAAGATCACTAGTTTCTCTTTTAGTTGCATCTTTTAACAAGTTCTGGCGTGTTTATAATCTTATTTTAGGTGAGTTAACATCAATATATAAGCATGTGAGTCTAAATCTTTACTACTTTCCAAGTGTTTCTTTTATTTATAAGATTATAAGAAACAATGTGGTTTTGCTTGGTTGCATTTGGGATTTCCAACAGCCTACTGTATAACTCAGAATAAATAACTGTTTATTACTTCATTTATATTAGATTGTATAGATAATTTGATATGCTAGATGGAATTTGAATCCCAAAAATGTGATGCAGTAGTTACATCTTGTTGTTCTTTCTTTTACAGATGCTCGCTTCCCTGAGGAAGATTATGTTGTTACCCAATGATACAAATATCTATTGTGGCCATGAGTATACTTTGGTAAACTAAGTTATTTCTTGATTCTTCTGTATCTCTATTATCAAATGTAGCTTTTGTTTGACCTTACTTTAGGACGTGTTGACAGAGTAATTCGAAGTTTGCACTTTCAATAGAACCTGGAAATCAAGAGTTGCAATCTTATGCTGCCCAGATCACCAATCTTCGCAAGAAGGGCTTACCCACAGTAACTACTACTATATATATATATATTTTTCATTTCACATGGTTCTTTAGTGCTTCTGTTTCAAAATTTGCTTGAATAATGCTCCCTTTTTCCCATTTTACCTACCATGTTTACAATTTATTGGTCAAACTGTCAAACCAATTTGTTTTGTTTGCTTATTTTCTTTAGTATTTTCTTATTAGTTTTAGATTTATTTATTTATTTTGTGTTTAATAGTATTTTTAATGTAGTTTCTAAATGCGGAGTACATAAATTTTATATACTAATACTAAACCTAATATTTTGAAAATTAAATTGTAAATAATCTCGGTCAAGTCTCATTAACCGAACTAGACACATAAAATGAGATGGAGTGAGTACCTCAAAAATTGCCCATTGTTGGCCTTGTTAATGGAGTTGAGTATGCTGGTGTTGTAGTTTGGTTTTACCTTTGACATCTAAAGTATGGTGGTATTAAATTAGTCTTAAGTAAGCTACTCTTTTCTACACTAGCAAGCACTTGAACCTCTGCTAAGTAGACTAGTAGAGCGCTGTATTGCAGTTTATATGACTCATTTTTTGGTTAGACCATGAGGTGTCCTAAGTAGGCCCTAATTATAGGACACACCTTTAAGCCCGTACCATATTCAGACTAATCCTTGTTCGTACTGGGCCGGCCCATTTAAAGGGCAAAGTGCTGGCCGTATTGGTTTTTCCATATGAGGGGGTTTTGAACTCCCAACCTCTCTTTGCAGGGTTAGATATTGCTTCTTTCTATTTGAAGAAATGCACCAATAACAGATTAACAGATATGCTACACCCTAGATTTTAAAAGGTTGAAGTAGTAGTCTAACAGATAAATGTGTTCATATGTTGCTGGGAAAAGATAGAAAATAGAAGTATATTTGCAGTTCCACTGAGAAACAAGAATTACAAGTACGTGCCATATTGAGAATTCCCTGCCATTAGAAAAAGTAGAACTAATTATTTTCTCTTCATCTACCTCTAGTCCTTCATGACAAGTATCTATCGACCCATAGACTTGTGATCAGATGTAAAAGTGAATGGTCAAATAAGTGTGTAATTTTGATAGATTGATTGTGTATCAAGGCAGATGTCTGTTTATTATTCAGACTATAATGGATCTTACTTTTATCGTTTTTATCTCTTTATTAGATTATAATGGATAGATATCTAATTTAGAGTATGAAACTTACTGTCTATAAAGTAACTTTTGTCAGTTTTGGAAGGTAAGGGAAACTAATTGAACATATTAGTTGACAGCTTTAATAACATGTAACTACTATACTACTATATCCTTTGTCGTGCGCTTAATGTATGTTAGCTTTCATTTTGCTTACCGAGATTGGGATCCTGGGAATTTCAATTGTTTGTTTACTGATTCAATTATATGTGCCTACTCATTGCATTTACACGCACTTTCTGTCAGTAAGTATATTCCTCTTCAATTAAAATCATTTCTGAGAATTTCACTATGTTGTACTCTTAGATACCAACAACACTTGAGAAGGAGAAGCTATGCAATCCATTCCTACGGACTTTCAGTATGGAGATCAGGAAATCGTTAAACATTCCAGACTCTGCGGATGATGCTGAAGCCTTGAAGGTTATCCGCCAAGCTAAGGATAACTTTTAGTATATGCTTTGGATTCTTCAGCAACTGTCAAAGGCTCAAAGCTAGCTCAACTGCCTGCCAGAGTAATGTGAGCATGTTTGACGTTTCGTGTCCCTTGCAAAGCAAAAGACTGTTGGATGTATTGTAGCTTTATGTGTATAGCAAAATTTCTTCCAATTTCTCCTGCAATAAAAACAAACAAGATTTATTGTTCGTCTAAATAGACACTGGTTAAATTTCTCATGTATGTTATTAACTGAACAGATAATAGTAGAATTTAGTTGAAAGATACTGACGATTTCCTTATTTCTTGCTATAAAGAATATCCAGTGAGCATTTACTTTTTTTTCTTCATATAAAAGCAAACAGGGTTTTGCATATAATTTAGGAAAATTTCACTTTTGGTCATTTAATTATACTCTTCGTACAGACTTGATATTTGAGTTATATGCGTGATATCTTTAACAATTAAGTTATATGTACAAAGTTGCAATTTTAGCTTCTTGGAGATTATTTCAACCATCAATGTGTCAGTTAATAAAGTGATGGATTAGGTCTTTGAGAGACTAAATTTAGGGGTTAAAGATGATCACATATATAACGAGTTAATTCCATATGGGGTCCTCCGAGTATAATGGTTTTACCACGTTTAGTCCTAAACTTTTAAATTGACCACCCGTGGTCGTTCAACTTTCAAATGGTTACCATTTGTAGTCCAAGTTAATCACCCATGGTTCTTCAACTTTCAAAATTTAATCAGCCGCAACCCTCTTAAAGGGACTGTGTGGTTAAAATTTGATAGTGGTTAACTTGGATCACGGATGGTTAATATTTGAAAGTCGAAGACCACAGGTGGTCAATTTGGAAGTTTAGGACTAAACGTAGCAAAACCAATATACTCGGAGGACTCCAGATGATATTAACTCCACATATAACTTAGGGACTAAGTATACTCGGAGGACTCCGGATGATATTAACTCCACATATAACTTAGGGACTAAGTATACTCGGAGGACTCCAGATGATATTAACTCCACATATAACTTAGGGACTAAGCTGTTAGGAACAAGCTGTAAAATATATTTTGATGATACCAAACTGTGTTAGGAATTTTTAGTTCCCACGACTTCAAATTTTATCTAGACATTTCTTGTAAATCCTAAAAGGATCTTTAAGAACAAAGTTACCACACCGGGAAGTAAAATAAACCAGAGAGTAGCTAAGTTCGAACAGTAACCTTAAGGATACTTAAGAAAATTGTAAAGTCGAAAGGTACTCAAAGTTCGGAAAGTCGGTGCTTGGAAGATAGCTAAAAGACCCGAAAGGTAAGATCTCGAGAGGTACTCAAGAAGTACTCGGGAGGTCTAGAAGGTCCAAACTCGAGAGGTACTCAAGAAGTCCGGATGGTAAGATCTCAAGAAGTGCTCGAGAGGTCCATGCTAAGAAAGTCCGAAAGACAAGAACTCGAAAGGTCAAGAAAGTAAAATCTCTAGAAGGTAGATATCTCTTAAGGACTCACCTTTTGAACATGCTTAAAAATAACCTAGTCAGTTTTCCAACTGTTAAATAAGAATGGGCTAATTGCTTAGAACAAGGAAACATAGAAATACAAAAAGCAAAGCATGGTGCGGCTCAGTGGGTGGAGAAATCAAGATAATGACTGAAGAAATACAACCACAAGAAGATAAAAGTGCAAGTTACCATGCCACTAATCCCAACTAAAGCATGCATGAAACACGATGACCCATAATCATCATGGGATCAAGAATTAAAGAATTAATTCCTCTCCAATAGAATTATTCCTTCTCTCTTCTATATATATGAAAGCCCAAAGCAGACACTGAACAATGAGTGAAGTAGAGTATGAGATCAAGAGATCAAGAGACAAAAATACAAGTGTGACATTCGTGAAAGAAGTGAGAAAATAAGAAGAGAGAAAAAGGGCTTACAAAGAAATATCCAAAGAGATGACTTAGGCAAACTCAAGAAAATTCAGAAGCTAAGTCTTTAGTTGGAGAAGTTGTAAAATAGTTGTTCAACCCAATCAATTTTCTACTTGGAAAGTAGATAGAGGTGGAGTAACAAGAAGTGAGTCCTATGAAAAATCTTAGGCCTGAGGCTGGCTTGGTGATCAAAGCCCAAGTGTTCTTCATTGTACTAAAGGGAAGTTAGTGCAATACTCCTAAGAATTTCTAAAAATAGAGGGACATAGGTTGGGTTTGGCCGAACCACTTAAAATCTCTCTCTCTCTCTCTCATTTATAGCTATCTCTATCACACTTAAAGCTAACATTTTTAGGAACAAAACTTCATGCTCAAATGTTAAAAAAGGGGAAAATGTATTTTCGATGCATAACTCTAAGTTTTTCTATTGACAAACTTAAGCTCAAGACCATTGAGTTAGGGTTTCCAAGAAGTAAATAATTTTTGAAAAATTATACAAGTCTATTCGCCCCCTTCTAGATTTGTACCCCTTATCCCCTTGGGACTAACAAGTGGTATCAGAGCGAGTTCTTTGAGTTGACAAACTCTATTTGTATTGCCTAGAGATCTCATTTTTAAATTCAAAATCATTTTTAGCACGAATTCTTTTAAGATGGATAACATGCTTTCCAAACACTTGATGTTTTATCTTAGCAGATTTGATGACTCGAAAACACGGATGCAAGCTTACCTCTCGGTCCCGAAATTTGGGAAGTACTTACAAATGGCCAGTTGAAATTATGATGGTGAACACGACAGTTGATCAAACTGCTGACACACCCAAATATCTTCCAAAACCTATACCAGAATGCACAACAGAGGATAGGAAGAGAAACAACCTTAACAACATTGCCAATGACATTTTCTTTAAAGCGGTAGATGACACCATATTTCCTAGAGTAAGGAAATGTGAATCAACTAAACAAGTATGGAAAACTCTTCTTCTTATAGGTGAAGGGAGCAAGAAAATGAGAACAAACTCACCATAACCATGAAAAAATTTGAAGATTTCAAAATGAAGTCCAGAGAAAACATCACTGAGATGGAGATAAGGTTCATGAAGCTCTTTAGTGAGATTAATGACCTTGAAAGGGAAATTAGTCAAACGGAAGTCAACCTCAAAATTCTACATGGATTACCAAAGGAGTGTAAAGAAAGAGAAGTCAAAGAGCACAACTTACGTGGGGTTATCGCTACATTTACTAATTCCTCCTAAATAATGGAGAAAATGGTTAGTGTGCAAAAACCAACCAGGGACAAAGCAGGACTTGGCTTTGATCCAAGCTCTCACTCACATTCCAATCTGACTAAATCAGTAGATCCTTCAAATAATAGAGGTCTAAAATCTATATTTGTGAAAAGTTAGAATACATTCCCAGAACCATTGACAGTAGCTACTGAAAATAAAATTTCATGTTCGGATGGTACTCCGAAAGGTGAAACCATTCGAAAGATTGGAAAAGTTTTGAAAAGTGACAAAACAATTACAAAAGGAGATATTCAAAGAAATGGCCTCAAGGTGATATTTGGTGGAAATGACGTGCATGGACACACCAAAGCACTAGAAGATATTCAAAGAAATGGCCTAACCATCAAAGATGTATCATGTGTAGGTCTCAAATTCAACCTTCTACTCACGAGTCAATTTTGGGGCAAAGGTAAGAAAGTTGAATTCACCAAAGATTCATCTTCTTTTAATTAATCTTCTTTAGGTTACTTTTTTTTTTCTCCTTTTTTCGTTTAATTAATCTTCTTTTAATTATTTAGAACAAGACTCAATATTTCAATTATGTTTTTGCATTATTGGGAATGATTTAGGTCATTATGGTATTAATATTTTTGTCTGCATTTCTATAATGGTACAATTGTACATTACTTTACAAATATTGTACTATTATTATTTTATCAGACAAAATTGTTCTTACACCATTGTCAGACCTGCGTGACCTAACTACAAAGTTGTTGATAAGAAATACAACTACACTTGGAATCTAAATGGTAGGACCATTGCCCAAAGAATTGACAATGTTGACACTCAACTGGCTCCAATTGAACAAGTTTACACATCATTTGTAGAATTTTATCAATACATGAAAACTTCTAAAGAAATTTATAAGTTAATTTTTACTATATCATTATAACAATATCTATTGTAGCCATATATTTCAAATTATTTATCATCATCCTCTATTGACAACAATTTTCATTGACAAACTTAGAAAACAATTTGTCTCAACAACGAATGGAAATAAAAAAAAAAATCAATGACTTCGTTGTTGTGGAAGAAAAGTAAGTACTCAACTCTATTACTCTTATTAAATTATAAATAAATCAGTAACTACAACAAAAAATAATATATATGCATTTCTTTAATTTAGAATTAGATGTTTACAATGCCTTTATTCAAAAAAAAAAAAAAATTATTCATTATCAAAAAATTAAAAAAGAGATATAATTTCATTAGTTATATTATATTTATTTTCTACAATGCAAAGATTCCTTACCTTCAAATTCATTAATTAATTATGAGTCATTTCTATTTCTGGTCCTACTGTTATTGGGGCATTGCCAATTTTAGTCTACTTCATTAATTTTTGCTACATTGCGGCCAGTCTTATTTAGTCCTTACCACTTTTAGTCCACCGTTAAAATTTTCATCAAATAACCGTCCAAAACAAAGGTATTTTGGTCTTTTCATGCTTTGATCATCTCCTTTACCCTTTGCAGTGGTTTTCCTTACACATTTTCATCCAATGAAAAGGTCCGGCGAAAGCCATGGCTTTGTAATGTGGCTCACATGGCTTTCGCTGGACCTCTTCACTGGATGAAAATGTGTAAGGAAAACCACTGCAAAGGGTCAAGAAGATAACCGAAGCATGAAAAGACCAAAAATACCCTTGTTTTGGATGGCCATTTGACGAAAATTTTAACGGTGGACTAAAAGTGACAATGACTAAATAAAAATGGCCGCAATGTGGCAAAAATTAATGAAGTGGACTAAAATTGACAATGCCCGAATAACAATAGGACTAAAAATGGAAATGACTCATTAATTATATTCAATACATTGTCCATTGTCTTTTTTTTTACACTATCTTGTAATTAAATATTAAAGTTATAATACAAAATAATATTATATATTTATATACAAAGTATTTTATTAATACCATGGAAAAAAATAAAAAACAAATTGAAACCAATCATATTAACTACTTGAGGAGGATTTGTTGACAAAGAGAGCATTCAACAATAATGGCTGAACCAAAAGTCCCTCGAACAGAACATCTAAAGGATTTGTATGCTTTTACGCTGATAAAAATATGTAATGATAATCAGATCATTATCTTACTTAGTTACATTTAAAACTCATTATTAAAAATGTCAACGTAAGGCAATAAAACATCATGACACACTTAACACATTGAAAAGATGACGATACTACAACAATGCTGCAATCAATCTTGCAAATCCAGAAAATGAAGAAATTTCAAAAATAGTCACCTTTGCAGCATTCATTGATATTGTATGTAAAATACTTATTGTGCATCATTTAAATATATTAGAACTAATATATATTTATGATTCATTTCATTTTCTAGACTTTGCCTATTTGGATTAAAGGCAAAATCAGCATAAATTTTAACAACAAAAACACTTAGTTTATGCACAAAGTGACAAACTATTTAATTGCATGCATTGTGGTGAACATGCAGCAGTGGGTGCTCCACAGTTAGTATCAATTCAACAAAAAAATTACAAAAAATACACACACACAAAATCAAGTACTACACTCATTCATATTAATTCCAAAAATATGAACTTCAAAATGAACATATGCAAAATGGATATGGAAATTATTGATGAAACTAGACACATTGCAGCATCAGTATTCGAACTACTTGCATAGTCGTTGTTGTTACTATCAAGTAAACAAGTTATGCAACTAGAACAAGAGGTAATACTAGACCTGGCAATTCGTGTATACGGATTCGTTAACGGGTCAACACGAACACGATAAGGCTAAACACGGACACGGCACGTTAAGGTTAACGGGTTTAAATTTTTAAGACGAACACGAACACAATTAGTTAACGGGTTAAACGACTTGACACGATAAACACGTTTTGTTAACAGGTTTCGAGTCGTGCCGACACGATATGACACGAAACCCTTTTAAACCTGCTAAACATGTTAATATTTTTTAAAAGAAACTAAAATTTGAAGTTAAAGTTATATAAAAAAGAAATAAAACCTACAATTCTATCCATTAAACAATCTAAAAAGAAAATTCAATTTATAACATTCATAAAATGATAAAATAACATCCAACAATCATAATTAAAGAACTCCATACACTTTTTTAGAATAAAATTGAACACAATAAAAATTCAATTTTTAGATTATTGAACATCAATAATTGGTGTAGGATCTTGGCCTAACGTACTAAATTCATTGTTAGTCATGTTCATGACATCTTTTGTAATCTCATTCAGGATAATGGTTCTGACCTAAATGACAATGGCTCTTAGTGGGTTATAAGCAGGTTTGTGTAAATAGGTTCGTGTAAATGTAACGGGTTAACACGATAATATTAACGGGTTAAACGAGTTCTTAACAGGTTTAACAAGTTGACCCATTAAGACACGAAACATAACGGGTTCTTAACGGGTCAACCCGTTAATGACCCGGTACATGTTAAGGCTAAACACTAACCCGTTATTTTCGTGTCCGGTCTCGTGTCGTGTTAACGGGTCGTGTCGATAATTGTCAGGTCTAGGTAATACTCATGAACCTTCTACAAATATAATAAGTATTACTCCGTAATATTTTGTTCAATACTTTTTCACATGAGAATTTATGACACACATCTCATAACACATGAAACATGTAAAGAAAAAGATTATCATGCCAAATATCAACAGACGCTTGCAAGATCAAGAGTTCATAATACATTTAAGATTTCAGTCATATACAAAACAAGACAAATTCACAGCTTCCTACATCATAATCTCATTGCATGACATTGCCTCTATTAGTTATACCAAAATTCAAGCAAAGATTAATTTGGCTTATATGGTAAAACCATTATTTTTATATAATATGAAATGGTTAGCTGCTTGAATCCTACAGCACTAAATTTTGCTTTCAAAATTTTTAATACCAATAGTGAGAATTTTTTTATTTGTATAATTGTGGCTTTTTTTTTTTTCATTTTTAAATATTAATAGTAAGATTAATGAAATTTTGTTTTTGGCATTTTTAAATATTAATAGTGTGAATTCTAATTGGGTTTTTTATTTGTAATATTGTGGCTGCTTTTTTTTTTTCTTCTTCTTTTTTAATATTAATAGTGAGATGAATGATTTCAATTTTTTAATACAAATAGTGAGAATTTTAATTGGATTTTTTATTTGTAACATTGTGGCTTTTTTTTTTTTTAATTTTTTAATTTTTTAATTTTTTAATTTTTTTAATTTTTTAATTTTTTAATATTAATACTTTAATAGTGAGAAGAGTGAAATTTTGTTTTTGACATTTTTTAATATTTATAGTGTGAATTCTAATTTAATTTTTTATTTGTAACATTGTGACTTCTTTTTTTTTTTTTTTTTTAATATTAATAGTGAGATGAATGATTTTTAATAGTGAGATGAATGATTTATAATGTGTTTTCCATTCAAATTAGTTTTCAAATTAATTATGTTTTATATTTTCTTTTAATTTTTTTTTTATCTTGATGTATTTTGATTTTTCATTACTAGTCAACAATATTATGAGTCAATATCTAAGTTTTTTATTTTTTTTGAAAATATCTCGTTATTTTTAATATTTCATCCCAACTGGAGAAGATTTTTGGATCCGTCCATGCACACTACCAATAAAAAAGAGGAGGACAAATACTGAAAATAGAAACAACAACAATGTTACTCAAAAGAGAATTACGAATACTTAGAGAAATTCAAACTAAAAAGCAATATTTAATTATTTATTTAGACTATCTTTTTTCGACTAGTTTTTTTTTTACAAAGTTGCAAACATTTATTTTAATAACAAGTATAAATGTATAATAAATCTCTCTTATAATATCTTGCATTCATATATTTTGAATTACCGATTTAAATAAACAAATTCAATATTCAATTAATTATACATGAACATCTCATATATAATCTTGTATTGATATATTACTCATTTAAAAATAAGTATTACCACATTCGTATAATTCGCCTGAAAAACTAGTATAGTAAATAAACCCCATAAATCACATGTTTCACCAAGTGACCCTTTCTTCTATAGTCTATACTATACTAGTTTGGTAACGTAGACACGTTGTAACGTTATCAAACACTCCTCACTAACTATCAACTCAAGCCGATTAGCTGAATTTCTTAATAACGATCCTTTTTCAGTCGCTCTCTTCAACAGACGTCTTCACTTACCTGATCATCACCCTTCCTGGTTCTCTGTCGGCGATAGAGGAAGAAGAAGAAGAAGAAGGAATGATGGGATTGGAGAGCGTGGGTGGGCTTGCGATTCACATCATACTATCGAAACTCATGCCGGAAGACGTAGCCGCTACGGCTTGCATCAGCCGGAGATTTAGGGATTGGGTATCCGACGACGATTCCCTCTGGTCCAAATTCTGCGCCGATGAACTCGGCTTGTCTTCTCCTCAGGACCCTTGGGGAAACCCCACCCCCTCGTTCAGGGTAATATACCGCTAATACATTGCTAGATTGTGAATAATTCTGATTAGACTTAAATTTCATTATTTTGGCTTTCACTTGAGCTGTTCTCGAATCAAAAGGACAATCTTTTGAGCACAGGGTTCTATAATCTAGACTGCTAGTATTTTTCAATTCTCCAATTTTTCCACCTTAAAATTGAATGTTTTGGAAGAACGGTACACGTTTTAGGCACATGATACTACTATTCACTCGTTACTTTTAATCTTTTATTACGATCTTGCTGTATTTGTCAATTTGTTATTTATTTTTTTAATAGAGAAGATTTTCACTATGATAGAACTTTTCTGCATTTCTTGTGGTAAGGTCTTATGTTATAGAGAAGGCATGTACAATGTCCTATTTTATACATAAAGGTAGAGGTGTACTGAGCTATTTCAAATTCTTAGACTACTAGGGTTAGGATATTATATTCAATATCTTAAGCTAGAGCATATAGATCGAATGGCAAAACTCTTAGCAATACATCCTGACAAGATCTTTTTCCTGTTGCAATGACAATTAACTTCTACATGTTTTGCCCTTTCATGAAACACTGGATTTGATGCAGTTTGTGCTGTTGCTTGGCTATCACATATTAGTTTCATTTGTGGTACATCACCATATTGTAATTCCCAGAGCAAGTGTTTCAGCCACATATGGTCATATGTTGCTAGGTTCATAGCACAGTACTCGGTTTCAGTATTGGATCTAGGGACAACAACTTATTTCTTACTTTTCCAGTATAGCAGGTTACCACCTATGAAAACATAGTATTTGAGGGTGGAGTGCGGAGTGCCTGTTAGAAGGAGAAATTTTCCCTGTCGTTAGAGTACCCAATAAATTGTGTATGACTTCTATCCTCATAAAGTAATCTTGGCACCAATGCCCTCTTGATGTACCTCAAGATATGAGTAACAAACTCCCAATGGCTATTGTTGAACTTGAACATATAATATATAAAACACAAATGAGTCCAACTATCAGCTTAGATTTTTAGTTGAGATAGAATACATGTTTCAACTTGACATTAGGGCTAGACTCATGTGAAAAGTGATGATTTGAACCTTTGTGTCACCCTACTATGTAGTATGTACAAGCGTCGTTGCATGTGGCCCATGAAAAGGTAATCGGCCCTCACACATGAGGGGCATGTTGAGCAAAAACATAAATATGTAGTCCAACTATCAACTTATGCTTTAAATTGAGATGGAACACGTCCTTCAATTTCTATCAAAAGGAAGTTGAGGAAATTGGCTTATCAGGCTCACAATAGAAGAGATATTGGGGTCAGTGATGGTGTGGTAGTTCAATTTTCCAATAGGTCTCCTATATCATTCATGATAGGATATGGTGCAGGTTTGGCATTAGAAGCCATAGGCGTATCACCAAGCATCAAGTTGATCATGCTAGTTTCCTTAAGAATGTCCAAGGCATATTTCAACTATAAAATAATTGTACTACTATTGTATCGGGCCACTTCAATGCCCAAATTATTTTTTGAAAATCAGCTGCCCAAACCAAGTCCATGGGGACTGCTTCAAAACCATACAGGGACAACAAAGCCTGACAGAGTTGCTCCATATAAACTTCTTCCTAAAGGTCTCCATGGAGAGAAGCATTCATATTCAATTGATATTGTGGCCAGTCACCAGTGACTCAATAGCAGTAGATAAAACCAAGCAAATAGAAGCAATTGTAGCCACAGGAGAAAAGGTCTCATTGTAATTTAGGCCAAATATCTGGGTATACCCTTCAGCAACTTGTCAAGCTTTAAGGCAATCTGTTGTACCATAAGAAATGACATATTCTTCTCTCTAATATAGCAGTAAAAGAAACAACATATTCTTCTCCCATATCTGAATCAGTTTTCTTGTTTACTCAGTTGTGAATTGTGCTTAATAACTTCTCAACTTCAGTTTTTAAGGAGACCATTTGTGCAATGTAAAATGATTTATGGTTTTCTTCTTTTTCTTCATATGTAATGAAAGGGAGTACTATAGCTTTCTTTTGACTTATTTGTATTTCTTTTATGATGTTTTGAAGTGTTTATCTTAAGCTAGGAACTCGGAGATTTTCTTTTTCTTCCCTTTCTCTTTATAAACTGTCATTGTTGCCTCTTTATAAAGCCTCTACTAACTTCATCTTCTTGGGCTGCTGGAGGCTTCTTTGCCTACAGTAACCCCTTCTCCTTTTTTACCCTGTTATCTTTGTTTTATTTTTAGTTTTTGTTCTCAAGATGTAACATGGGTTTCTGGTATGGATTCAGGTTTTGGGTTGAGGGTGTTTTTCAAATGTGGGTAGATAGTTCCAGCAATAGTCTTGTAAAGGAATTGCTTTCTGGCCTGTGGTGTGGGTCAGTTTGGAAGGTCTTGTGGCTGGGAGGAGTGTTAGTGGGTGGTTTATTAAGTATTGTGGCTGGTGTGTGTGCTTTGGCAATTGTTGGTTCTTTTTTGCATCCTGGAAGGCATTCTTTGTGGCAGATATGGTATCCTTTTTTGCCTCTACACACACACACACAGAGGTGTCTTTGTTACTAGAGCTTCCTTTACCTTAGTTGCCACATTCAAGTGTCTATTAAGTGTTGTGGCTGGTGTGTGGGCTTTGGCCACCTTTGCTGGCTCTTTTTTGCATCTTGGAAGGCATTCTTTGTGGCAGACACACACACACACACATACAGGTGTTTATGTTACGTGAGCTTCCTTTACTATAATAGGCAGAGTTTTTTTTTTTAATATAACTTTCTTTCCTCTTTAACGAACAGTCATTACTTTCAAAAAGCATTTCCTCTTAGTTGATGGTTCACACTTGAACTCTCTTATTGTACAAAGTGTCAATAGCATCTGTCATGCTTTTATGTGTGTCTTTTAGGTGTCTTATCAAACATGGAGGGAAGCATTCAATATGTATCCATGGACCTTGGTTATAAGAGCCAAAAGATGTTGGAGCAGAATTAGAAGCTGGATGGAGATTAATTTCCCTGAGGTTTTGCCTACCTTACGCAAAGGTGCTTCCGAGGATCAAATAAATTACTTGGAGGAGTCTTTAAAAGTAAAATTGCCTCTTCCCACTAGGGTTCTATACCGGTTTTGTGATGGTCAAGAACTGAGTAATGATGAGTTCACTGGAAGCTCAACCGAAAATGAACCTATGAACTTGTTGGGCTTGATTGGGGGGTACTCTTTCTATAACCATCTAGTAAATGTTTCCTTGTTTTCTTTAAGTCAAGTAATAGTTGAAACTAAGAACGCCATGCGTTACTTGGGACTCGGCACCAGACCAAAGTATATTGTTGTAGCAGCTTCTATCACAGCTTATGGAAAGATATTTTACTTGAACTGTTCAACCGGTCAACTCCATGTGGGTACCTGGGATCTGTCTATTGGCAGAGAAGTGCTTCCTTGTGTACCAGAGTCGTTGTTATGTTCTGTACACGATACAAAAGGCAGCCAACAACAAGATGCCATGTTACTGTGGCTAGAAGAATATGGCCGACGTTTGGAAAATGGAATTGTCAAGGTTCGAACAGATGAGTGCACTAGAAGCATCAGTCATTTTCCAGAAGAATCTCCACTTTGTTCCACTGCTGTGACGAATGGTGTTAAGGTGCTGATCTTGCCTTTACATTATAGTCTAAACAAGTAATCATTGTCTATTATCTCTGTGTTCTAACTATTTGTATGGGAAATCTGAGATATTTATTCCAGGTTCGTGCATCTGCTGTGCTTGTCCCAGAATGCTGCAACCTTCAACATGATTCTGAGAAATATATGTTTGCGTATTCTATCCGCATGTCCCTTTCACCTGAAGGATGCATCATAAATGGAATGAAGTTTAGTTCTTGCCAATTGTATCGCAGACGATGGATCATCTGTGGCAATGATGCTATTGTAGATGACATTAGTGGAGAAGCAGTAATAGGAAAGGTATGGTTACTTTTTTTATTTTCATTTTTAGTTATTACACTACGGTTTCTACTCTTGAGCAAAATGGCAATTATATAGATCATTTCATGATCTTGTAAAATGGTGATATTCATTTGACTTTGGTGAATATGCTCGAACAATGCTTCATCTTTAACTATCATGCAATTAGTGAACCAATATGTTGGTCCTTTGAACATTCTTTTTTGAATGAATCTAAGGAGTCATGCAATGTAATTCTCATGTGTGGAAAGTGAGTGCTTTGTTGCTTAAAGCAACTAAGTGAAGCAAAATTTTTGCTTCACTTTGGGGAAGCATTGAAAGAATGAAAAATTACTCACCTTTCATAACTATAACAGTGCAATAATAACAGAGGGATTTGAAGGTACTGTAAGCTGTGTTTTTTCCTCTTTTCTTGTGGTGTATGCAAGTCATTTTGATTAAGCCTACATTGTCTACCATCTCCACATTCCATATGTATGTCAATATGTGTTATCATAAGGTTGTTGGCTTAGTGAGCTGAGAAGTGGCATAGGATTATTCTTTTAAGAGAGCCATGTACCCTGAATGAACTGGGGAAAATTCTACCCACATTTTGAGGAAGAAAAAACAGGACTGGGACTAATATATAACAGATGCTAATGTGGTTATGACCTTGTCTGAAGCAAATCTAAGGCACCCCATTTTTAAGATATGTACTATAATTACTGGCTCTCTGACCATGTCTTTTTCACATTTTGTTTCTTTTGATACATCAGTAGTTGTATTAAATATATTGCTCTCTCATATGTCTTGTAAGTTTTGCAATTACTCTCTAATTACCCCCAGCTATTTGCAGTTTCCACTTCTACGGCCTGGTGAAGAAGAATTTGTATATGAGAGCTGCACACCTCTATCGTCTTCATCAGGCTCAATTGAAGGTTCTTTCACTTTTGTCCCTGGACGGTAAGTCTTCAAGACATTTCAGCAGCCTATATCTGAAGTTCTTTGTCTACTGAAATGAGTTATGTTTTATTTTCTGATCTTGACATACTGTTCCCCTAGTCTGCCTGGACATGCATTATAATATCTATTTCCATCCTTTCCAGCCAATTATAAATGCTGTTACTCATGTTATTGCTGGTGGGATCTAGAGAATGAATTATTTAAATCGCAGGTTTTGCTTATTTGTTCCTCCCCTCCCATCGTGCACCCTTTTCTTTCTACCAAATGCTTTCTCTTGGTTTATTTTTCCAATTATTCATACCCATTTGATATATCAGTTGTTATACAGCGGACCATGGTCCACACAGCGTTGTGTGGATCATGGTCGTCAAATGAAATTGTAATAGAATTAAAATGATACCTTCAGTGTTGCTATAATGAAACTAGTGTGTGGGGAAAATGAAACTAAAAAACAGAGCTCATTCAATAATGTATATTGTCAAATGAAATTATAGTATAATTAAAATGATACTTAAGTGCTGCTATAATGAAACTAAGATCCAGAGCCATACAATAACATATATTGTCAAATGAACCTAAAGTGTAATTAAACTAATACTTCAGCATTACTATAATTAAATTAGTGTGTGTGGAAAATGAAACTAAAAAATAGAGCTCATGCAGTAATATATATTGTCAAATGAAACTATAATAGAATTAAAATGATACTTTGGTATTGTTATAATGAAACTAGTGTGTGGAAAATGAAACTGAAAAACAGAGCAATATTGTCAAATGGAATTGAAGTGTAATTAGAATGATACCTACTTCATGGTCCACAGTAAAATTTGCCTTGATATATAAAGCCCTTCTCCTGGTTATATTTGAATGAAGGCACTTTGCATAGTATGTAACTATATGTTTGCTTAAAGGGTCATGTATTTGTAGTTTGTACCGCACACAAAGGAATAAAAATTAAGCAAGTAGGAAAATATTTAATCTTCCTTGTCTGAGGAACCTCTTTAGTAGGTAGGCCCCTGTTTGTTTTAGGCAGTGTGCAAAGTCTTGTTATAGACTTATAGTAATATAGTATTGCTCATTGCTTAAGAAGTTTATCGGAATCTTTTTCGATAGACACAACCTTGATCAAGAGTATATCTTGATTGCTTGGTTCATTTCTTTGTTTTACTGGGAAGTGGGTTCTGCCTGAATTCACACTAGTAAGTTGTAACATCATGAATATGTAATTATTATTCAAATTTCTATGCTTCAGGTGGATGGGTGAATGAACTTCGGGTTAGGTTTAGAGTTCCAAATATTGAGTTGGGTTTGTTCTCTTACCTGCAATATTGACAAATCACATAATACTGAGATTTTTTTTTAATTTTTTTTTAAAATTCTCAGATTAGCGGAGCCAAAAGGTAGTCCATTTGAAGTCGAAGTGGCAAGATTTCCTCTTCAGTTGCCAGATTACATTTTCTGATTGCAATTGTGTGTGCAATCCACTTTTTAAGTTGAGCATGGTATTATGGTACCAAAACACTCTGCGCATAATCTATGCTCTCATCCTTTGTTGCGTCAACAAAACTAAACTATTTGAATGGTGGCATTGTCGTTTAGGTTTCATCAAATCTAGGATCATCAAATGTGAAGTTTTTGTCACCATATCTTAAATTATGTGATGTGATTTGTGTAACGAGTCATGTTTGTGAATTAGTCGATGTCATGGTTTAATTTTTAATTTCTTTAACTAGTCGATTTTCGTTCTAAATACACTAGTAAACTGTTTGACTTATCTCAACATTTAACACATTCTTAATATGAGAAATTTGTGTTAAAAATAACTAGTATTTACACCCGTGCGATGCACGGAATCGGTTTGTTATAATATATTAAGAATATTTGAATGGATATACAATTATTTAAATTATAACATCAAATATTATATAGTGCAAGTGAAGATATGAGTTGAGTCATTTATGTTTGTTGATGTTATCATTGCTTGAATTCGAGTAAATAATTGCTCAAATTAATAGCTAATGTGTAGATGTAGACATGTGGTGTTGTAACTTTGGAGATTTTATATATCATTGTTAGGAATTTTTAGAAATTGGCCCAATGTGCTCGTTCTCTGGCAACTTAGTTATAGTAATGAATTGATATCCTAATTCATTTGTATAGATGATATAAATTTTGTCTAGATATATAGCAACTTTATCATTTTGAAAAAAAAACATAATATCATCGATTATATTTACACATTATTGAAAACCTCTTTGTAGACGACATTAGAAGTCGCAACACAATCTTGTCCATCCTCGTCTACCGCTAACACCTTTAGGCCATTAGGATGACTGACTCGGGAGAAAGCCACATACAATTGACCGTGACTAAAAACCGGTTTTTTTTAGCAATAACCCAACGTGAGTTAGTGTTTAACATTGACTTTTGTTTATAGTCATGGCATATGCAAGCATCAACGGGAATTGTTTACGCTGGAACTTGAGGATCGCTCGGCCTTCTAGCTGCGACTCATCAAGCATGCCATATCTCGAGCTTGGGAATGTGCTCTCAACTATAGTTGCTATGGGATCGTGTCCACACTTCAACAAAAACCTTGCCGGAATATCGATATCAGATGAACCATTGTTTACAACCCCTGCAATCCCATCTCCGATGTCTGCAATCCATTTTGAAAACCAATCAACTGTATGTCTATCTTCCTCTGAAGCTAAGGTCCGTAGTCTCAAATTCTTGGTCAGCCTTAATACCTTGCAATTTGTCCACAGGTATGAAGAATTAATGGTTGCTCCGACAACTTCTAGTCTTGTTGCTTTCGGAATAACAAGTAGGATCTGTCTAAAATCGCCGCCCAAAACTACTGTCTTTCCACCAAAAGTCTTTTCAGCACTACCCGGTATGGCGAACCTCAATATGTCCCTCATGTTTTGTCCAAAGCCTCAAAACAGTATTTGTGCGTCATCGGTGCTTCATCCCATATTATCAATTTGCTCCTTATTATAAGCTCCGCAAGGTCACTACCTTGCGATATATTGCACGTGGAATCTTCGTTCAAAGAAAGTGGTATAGCAAATCTGGAATGCGTCGTTCTGCCTCCCGGCAACAACAAAGATGCTATTCCACTGGAAGCAACATTTAGAACAATATCACCGCGGCTCCTTATCTTTGATGATAACGTTCTCCACACGAACGTCTTGCCTGTTCCTCCGTAACCATACACAAAGAATAATCCACCTCCATTTGAATCAATATCATTCATCACAGAGTCGTAAACATTTTTTTGTTCATCGGTCAATTGTGTTACCAATGTCTCATGCCCTGTCTTCAAAGATTCCTTGTCATACGGCAACTCTTCGGCTATCAACATGTTTTCACTCAAATCCATGCTACTTTCGTCTGGAATTGGCATTTTCGGAAAGTCTTTCAAGCTTTTTCCCCACGAAGATAGCAAATTCTCCAACTCCATCAGAGCAAACTGTTTTTTATATGAATCCAGATAACATCAACTCTTAAAAGGCAAAAAAATAAAAGAAAAAAAAAACAAATAACAAATTAGTTTATCTATAAATAATCAAAAACAAATAACAAAGTCGAATAAATAGATTGGAGCTCGATATACCTGGATTTTGCAAGACACGTCTACGTTGAACCTGTGCATCCTCGGCAAGAAAGTCCCAAACGGCATTCCAAACTACTTCTGGCTTACTGAGTGAACTTGAAATGAGAAGCGTAACAAATAACCTTCGCAAAGCATACGCGGATGCCCAGTAACTCGAATCAATAATGCCATCAATGTACTCCTTGTCATCATCTAATAATCGATATTCATAACACGCATCCCTAAACAAATTATGAATGACTCCTGCAACAGTGCGAATATCTTCATGGCTAAAAGCTCCGCGTACCAAATTTAAAAGACATCTAAGATAGTATAAATCTCCACACCCTGGCGGATCATAGAACAATCGTCGTATGGGGGATCTTAAACTGACTTCATGACAGAAATGAGACATTGTACTACCGAGTAAGTTTGGTTACATATGGTGGTTGTAAATAGTAAGCAGTGATCAAATTAATGTCACCCTACAATTGCTTCATTTTCTTCTTTTTTTAGGATTTCTTTTTTTAATATTATTGTACTTTTAATATTATTTTATTATTTTAATTGTTTTAATGTACAATATTTTGGGCGGGAAATATGATTTCGTTTTGGAGGATTTTGTTTATATATATATATAGATTGTACTTTTAATATTATTTTATTGTTTTAATTGTTTTAATGTACAATATTTTGGGCGGGAAATAGGATTTCGTTTGGGAGGATTTTGTTTATATATATATATATATATATATATATATATATATATATATATATATATATATATATATATATATATATATATATATTATAACAATGTACTAATCCTAATGTATAACAATATTTTGATGTTATAGAATTTCGTGTTTTAATATTATTGTACTTTTAGTATTATTTTATTGTTTTAATTGTTTTAATGTACAATATTTTGGGCGGGAAATAGAAGGATTTTGTTTTTATATATATATATAGATATATAGATTATAACAATGTACTAATCCTAATGTACAACAATGTTTTGATGTTATAGGATTTCGTGTTTTAATATTATTGTACTTTTAATATTATTGTATTGTTTTAATTGTTTTAATATACAATATTTTGGGCAGGAAATAAGATTTCGTTTTGGAGGATTTTGTTTTTATATATATATAGATATAGATGATTAGGGAAAATTGTACTTTTTGTCCCTAAGTTATATGATAATTATAAAATTCGTGTTTAAGTGTTGGTTATGCTCACTTATTGTCCTTATTAAGTTATCATTTAAGTTGTACTATTCATTCCTTTACTAATAAAACATTAGGGACAAACTTTATAATTTTAATATAATTCATGGACAAAAAGTGAGCATGACCAACACTCAGGAACGAATTTTATAATTATCCTATAATTTAAGAACAAAAAGTACAATTTTTCTTAATTATTATCATGATAATTATTTTCTATATCGTTGATTATACAAAGTCATGAATAAAACAGTTAAAATAACTCAAGGCACTTCCAACAAGGATATAAATATACATAAAATTGAGAGTAAAACTAATAAGAAAAAGTGTCAGTCATGTGGATGAAAAGATCTTTTAAAAGTTACGAGTAATATTTTGTGCTTTTTAAAACAAAATTAGTCAACAACACAAAGCCACAAACATCTTTGTGGTTTCCAAGTAAAAGAACTACATAAAAACTATGTACCCAAATTATTATAGAACTTGGAAAAAAAATAAACTTACGAGGAAGAACCTAGGTGAAAGGTTACCTAACATCGTCTACAAATCAAATCATCGTACAAATTCAAGACACATGAATTCACTTTAAGGTCTCTAAGTCTATTGCATATGGATCTTTTTGGTCCAGTTGATGCAGTAAGTGCAAGTGGTAAGAAATATACTCTTGTTATTGTTGATGGTTTTTTCAAGTATATATAGACAAATTTCATAAAAAAAAAAAACGAAAGTGAGCAAAAATTGCCAAAATTATTGAGGCAACTCCAAAATAAAAAAGAAGTATCAATTGCAAGGATATAAATGAATAGAGGAACAGAATTTGTGAACAATATAGTTCATTTCTATTGCGATTCACATGGAATCTCACATTAACTATTAACATCAATAATGCCACAACAAAAATGAGCCGCTAAGAGAAGAAATAGAACTCTTAAGGAGGCATCACGAGTTATGATCTTAGCAGCAAGATTACCAAAACGTTTTTGAGCTAGAGCAATTAATAATGCTTATTACACTCAAAGTCGTAGCATGCTTCACAAACATTACAACAAGACTCCATATGAATTATGAAAAGAGAAAAAATTAAATATTAGTTATTTTCATTCTTTTGGATGCAAATGCCTTATTCTTAATAATGTTTAAACATATATATCTAAAAACATTTGATAAGCATGTAGATGAATGCATATTTCTTGGATATTCATCTACCAGCAAAGCATTCCGAATATTGAACAAAAAGACAATGGTGGTAAAAGAATCAATAAACGTTGTGCTTGATGAATCAAAGGAACAAAAATGTGTCATGTCAAAGAAATATCAACCAGATTAAATGATATGCAAATTGGTAATAAACTAAGGTTAATGATACTAATGTCTCTCTCGAAGATTTCATTCCACAGAACTAGAAATAAATCCATTAGAAATCCATTAGCGGATATGACAATACAAGTTTTTTCAATGGCTAGTTCACAACCTGAAAGTTTAGTAAGAAGTCCAGTACCTCCTACTGCATTTGAATATGATCTTAGACGACTTAAAGACCATCCTCAAGATTTGGTGATAGGGAATGTAAGAGATGGAGTGAAGACAAGAGCTTCAACAAGATATGCCATATTCACTTGCTTTTTGTCTCAAATTGAACCAAAAGAAATAGATAAAGCTTTAAGTGATCCAAGTTGAATTGATGCAATGCAAGAATAATTGAATCATGTTTGGGAACTTATTCCAAGACCGAGACATCAAAATGTTATTGTCACAAATTGAGTCTTCAGGAACAAATCAAATGAAAATGGAGTTATTGTTAGGAATAATGCAAGATTAGTGGCTAAAAACTACTCACAAGAAGAATGAATGGATTTTGATAAATGTTTGCTCATGTTGCAAGACTTCACTATTTATCAAATAGATGTTAAAAAAAAATGCATTTCTAAATGGATTGCTTGAAGAAGAAGAAGTCTATGTTGAATAACCACCTGGATTTGAGGTAAAAGATGAAGGTGACAAAGTCTACAAACTGAAAAAGACATTATATGGGTTGAAAAAAAAGCTCCAAGAGCTATGTTCTTGATTAGTTGTGGATTCACCAAATGCCTTGTTGACAATGCTCTCTTTTTTTGAGTACTACTGACTCTGTTACAATGTAGTATCTGCTGAAGCACAACGCAACTGAGGCTCGAACCCGCTCTCATCATCCATGTCCATGTGGGAGTGTAAACCGAGACACCGGGTGTCATTAGACCACAAGGTCTTTGGCTTGACAAAACTCTCTTTAGAATTCAAGAAGCAAATCATATTTTTTTAGTGCAAATATATGTTGATGATATTATATTTGGTAGCACTAATCAATCCTTAATCAAATGAATGGTCCTCCTGTAAAAAGTGAGGACTGATCACAACCGCCCATTAGGGTTCATTAATGATTGAGAGTTTTTCAAAAGAAAAAAAAACACAAGATCATTTTTATATATAGTTATTGCAAACTTTCAAGTTTGTAACATTTATAAAAAGTACTACACCATTTTCTCCCTAATTTCCAGCAACTCTCAACCGTTGAATTTACTTAGATAGATCAGTTAGTTGGTCACCTTGTCCATTTAGTTGGTCACCTTGTTGATGAGGATAAGCTTGGAAGTCATGTTCTATACCGATGTATGTACACCATTGAGAGGTGAGTAAAATTTGGATATATATAGAAAAGTGATCATATGCGTAACTTGTCCCAAGTGAAACATGCGCATCAATTTCAACCATTAATCTAATCCAGATCAACGACACAGAATGAAGGAAAAAAGTGGTGGCATTTGGATTTTTTTTTCTAACTTTGAAGTGCACAAATTGTGTTATTCGTTGCACAAGTTTGAACCTACGGGTGCAAAACTTTAAACCTTATATATGGTGCATAACTTTAACTATTATGGTGCATAACTTTAAATCTTGAGGTGTATAACTTTAAACCTTTGAGGTGCATGACATTAAACCTTGAGATGCATAACTTTAAACCTTGTGGTGCATAACTTTAAACCTTGATGTGCATAACTTTAAACATTCAGGTACATAACCTTGAATCTTGAGGTGCATAACTTTGAACCTTGGTGTGCATAACTTTGAACCTTCAGTTACATAACTTTTGTTCTTCAAGTGCATGAATTTTGTTCTTTAGGTGTACGAGTTGAAAGGAAAAAGCAGCTTTGCGGTGCATAACTTTAAATCTTGGGATGCGTAACTTTGAAACTTGACGTGCATAACCTTTAACCTTGAGGTGCATAACTTTGAACCTTCCGTTGCATAACTTTTGTTCTTCAAGTGCATGAATTTTGTTCTTTAGGTGCATGAGTGGAAAGGAAAAAGGAGCTTCATGAACCAATGAAGAAATAGACAAAAATCAAAACAGCTGAGCAGTTAGAATATAAAATGTATCAATTGTTAACAATGTTAATTTGATTTTCAAGAGCATTGAACACAAAATCCATGGTGATGGATGCATAGTCAGAGTGGTTGCACGAAGATGAAAGCTGCATTGGTATCTGCATATTGTGTTCAGATAAACGACTCAGATTTCTCCCCATTTTTTTACCTGGGAGCTCCTTCGCAGTTGATCTCTCCCCTATGCACACACACCCGTGTGAGAACTGCTGCCCAGGAGAGAACTGCGTACGAACTAATTTGAGCCATCAAGTTAAATATATCAATAGATCATATATAATTTTAAAAAAATATTGTGACATTTTTTGTAAATAACTTGAACTTTGAAGTGCAAGTAAAAATGTGTTAAAAGTGTAAATAACAGATGCACGTGTGCAAGTAACGGTACAATTAAAATTACTTAAAAGTACATGTAACATATGTTAAAAGTGAAAGTAGCAGGAGGTGCAAGTGTGCAAGTAAAAGGTGCAAGTAAAATCGCTTAAAAGTGCAACCTTTTACAGTATAGAGTGCAAGTAATTTACAATTCAAATTAGTGCAACTAATGATACCGTTAGGTGCACTTAATATTGTTGCACTACTAGAAGACGATAGAAGTTGTTACTTATACTTTTAACACATTTTAGTTGCACTATTGTTGCACTCTTACACTTATGAAGCTGTGACTTGCACATTTAACATATTTTACTTGCATTTCAAAGTTTGAGTTATGTACAAAAATATCACCGCATTTTTTAATTGCTTCTGATTCGTTAGGTCTTTCCAAACGGATGATTGTGATATATGTATACATATGTATATATGTATATATGTATATATGTATATATGTATATATGTATATATATATATGTATATATATATATATGTATATATGTATATACATATATATACATATATACATATATATATATATATATACATATATATATATATATATAGGGGCTGGATCCAATGAGATCACCCTTGTAAATGAGATTGTGAGATTCCATCACAACCATCTAAAATATTAGATTTAATGGATGAGATTGAATTTCAAATGTCATTTATATAAGGATATAATTAATACATAAGGGTGGCATTGTAATTTCATTATATTGTTAGAATTTGATTATAAATGAAATAGAATATTTTCCTAATTTAAATGATCCTATCCATGGTAGGAATAAATTCTAGATTTTATTTAAAAAAAAAAAACGCAACAGCCGTGCTTAGAAGAAACTACTGTTGCTGCCGTCTAGATTGCGTCCATGGACGAAGAACTTGCCGGTGTGTGCATATTACGGAACAGGTGTGTGCATATTACTGAAAATGTCCATAATAAATCGGTGGGTGCATATCACCTATCACCTATTTGCTAGCGTGTGCAAAACTCTGGTACATGTGTGATTGGGCGGTGTTATAAATATGCAAATTACTGAATGCAATTTTTTGCACGTTCATGGAGTTAAGCGTGGGTGACTTTGAGATTTGGTTTGTAAGTCGGTGCGTTAATTGGTTTAACGAGGGTTAAAACCCCAATTATGATATTGTAGCAGTGTGCATTTCTTGAAGACGGTGTGTGCGTGCGTGTGTGTTAGCGGGTGCACAACTCTGGGTCCTGTGTGTGTTGGTGTATTTTACGAGTTTTTGATTGGTTCCGAAGGTGTGTGCGTCCGTGTTTGCTAGCGTGTGCAAAACTCTGGTTAATGTGTGTTTAGGCGTTTTTATAAATATGCAAATAGGTGAATGCAATTTTTTGTACATTCATGGAGTTACACGTGGGTGATTTTGAGATTTGGTTTGTAAGTTTGTGAGTTAATTGGTTTAGCGGGTGTTAAAACTCACATTATGACATTGTAGGAGTGTGGATTTCTGTAAGACGGCATGTGCGTGCATAGGTGTGTGCTTAACAATTTAGTAGTAAGTGCACAGATTGTTCGCACCAACTACTTTATTACGTCTAAATAAGTACTCTGTGCATTAAAATAAATAATGAGATAAAGAATCCGGAAAACTACTAAACAAAGATAATATGACCATAGTCTAAATAAAATATATGAAACAAAAGGAATTGTCTGTGACTACAATTGAACTTCCCCCAACATAAGTTGTAGATCCCAACACGAAGTTGATGTTTTTATCCCGATGTATGTTGCTATGAAACATTAGAATATCTGACATCTAGCACACGCATAGAGACCACAAACATTGTGCATCACCCCTGAAAAGGCCACAATCCCAAGTGGCAAGCGACTATCCTACATACGTTCCATGTGACGCATCCCTATGTCCCCAGCACAGACTCCAAGCCTGAAGCGCACACACCTCAAAAAGTCAATGCGACAAAAGTTTCTCGTTAAAACCAACATAACACAATGCACAGGTTATAAGTACATCTTGCATCAACCATTTGGAACCAACACTAATCATTAATAAATACAATTGTAATACAATAATGCCACACGTTAAATGAACACAACAAATCCACCTATCCCCCACCTCAACTCCCTCAACTAAATGAAAAGTGACTTAATATCTAGAGGATATAAAGACATATTCTTTGAAATATATGATATGCCTAATTAGGTAAATAGGCAACTGCAATGCTTATGTGTTGCCTAGATACACATAAGCAACAACGCAAACACACAGACCATCCAATTTTTGGTGAACCAAACAAACACCACGCACAGACTGTATAATAAGGTTGCAACAACCATTAGACACTAACACACCTTCAAAAAAAAAACATAATATCATCGATTATATTTACACATTATTGAAAACCTCTTTGTAGACGACATTAGAAGTCGCAACACAATCTTGTCCATCCTCGTCTACCGCTAACACCTTTAGGCCATTAGGATGACTGACTCGGGAGAAAGCCACATACAATTGACCGTGACTAAAAACCGGTTTTTTTTAGCAATAACCCAACGTGAGTTAGTGTTTAACATTGACTTTTGTTTATAGTCATGGCATATGCAAGCATCAACGGGAATTGTTTACGCTGGAACTTGAGGATCGCTCGGCCTTCTAGCTGCGACTCATCAAGCATGCCATATCTCGAGCTTGGGAATGTGCTCTCAACTATAGTTGCTATGGGATCGTGTCCACACTTCAACAAAAACCTTGCCGGAATATCGATATCAGATGAACCATTGTTTACAACCCCTGCAATCCCATCTCCGATGTCTGCAATCCATTTTGAAAACCAATCAACTGTATGTCTATCTTCCTCTGAAGCTAAGGTCCGTAGTCTCAAATTCTTGGTCAGCCTTAATACCTTGCAATTTGTCCACAGGTATGAAGAATTAATGGTTGCTCCGACAACTTCTAGTCTTGTTGCTTTCGGAATAACAAGTAGGATCTGTCTAAAATCGCCGCCCAAAACTACTGTCTTTCCACCAAAAGTCTTTTCAGCACTACCCGGTATGGCGAACCTCAATATGTCCCTCATGTTTTGTCCAAAGCCTCAAAACAGTATTTGTGCGTCATCGGTGCTTCATCCCATATTATCAATTTGCTCCTTATTATAAGCTCCGCAAGGTCACTACCTTGCGATATATTGCACGTGGAATCTTCGTTCAAAGAAAGTGGTATAGCAAATCTGGAATGCGTCGTTCTGCCTCCCGGCAACAACAAAGATGCTATTCCACTGGAAGCAACATTTAGAACAATATCACCGCGGCTCCTTATCTTTGATGATAACGTTCTCCACACGAACGTCTTGCCTGTTCCTCCGTAACCATACACAAAGAATAATCCACCTCCATTTGAATCAATATCATTCATCACAGAGTCGTAAACATTTTTTTGTTCATCGGTCAATTGTGTTACCAATGTCTCATGCCCTGTCTTCAAAGATTCCTTGTCATACGGCAACTCTTCGGCTATCAACATGTTTTCACTCAAATCCATGCTACTTTCGTCTGGAATTGGCATTTTCGGAAAGTCTTTCAAGCTTTTTCCCCACGAAGATAGCAAATTCTCCAACTCCATCAGAGCAAACTGTTTTTTATATGAATCCAGATAACATCAACTCTTAAAAGGCAAAAAAATAAAAGAAAAAAAAAACAAATAACAAATTAGTTTATCTATAAATAATCAAAAACAAATAACAAAGTCGAATAAATAGATTGGAGCTCGATATACCTGGATTTTGCAAGACACGTCTACGTTGAACCTGTGCATCCTCGGCAAGAAAGTCCCAAACGGCATTCCAAACTACTTCTGGCTTACTGAGTGAACTTGAAATGAGAAGCGTAACAAATAACCTTCGCAAAGCATACGCGGATGCCCAGTAACTCGAATCAATAATGCCATCAATGTACTCCTTGTCATCATCTAATAATCGATATTCATAACACGCATCCCTAAACAAATTATGAATGACTCCTGCAACAGTGCGAATATCTTCATGGCTAAAAGCTCCGCGTACCAAATTTAAAAGACATCTAAGATAGTATAAATCTCCACACCCTGGCGGATCATAGAACAATCGTCGTATGGGGGATCTTAAACTGACTTCATGACAGAAATGAGACATTGTACTACCGAGTAAGTTTGGTTACATATGGTGGTTGTAAATAGTAAGCAGTGATCAAATTAATGTCACCCTACAATTGCTTCATTTTCTTCTTTTTTTAGGATTTCTTTTTTTAATATTATTGTACTTTTAATATTATTTTATTATTTTAATTGTTTTAATGTACAATATTTTGGGCGGGAAATATGATTTCGTTTTGGAGGATTTTGTTTATATATATATATAGATTGTACTTTTAATATTATTTTATTGTTTTAATTGTTTTAATGTACAATATTTTGGGCGGGAAATAGGATTTCGTTTTGGAGGATTTT
>NC_044925.1:13068962-13072668 GCF_003576645.1 Ipomoea triloba
AAAAAAAAAAAACGCAACAGCCGTGCTTAGAAGAAACTACTGTTGCTGCCGTCTAGATTGCGTCCATGGACGAAGAACTTGCCGGTGTGTGCATATTACGGAACAGGTGTGTGCATATTACTGAAAATGTCCATAATAAATCGGTGGGTGCATATCACCTATCACCTATTTGCTAGCGTGTGCAAAACTCTGGTACATGTGTGATTGGGCGGTGTTATAAATATGCAAATTACTGAATGCAATTTTTTGCACGTTCATGGAGTTAAGCGTGGGTGACTTTGAGATTTGGTTTGTAAGTCGGTGCGTTAATTGGTTTAACGAGGGTTAAAACCCCAATTATGATATTGTAGCAGTGTGCATTTCTTGAAGACGGTGTGTGCGTGCGTGTGTGTTAGCGGGTGCACAACTCTGGGTCCTGTGTGTGTTGGTGTATTTTACGAGTTTTTGATTGGTTCCGAAGGTGTGTGCGTCCGTGTTTGCTAGCGTGTGCAAAACTCTGGTTAATGTGTGTTTAGGCGTTTTTATAAATATGCAAATAGGTGAATGCAATTTTTTGTACATTCATGGAGTTACACGTGGGTGATTTTGAGATTTGGTTTGTAAGTTTGTGAGTTAATTGGTTTAGCGGGTGTTAAAACTCACATTATGACATTGTAGGAGTGTGGATTTCTGTAAGACGGCATGTGCGTGCATAGGTGTGTGCTTAACAATTTAGTAGTAAGTGCACAGATTGTTCGCACCAACTACTTTATTACGTCTAAATAAGTACTCTGTGCATTAAAATAAATAATGAGATAAAGAATCCGGAAAACTACTAAACAAAGATAATATGACCATAGTCTAATATAAAATATATGAAACAAAAGGAATTGTCTGTGACTACAATTGAACTTCCCCCAACATAAGTTGTAGATCCCAACACGAAGTTGATGTTTTTATCCCGATGTATGTTGCTATGAAACATTAGAATATCTGACATCTAGCACACGCATAGAGACCACAAACATTGTGCATCACCCCTGAAAAGGCCACAATCCCAAGTGGCAAGCGACTATCCTACATACGTTCCATGTGACGCATCCCTATGTCCCCAGCACAGACTCCAAGCCTGAAGCGCACACACCTCAAAAAGTCAATGCGACAAAAGTTTCTCGTTAAAAACCAACATAACACAATGCACAGGTTATAAGTACATCTTGCATCAACCATTTGGAACCAACACTAATCATTAATAAATACAAATTGTAATACAATAATGCCACACGTTAAATGAACACAACAAATCCACCTATCCCCCACCTCAACTCCCTCAACTAAATGAAAAGTGACTTAATATCTAGAGGATATAAAGACATATTCTTTGAAATATATGATATGCCTAATTAGGTAAATAGGCAACTGCAATGCTTATGTGTTGCCTAGATACACATAAGCAACAACGCAAACACACAGACCATCCAATTTTTGGTGAACCAAACAAACACCACGCACAGACTGTATAATAAGGTTGCAACAACCATTAGACACTAACACACCTTCATAATAACGACAAATGCAAATGCACAAAGCCCACACAATAAACACACCCACACAACCCACCACACACCCGCGCAACCCACCACACACCCACAACAATTTCCTAGCATTCGAAAACACCCACACATAAAATGGCAAAGGGACACGCAATGGACATACCCCAAAACTAAACGCACACACCTCAATACATAACGACACAGCACACATATGCACCACCTCACATGCACATACCATCAACATTTTAAAACCTGACCACAAATAATGCATAGACCGCCCATAAAATTTGCACTAAGCAATTGAAATACCACAATTGAAAGTTTTATTTAATTGTGGACATTCTTTAACTGTGTTTTTTTTTTTTTTGAATTCTTTAAAATTTTGTAAAATACATTTAGTATTAAAGAAAATATTTGAAAAAAAAAAATAAGAAGTCAATTTGAGTAGTAAATATAACATATACAATTAAAAAAAAAAAGAAGAGAAAGTTTCACACATTATGCACACACGTCAATTCTGTCCCGCACAAACCAAAATTACACAGTGACCCAATGATATTTACTAAATTTCTTACTTAAACTCTGAACGCACAATACTAACAACTACAATGCACAGACCCAAAACACACTGTGAAGAGTTATCACATAAAATATCCTTAGGATATAAATTTCTTACTTTAACTCTGTATTTCCCTTTCCACACCACAAACTTGGCATATTTCAATGATATAATATTACTAAAAATTTAGGAGTGCTAATAATGATATTATAATCATGTTCTAATTTGGAAGTGTACTTCACTATATACTCATGCTCTAACTTGGAGTGTACTTCAGTGCCATATTTCAACCTACCCCTACTGCCACACACCCAACACCATAAAAATATTTTTAAAACTAATGAAAAAAAAACAATGACAATTTCAAACCACAACCGGAACTCCCAAAACAAAAGAAACATTAATCAAAATGAAAAATACAAATACAAATTACATATTAAATTTTCCACAATCAGCAAAATATATTTGCAACAACAAAATAAAATGTACCTACCTAAAAACGAAACCAGAAATATATATTTGCAAACCACCCCCCATTGTCCAAACTCAACTCCGAACCTAAAAAACAAAACCAGAAAAAAAAAAAAAAACTAGCGAACAAAAAAAAAAAACCCTCTGCCCCAGCTGCTCCCCGCAGCACACCGGTAGAAACCCACCGACAGACCCAAAAAATAAACCAGTAAAAAAAATAAAATAACACACCGCACCCCGGCGAACCACCAAAATACCCAGTTGTAACACCATCTCGCACACCGCCGCACCCGGCCCAACACACATCACCCATCGCCCCGCCTCCCCACGTCGTAACACACCACACACTCACCATCGCCCCTCCCCCACCCTGTCCAAACAAGAAAACGGAACAAAAATCACCTACCAAACAACAAATATACGAATACAAAATCACACAAAAATCAACTTCAAATTCGAATACCTGAACCACCACCCGATGAACTCCTCCTAAGCCGCTTAAACCGCCTGGAAGAAGAACTAGCCATGGAGATTGTTGGAGAAGCAAAGATCGAAGGCGAATGGTTTCGCAGAAAGGAAAACAGCGGACGCGGAAAGGGGAAAAAACGGAGCACAAAAAATTCCTAACCTTATTCTCAAAAATAAAATTCCTAACCTTCTCGTATGGAAACAACATAAAAAGTAACACCTAATTTTAAAATGGTAATAAATTAATCAAATTGCAAAAAGACCGAACAGCCCCTCTTTATAGCATAATTACCTAAAATCATCTAAAAAACCACATCCAATCTGAACCATTAAAAAGAAACAATTAATGACCACGATTTAATCTCACAATCTCGTCTAAATGAGGTGATCTCACTGGATCCAAATCCTCTATATATATATATATATATATATATATATATAGAATTATAATCAAATGAGACAAGCTATTTAGGTGAGAAATGCGAACTAGTACGTGAGTGCACACAGTTTACTACGCGGATGCACACAGCCCGAAGTGTGTGCACTTAGCCTACATGAGTGCACACAGTTTAGGGTGTGTGCATTCGTGAAGTAGACTATGTGCACTCACGTTGTTCGCATTTCTCACCTAAATAGCTTGTCTCATATGAAGTCAACCCTATATATATATATATAT
>NC_044925.1:13086876-13134085 GCF_003576645.1 Ipomoea triloba
GGAAATAGGATTTCGTTTTGGAGGATTTTGTTTATATATATATATATATATATATATATATATATATATAGATTTAATTGTTTTAATGTACAATATTTTGGGCGGGAAATAGGAATTTCGTTTTGGAGGATTTTGTTTATATATATATATAGATTGTACTTTTAATATTATTTTATTGTTTTAATTGTTTTAAAGTACAATATTTTGGACGGGAAATAGGATTTCGTTTTGGAGGATTTTGTTTATATATATATATAGATTTTATTGTTTTAATTGTTTTAATGTACAATATTTTGGGCGAGAAANCAAACCAAAATTACACAGTGACCCAATGATATTTACTAAATTTCTTACTTAAACTCTGAACGCACAATACTAACAACTACAATGCACAGACCCAAAACACACTGTGAAGAGTTATCACATAAAATATCCTTAGGATATAAATTTCTTACTTTAACTCTGTATTTCCCTTTCCACACCACAAACTTGGCATATTTCAATGATATAATATTACTAAAAATTTAGGAGTGCTAATAATGATATTATAATCATGTTCTAATTTGGAAGTGTACTTCACTATATACTCATGCTCTAACTTGGAGTGTACTTCAGTGCCATATTTCAACCTACCCCTACTGCCACACACCCAACACCATAAAAATATTTTTAAAACTAATGAAAAAAAAACAATGACAATTTCAAACCACAACCGGAACTCCCAAAACAAAAGAAACATTAATCAAAATGAAAAATACAAATACAAATTACATATTAAATTTTCCACAATCAGCAAAATATATTTGCAACAACAAAATAAAATGTACCTACCTAAAAACGAAACCAGAAATATATATTTGCAAACCACCCCCCATTGTCCAAACTCAACTCCGAACCTAAAAAACAAAACCAAAAAAAAAAAAAAAAAACTAGCGAACAAAAAAAAAAAACCCTCTGCCCCAGCTGCTCCCCGCAGCACACCGGTAGAAACCCACCGACAGACCCAAAAAATAAACCAGTAAAAAAAATAAAATAACACACCGCACCCCGGCGAACCACCAAAATACCCAGTTGTAACACCATCTCGCACACCGCCGCACCCGGCCCAACACACATCACCCATCGCCCCGCCTCCCCACGTCGTAACACACCACACACTCACCATCGCCCCTCCCCCACCCTGTCCAAACAAGAAAACGGAACAAAAATCACCTACCAAACAACAAATATACGAATACAAAATCACACAAAAATCAACTTCAAATTCGAATACCTGAACCACCACCCGATGAACTCCTCCTAAGCCGCTTAAACCGCCTGGAAGAAGAACTAGCCATGGAGATTGTTGGAGAAGCAAAGATCGAAGGCGAATGGTTTCGCAGAAAGGAAAACAGCGGACGCGGAAAGGGGAAAAAACGGAGCACAAAAAATTCCTAACCTTATTCTCAAAAATAAAATTCCTAACCTTCTCGTATGGAAACAACATAAAAAGTAACACCTAATTTTAAAATGGTAATAAATTAATCAAATTGCAAAAAGACCGAACAGCCCCTCTTTATAGCATAATTACCTAAAATCATCTAAAAAACCACATCCAATCTGAACCATTAAAAAGAAACAATTAATGACCACGATTTAATCTCACAATCTCGTCTAAATGAGGTGATCTCACTGGATCCAAATCCTCTATATATATATATATATATATATATATATATAGAATTATAATCAAATGAGACAAGCTATTTAGGTGAGAAATGCGAACTAGTACGTGAGTGCACACAGTTTACTACGCGGATGCACACAGCCCGAAGTGTGTGCACTTAGCCTACATGAGTGCACACAGTTTAGGGTGTGTGCATTCGTGAAGTAGACTATGTGCACTCACGTTGTTCGCATTTCTCACCTAAATAGCTTGTCTCATTTGATTATAATTCTATATATATATATATATATATATATATATATATATATATATATATATGTTGGTGTGGTAGTGGTGGTGGTAATAATAATTCAGAAACTAGTTTGAAAAGAGATGAAAGTGAAGATAAATATTAGAAAATAAATAATTTGAAAAATGTCTTCCTACTGAAAATCTATGAAGACATTTTTTCGTCAAATTGAGCTTTTTTTTTCTTTTGTTGACCATAATAAATCTTTTCCTTTGACTTTATTTTCCTTGAATACCCAAACACGAGAAAATTCGAAAAATAACTTCCAAAAGTCATTTTATGAGTTTCCAATTGGAATCTAACAAGGCGTTTGGTTGGAATGAAGGAACTAGGGGATGGAAAGGACGACAACGACGACGATGACAACTAAGGGCATATTTGTCCTTTCATCCCTTTCTTCATTTCCTAGAAGCAACAAATTGCAATTCATGGGGGCGAAATTGCAATTCTCTCCAACCAAACAATGTAATTGAGGCTTTCATTGAATTTCAATTCAATTACAACCAAATTACAGTGTACCAAATGGGTTGTAAAAGTTCAATTATTACTATTAACAATACTTTTAAATTCTAATACAAATCACATTTAAATTATAAAAAATATTTAAATAAACTTGGGGTGGGGGTAAGGGTAATAATTATACGGGTTCGCTAGCGGGTTACACGAGCCAATCTGTATAACCTGAGAACCCCTTACGGACTAAATGAGTCGAGCCGAGTCAAAGAAATATACATCATGCCCTATCTAAAACTAGGCTAAACAAGCTCAATTAAGAGATTTGGGTCCGTTTTGGTGACTCTAAACTGTTGGGAAATATTACTACGAAAATAATATTTCTGGGATAAATACAATGATAAGAACGAAAATGATAATTTGGAAAGGGTTAACACGAGTCGAACGAAGCACTCTTTCCTTAAAACCTTATTTGCTACCTCCCAAAAGTGCTAGGAGCGTTGTAGCCTAGGTTTCCCAGGATAAAACGTGTTACGATTCACAGTTTGAGCACCCAAACTGATGAATAGAGTTTAGAGAAAGGAGTAGAAGCATAGTTTCGAGAGAGAAAACAATTTCGTTGTTTTTGGTGTGTATCTTGGTTGTGTAAATCTACTACTTCCACCAACGAATATATATAGGGGTTGAAGATTAAATAGCAATTAACCATGACATTAATCTGATAATTAAATCAGACTTTTAACTCCTATAACAGCTGATTACTTGAGATTTAATTCAAAATTTAAAAATTGGAATTAATACGAAATGGGAAAAGGGTCAAATAGGCCCCTAAACTTTACCCCAAAAGTCAATTAGGCACCTAAACTTTTAAAAGGGTCAATTAAACCCTTTAACATGTCACCTAAACTTTTAAAAGGGTCAATTAAACCCTTTAACATGTCAAAATGAGTCAATTAAGCCCAATAACCGATAAATACCTGTAATAACAGGTCATTTCAATTCTGGCAACATAATCCGGCAGCCGGCGACATTTTCCGGCGACCGGCGACGTCGGCCGCCATCCCCGGCGGAAGGGCGACCAAAAGGTCACCTTCTCGCTGGAGAAGGGAGAAGGCAACATTTCCGTCGCCTTCTCCCAGAAAAGGCGACCAGAAACGTCGCCTTCTCCGGGAGAAGGCGACCAGATCCGTCGCCACGGAGGCCACGGAAATGTCGCCTTCTCCCGGAGAAGGGGACCCAGAGAAGGCGACGGAGGCGACGGAAATGTCGCCGGAGAAGGCGATGATGTTTTTTGGTCGCCTTCAACTGGAAGGCGACCTCCGGTGAGAAGGCGACCTTTTGGTCGCCATTCTGCCGGAGATGGCGACCGGCGACAATTCGACCGTCACCGGTCGCCGAAAAATGTTGTCGGCTGCCGGATTATGTCGCCAGAATTGAAATGACCTGTTATTACAGGTCATTTACTGGTTATTGGGCTTAATTGACTCACCGTCGCCGGTCGCTGAAAAATGTTGTCGGCTACCGGATTATGTCGCCAGAATTGAAATGACCTGTTATTACAGGTCATTTACTGGTTATTGGGCTTAATTGACTCACCGTCGCCGGTCGCTGAAAAATGTTGTCGGCTACCGGATTATGTCGCCAGAATTGAAATGACCTGTTATTACAGGTCATTTACTGGTTATTGGGCTTAATTGACTCACCGTCGCCGGTCGCTGAAAAATGTTGTCGGCTACCGGATTATGTCGCCAGAATTGAAATGACCTGTTATTACAGGTCATTTACTGGTTATTGGGCTTAATTGACTCATTTTGACATGTTAAAGGGTTTAATTGACCCTTTTAAAAGTTTAGGTGCCTAATTGAATTTTAGGGGCGTATTTGGCCCTTTTCCCATACGAAATTAATTCCGTAACAGATGAATTAAGTACCAGAGGGGCGACTACGATCCGGATCGTTATCGAGTCCTCTTGGTCTCAGCCAATTTTCCAGAATTTTCCGGACGACATTCGTGCCCGCAGGTGCCGGCGCACACGAGTTCAAGCCTTTTCAGCCTCAGTTTGAGATTTGATTTGCACCCCTCTTCGCGAAAGAGAGAGGCTCTATGCTATACAATTTACTAAGCCATAAAAAGGCTATTGTATAAATAGTGGTGCAAACCCACTTCCCAAATCAATGTGGGACAAAAGCTTACTTCAAAGCTTTCCCACCATTTTTTCCAACTCAAATGAGTCAATTTTGAGAACCAATTTCTCATTCACCCATTATCCGTTTTGTGCGTACCATATATCAATCTCTTCGTCAAACTACGAAGAACCCGAATCCACTTTGACCCGACCCAAATCGAACTACGAAGAACCCGAATCCACTTTGACCCGACCCAAATCGGAAGTGGACCCCACATAATCCACTTTGACCCGACCCAAATCGGAAGTGGACCCCACATATATTTGTACCACAAAATAGCCACTAAAAATGTCATTTTATGCTATTTTTCCAACAAAGCTTGACGACCGATGTTTTGGGTTATGGCCAACTCGACCAAAAACTTGAAAAAAAAAAAAGAGAAAAGAGATAGAGAGAGAGAAAAGATCGATAAGCGCAACAACTTGACAAGGCTAACTCGAAGCCAAGTGGGCTGGCTCGATTGACATCCTAGTACGATGGAAACATTAGGAAAAGATCTTAATTAGGCAATTGTAATGCTAAGACCCAAAAAAAATGTTTTAAAAAAATTAAATACCTATGCTTTTTGTGTCGAAGAAAAGTGTGTTTTATTCCTTTAATCATGTAACTTTGATTGGTGTTGACTAAGGCTTCAATGGTGACAAAACACTTCCAAAGAGTAGCCCAGAGTCTTTGGTTAAGTTTGAAGAGATCTACGCTATCTCATCTATATGACTACGACCAAAAGGTTAACTCTGGTTCTTTTAATTACTATATTTTAGTGGTTGAAAAAAAAAACCTTTAATCTCATTGGAGGTTTATGGTTCCATTTCTTGAGAGAAAAATTGCAAATTTTTTAAGTCAGGGTGCATTTTTACAATGATGAAAAAACAGTGATCAAATAGCTAATACTCCGTTTTACATAATTGATGAACCAAAAACACATTTTCTCTTATTTTATTTTATTTGAGACAATAATTTATAGGCAACTTAGGTTGATTTACCTACTTGTAATCCTTTGTCGGTTAGGTCACAAAGTGAGTTTCACTCAAAGCATGCCATTATATAGTAACTACAAATTTCCCTTAAATCAAAATTATATTTCATCAATCTCAAATAATAAATGTAAACTGTTTTTAAAACTTACCACACATGAATCATGATTTTTATGTTATACTCCGTACTAGTTAATTAAATACATATCTTTTTATAAGTATCTCATTTTTATATTTTTACAGGTTCCAATGAACTTTTTATAATTCTCATGCATACTTGTTATATTCCATCAATCTTAGTCAAATATGTATGCTTTTTGTGTCCCCACTCCCCATACATGTATGCATTACTTGTTATGTTTTTTATTTGAATTTTGCATTTTTAACGTATCAATCTCATTATTCATCACAAATACAGTTAATCTCATTAATCACAAATATTATTATTATTTTTTAATTAGAGAAACCCTAACAACTACTAAAATATTTGTATTTAGTAAATCTTGCATTGTGCTCTAGCCAATAAAGGATCACAATGAGGTAAATCAGCCTATATTTATTATCGTTTCTATTGAAGATCAAACTTAGAACCTTACATTGTGATTACCAAACCAATTCTTTGATCTACTTATTAGTTGGGGTTTCTCGACACAAATATTTTTATACTTTAGCAACACCTACATTTTATATTCTAACAAAATATGTACATTTTATATTCTAACAACCCCCAACAAACACAACACACATATATTTATTATTCTCTCCCATTTTGTTAGTTTACAAATTGTTCTTTACTAGCATTTTTCTTTCTAATTATAGTAAAATAGAGCTTCTAAAATCTATTTTTATTGGTTGAAAGTAAGGGTTATGAATCACTTTCTTATTGGATGAGATTTTTAAAGTCTATTTTTATTAGTTGATAGTAAAACAAATGTGTCACTTTCTTATTAGATAATCGAAATTGATATTAATATTAATTCAACATTTAAAACGTAGTTAACAAAAATTTTATCAATTAGTAATACAAATAATATTTTTATCATTTCCTATTGTAATTAAATGTCATATTATAAAATAATAATACATTTTAGTATATATGAACAATATAATATTAAGTTTTGTATCACTATTAATAATTGTTTTAAAAGTAATATATATAAATTTTAATGAAATTTAAACTAATTAGAAACATAATTGAAGACATATTGCAATGAATTTGACAAGAAGAAAATTAAAACATTATAAATGTTTTAGAAGATCAAAATATTATTTATTTATTATAAAATGATAATATTATTCATAAGAATTTTTTAATCTTAATAAATTAATTATAAATGTATTTGAGTCTTTTTTTTTTTGTTAGACCACGTACCATACCTACACCGTACATGTTTTACTTTATTGTTATTTCTAAATAAGATTATTAGTAAATTTTTAAAAGGAATAATCGCACTTTTGGTCCCTCAATTGTTACCCGATCTGCAATGTGATCCCCCATTGTCAATTTTGGTTAATTAGGTCCCTAATTATCACTAAACGTAGTCAATGTTGCCCCTTGGCCAGATTTGCCTCTAACCTCAATTAAGAGCATGGACATTTCAGTAATTTCGCAGCCCCTGGTTCTCACCTTAACTGAAGTTATGCAACCCATTTACACCCATTTCACATTTCACCTCAAATAGGGTCAGCCTTTCACCTCAAATTTGTAATCCGCCATTTCCATTCATCTCACTGCTACGAAGAACGGCGACGACCTAGGTTTGTGAAGCATGTCTTCAAACAACTCCGGTTCAGTAGAATGGATTCCAGAAGTCCGATGTTGGTGCGGCGAAGTAGCTCCGGTAGGAATGTCGTGGAGTTATGCCAACCCCGGAAAGCGATTTAGAGCATGCCCACGCTATGGAGTACGTGTAAGCCATTTATTGAATTGTTTTTCTCTGCTCTCTTTAGGTGCTAAAAAAACTAAATTTTTCTTCTGTAATTGAATTTGAATATTAGGGGATAGGGAATTGTAGGTATTTTCAGTGGCTGGACTCCGATGTATCCGACCGTGTGGCCAAAGTGATTCGAGGTTTATTGAAGCGGTTAGATAAGCAAGAGACTGAGATGCAAAGGTTTCAAGTAGTAATTGGAGAAAAAAATGCCAGTCTTAAGAAGCAGAAGTTGGATTCGAAATTCAATTTTTTTTATGGTTTTGGATTTGGAATTGTTGTTGGTTTTGTTTGTTTTATGTATTGTATGAGAAATGTAGAACCAAGTGCGAATATATTGCAGTTGAAGTAGGTTTTGTAATGGAATTAGATTATTGGTAATTCAAATGGTAGTGTGTAAATGGGATTGCTTTATATGCAGACCTTTTTTTTTTTTGTTTCCCTTTTGGTTTTTAGTAGTTTGTAAATTAACATTTGGTAATGGAAGTTTGTTCATAGAAATTTTGTTTTGGTTTTTAGTAGTGTGTGTAATGGCATTACCTTATTGATAATGTGTAGAGTTAGATTGGTGTATTGGAAATGGCCAAATGACCAAATGAGTAAATGGTAATGCCATTACCTTATTGATAATGTGTAGAGTTAGATTGCTGTAATGGAAATGGCCAAATGACCAAATGACTAAATGACCAAATGACCAAAATGTAATGGAAATGGCCAAATGACCACAGAATACATTATCAAAACTGCCAAATGTAATGGAAATGGAAATAGACATCATCAAAACTGCTATCAAACTGCATACCAGCACAAAATACCATTTCAGCAAAAACGATGTTCAGTTACATAATAGGGATTCTGCCCTATCATTGTTTCTGCCTGCCAGCACAAAACATCATACAGCATTGTTTAGCTAATACTTGGCTACCAACATGCCAAGTAAATCCATTGTTTAGAAAGTCAGTAGCCATTTTACAAAAAGAATACATAAACTCCATTCATTGTTTCTTTTTTATCAGAATCATTTTTGTAGGCCTGGCCAATCTTTGAAGAACAACATTAGTTATGATTCTCTGGCCAATTCTCAGCATGTCATCAGCAGCATTTGCACTTGAACTGGTTGTGTGTGAAGCAATTAATGATAACTGATGTACAGCTTGGTTATGCAGTGTTTGTGATGAATGAGATCCCACTATCTCTTGAGAACCCTATACAAAGAATTGGTAATTAGTGTTTAAGGTTATTACAAGAACAAGGTGCTAAAAGAAAAACTGCATCACATTACCAGTTCATCAAGTACAAATGCAGGTACTTGTGTTTCAACTGGTACATCTTCAAACTGCCCTTGAACATCAACTTGCCCTTCAACATCAGAGTGCCCTTCTTCATCAGCTTGCCCTTCAACATCAAATTGCCCTTCAACCTCAAATTGCCCTTCAACCTCAGCTTGCCCTTCAACCTGTTCAGAGACCTATACAACTTAAGTTTATTTACAAGTTAAAGTAATTGCATAAAAGTGAAAATTTGGTATAATAGCATTACCTGTGGATTTTTACCCTTGCAAGTGGTCTTATTATGACCTGTCATTCCACATACCCTGCACCTCTTCACCTCCCCTACTTTCTTTGTTCTAACTGGCCTTTTTTGTTGCTTGCTCTCTTGAAGTGGATCTATCTTTCTCTTTTTCTTAGACCTACCAAGTTGTGCCTTATACTTGGAAGGTAGTGGTGCTGGAAGATCAACCTTATGCCATAATTCTGAAGACTGAATGGGAAGGATTGCAGGTTCATAAGCTCTTCGATAACTGTCTACTGTATAGCATTGATGCACATAATCTTCAAGGCTTTCTCTCTGTTTCCTAATAGCAGCTACAGCATGACTGCAAGGAATGCCAGTCAGATCCCAACCTCTACAACTACACTGTCTCTGGGCTAAATCCACCTTGAATGCCTTGAAGTTATGATCATCAACTTGGTATAAATTATCAGTAGACTTGTAAGTACTATACCTAGCTGACTTTTCCTTAGCCTTTTCAAGACACTTAGATATTTTGGGACAAATCTTATGTGGATATGTCTTCATTTTGTCTCTATTCTTTTGCATTCTACCCATGAGGTATAGCCTAATCTTTTCACACATAGTCATGAGAGGCTTGTCCCTGAAACTCAGTATAGTACTATTCCATGACTCACACAAGTTATTCAATAACATATCTGACTTTGGAAAGGTGCTAAAAAAGGCCCTACAGTAGTGTTTAGGATCTCTGGCTGCCAACCACTCAGCTGCTTTTTCATTTTCCAGCTTTAATTCCTCCATTTTCATCTTAAATTCTACCTCTGTTGTTGCTTTACAAACACCCCACAACATCTGCTTCAGAACATTTCCAGTAAATCCATCTTTGAGAAAGTTGGCATGCATATGCCTTATACAGAATCTGTGTTCAACTCCAGGAAATTGTTGTTCAACAGCAGGCCCCTTTTGTTTATCTGAAATTATTGTCCATGCATGAGGGTTGTTTGCTATGTTTAAATCACTGTCTAGCTGTTGTAAAAACCATATCCAACTTTCCTTCAATTCTCCCTCCACAGTGGCAAATGCTATAGGAAACATACAGTTGTCTCCATCAACACCAACAGCACTTAATAGTTGACCACCCTTTTGACAACCCTTCAAATGACAGCCATCCAACCCAAATAATGGTCTGCACCCTCTCAGAAACCCTTCTTTGCAAGCAGCAAAGCAAATATACAACCTAAGAAACCTAGGTTTGCCATTAACACTAAACTCACCATCAAGTTTCATCTTCACAGTGGACCCAGGATTGCTTCTCCTTAATTCTTCACAATAATCATTCAACAACATGAACTGATCAGAATCTTGCCCTTCCATCTCCTTTTTAGCCTTTTGCTTAGCCTTATAGGCTTGATGTTTTGTAACCTGACAGTGCAATTTCTGTTTTACATGTTCTTGAAATTATCTCCTTCCCCACTCCATATTCAGTCTAAACTCATCTTTGTACAGCTTTGCAAGGAAACCCGAGTTAATAGTCCTATTTTCATCTTGGTCTCCACATGTGTGCTCAGAGTTGTATGTCTTAATTTGAAATGGACATCTAGGATTGCTTCTTGACCCAAAAATTGTCCATTTGCAAACATCATTGTGCCTACAACAAACCCTAACTCTTCTGCCCTCATTCTTGACAAATTTTACATCTTTCCTTCTCATTGCCTCATGATACTTCACTGCCCACTTAAATTCAGAGGCAGATTTAAAAATCATGCCCAAAACAAACTTAAACCCATCTTTTTTCAGGTTTCTTTCTTGGAACACAATTTGAGAACCATTACATTCCCTCTCAGAATCAGAATCATCTAAACTCCTAAATATTTCTTCAGAATAATATACACAGTCAACTTCATCAACTTCTACCTCAACCTCATCAACTTTATGCTTTGAAGTAGGACCATTCACTTCCACATCAATTTCTTGAAACTCATTATCTGGACCATCAACCTCCCTCTCAGAATTTTGTTCACTGCCCTCATCTCCCTCATCAGTCATCAGTGCATCATCTCCCAAAGACCTAGATATCTCTACCTCATAATCCCATTGATCATCATATAAATGTTCAACATATATATCCAACTCTTTGTTTGTTGGAACCTCTAAATTAAGCACTAAAATGTCAGCATCAGTGCTCAGTTTCCTCAGTTCAATTTTTTGTGTGTTTCTCCTACCTTTAACCTTAACCCAGAATTGGACCTTTTTATCAGCAAATCTTAATTGTTTCACCATCCTCCATAAATCCAATAAACTACCCTCATCACAGTTGAAGTGATCAAAATACTCCACAAAGCCATCCCTATATTCTACTTTTGGCTTCCATACCAAATTACCACCAATATGCAGACAAATTGTAAACACACATGAATCCTCACCATCATCTATAATAAACCATTAAATTCAAGGTCACTTATATAGTTTTGCAGCAAAATCAAAATATACAAAGAAATAAACTCCATTCAATTAAGGTTTGACAGTTTTGCAGCAACAAAAGACTGCTCCATTCACAGTCAAATAAATTCACAAACAGTACACTACCTATGGTCCCCATGTGGGTACAATAAAGTCACATAGCAATACAAATGGTCCCCACTAAGCAATTACCACAGAACCCAAAAACACAGTAACCTAACCACACAGTGCACATGCGAAAAAGAAATGTACAAAAAGCAATTTCAAGGTCGGATATCTACTATTATTGAACTCAAACTGGTCCCCACATAGCAATAATCCCACAACCCAACACATTGCACATGCTAGCATGTCTTTAAACAACACAAAGCAAAGAAGACAACTTTCTACTTTTTCACTGCAAAAAAAAAAAAAGCTAGTTCAAGTAGCCGAACTTACACGTAGGAGTTGTATTGGAGCCATTAATCCTCCTACTTGTCATTCTCTCGCAAACCTAGTTCGTTTGTCGTCTTCTTCGTACCAGTCAGATGAATGCGCAAATTAGGGCTGAGAATGTGAAATGAGGGCTGACCTAGGTCAAATGTGAACTGGGGGTAATTTGGTTGCGTAACTTGACAACGGTAAGAATCATGGGCTGCGAAATTACTGAAATGTCCATGCTCTTAACTTAGGTTAGAGTCAAATCTGACCAAGGGGCAACATTGACTATGGTTGGTGATAAGTAGGGACCTAATTAACCAAAATTGACAATGGGGGATCACATTGCAGATCGGGTAACAATTGAGGGACCAAAAGTGCGATTTTCCCTTTTTAAAAAATGTAAATTTTAAAATTATAAATCAAACTTTTCGAATTTAGTAATTTAGTTTCAAATTTAAAATATTTCAATAATATTAGTGGCAATTCTTTTTTTTTTTTGAGTACTACTGACTCTGTCTACTTTCTTAACCTACTGAAGCACAAATAGTCAACAGTTGCCTCTACTGAGGCTCGAACCCACTCAACATTGATGATGGGAGTGGGTTCGAGCCTCAGTGGAGGCAACTCTTGACTCTTTGTGCTTCAGTAGGTTGAGAAAGTAGCTATGAACAGATACTACATTGTAACAGAGTCAGTAGTACTCAAAAAAGTTAAATTTAAGTTGAGTCGATCTTTTTGAGTTGAATTAAAGAATTGACTACACTTATACTAAAATATGAAAATTTTGGTATTAAATTAATAATTCTAAAAGATTTAACTAAAATTATTACAACTTGCAATGGTTTAGATTCTTTCATCAATAAGATTTCTAAATATAGAGGATTCAATGGTTAACGTTAAATTAATATAGTGACACCCGGTTTACACTCCTATATAGAGGGGAGTGGGTTCAAGACTCAGTGGAGGCAACTGTTGACTCTTTGTGCTTCAGTAGGTTGAGAAAGTAATTATGAAGAGATACTATATTGTAACAGAGTTAGTAGTACTCAAAAAAAATAAAAATAAAATAAAATTTAGTTCACCATGATGCTATATTTAAGAAAAAATGAATTAAATGAGTAAAATAGGTTAAAAAAAAACCTTTTTGTGTTTTCTCAAGTTGAAATAATAATTTAAATATAATTATACTATATCAGATCCATTTTACACGTCTTGTTTAATATTTATTGGTCAAACGAATCATTTCTTCTTTTCTTTAATATTTTAAATTATTTTTTATTTTTTAATAGTACTTTTAATGTAGCTTTTAAATATATAAATTTTATATACTAATATTAAATTTAACATTATAAAAACATGAATTAAAACTAGCTCTAATAAACTTGATTAACCAAACCAAACAGATAAAATGAAATGTAGAAAATATTATTTATGAGCAATATTACATTCTAGTGCTAAAATCACCTATTTATGTAGGAAATATTATTTATGAGCAATGTATTATTATTGTATTAGATTATTCTTTTATTTTATTTTATTCTACAATCTAACCTATTTATAGTATCTGTTCAACATGATTGTGTCAGTATCTTTAATTGGGATGAGACTCGAACATGTGACCTTTCGTTTGGATCACCTTAGTTTATGAGTAATTAATGTAAATAATTTTTTTTAAAAAAAATATTTTATTTTTTTTTTTGTAGTTGAAAATAACATTTTTCATTTTTCATAGAGAAATTTTTTACCAAATAATTTACTATTTGGTATGCATTTAGAGCATCTCCATATGCAGTTTTTTCTTAATTTTTTGGATGAGTTGGAGGTGCAAGATAATGATTTGGAGGGGAGAGAAGAGATATGAAATTATATTTGCAAGAAAAATGATTTTTTGTAAGATCCAGGAGGAGAGAAAAGGGAAAAAACTTCCCCCTCCCTGGGCGTTGAGCACACAAGGAGCACTCAAAAGGCGCATTTACTGCACGCACTCAAAGAGCACGTAAATTTCTTATTTAACATTTTTTTTTCTTCGAACAATAACTCATTAAAAATTAAAAATTATAACTATTTGAGATGCTCTTACATATTTAACTCAAATACTCAATAACTCGTATCAAATGTCATATCATTGGATAAAAATTTGATATGTTTAGAAATTAGAACTATTAATAAACTTAAATAAGCATAAACGAAAATGGAGGATGAGTACTAAATAAGGTAGCGTCGTACCAAGTTTTGTGACAACTCGCATAGCCGAAAACACACAGAAACACTTGTCTGGGTATATATACTCTTGTCCGAAGCGCTCTCTCTCTCTCTCTCTCCCTCTCCCTCCCTCCCTCCCTCTCTGCCATGTGAAAAGTTCCCATTTTCTCAGTTCTTTTTCTGGAGATCTAATCTCATAACAAGGAACACATTCGTGTAAGATTCTTGTTCTTCTTTTTCGTTTATATAATTTTTTTTAATGTTTAATTATCTTATGTGCATTTTTTTTTCTTTTTTGGTTTGCCTTATATGTGAAATTAAATGATGCTTTGATCTCTCGATTTTTCGGTTCTCTATCTCTTGTTGCATGTTAGTTGTTCAATAAATTTGCAGAATTACTGGAATTTCGATTGATTTTTTTTCTTCATTTTTTTCTTATGCTATAATTAATTATTTTTTTTCATCATTTCTAGGGCTGGATTTCAGGAGAATTCATTGGGAGACGTATCTTGCGGAACATTCATCTATCTATGCCTATATGTATGTTTTGTAAGGGTTGTCTTTGTAGCTATTACTTTAGTATTTTAATGCTTACAGTAGTTTGAAATCTTTTGATATATTGGTGAAAAGAAACACTTCTTCTTGAGCTGAGTTGTTTGAGTTCGTCTTTTGTTTCTTTGCTTCAAGTGTTTTAGTATTTATCAGGGGCTCCCAAATCAGGCATTGGGGGTTCATTAGGTTATTAAGCTCAAGTGGTTGTGTGGGTGTTTGAGGACTTAATACATGGATAAGGATAAATCTCCAGCCCTTGGAGGGGGTTTATTGCCTCCATCAGGGAGATATTCGCATTTTTCGCAGCTTGGTAATGGTTTCAGTGGGAAGCCAGAGCCTTCTGGATCATTCAATTTGCCTCCATTAGGACCCTCTGCAAGTGCTTCAGAATCAGGTCACTTTGGTATTGGGGTGCCTTCAGAATCAAACCGGTTTAGTCAGGATATCAGCCAAATGCCTGATAACCCACCAAAGAAATTGGGCCACAGACGTGCTCACTCAGAGATTATTACTCTTCCTGATGACATCAGTTTTGATAGTGATCTTGGCGTTGTCGGTGGATTAGATGGACCCTCGCTGTCTGATGAGACTGAGGAGGATCTTTTTTCTATGTACCTTGATATGGATAAGTTCAATTCATCATCTGCAACTTCTCCATTGCAAGTGGGTGGATCATCTTCTTCAGTGGCTACAGCTCCAGGCTCATCTCAAGCTCCTGCATTGGTGACACCAATAGCTGAGAATGCTACTTCTGCGGTTAGTGAGAAGCCCAGAGTTAGACATCAGCACAGTCAGTCAATGGATGGTTCAACTACCATCAAGCCAGAAATGCTGACATCAGGTACTGATGAGCCATCTGCTGCTGAATCTAAGAAAGCCATCTCTGCTGCTAAGCTTGCTGAGCTTGCTCTTATCGATCCAAAGCGTGCAAAGAGGTAACCATCCAGATGAAAACTTGATTTTTTTTTTTAATCATGAAAAACAAATGAGCTTTATTAAATCATTGAATCTTCCAGCTGGTTATGATCGTTCCTGATTGTCTTCCTGAAATACTTTTTAGAAAATAGTATTGCAGTTTTCAATTTTTCATTTCTTTCTTCTGTTAAGCTTTTTTGTTTAGAACTTGTTTTAGGGGAGGGTGGGGCTTTCTCATACCTGGAAGAACTTTTCCTTTTAGGTTCCATGTATCGTTTTAAAGACTGCTCCACATCAACCTTATTCTTTCAATCATCATCCAGATTCGTGATATTAAAGGTTCCATTGCATATTTAGAACATAAAGATAAAGAAAGTCTTTATTAGATAATAGCAGTAAATTAGAGAAGTGTTAGCGGGTGGGCGTTTTGTATAGGTGTTTTATATAGACTGCATCAAACTGTTGAGAAAAATCAAAAGTATGTTCGGAGTCATGCAAAGATTGTAAAGGTGCTTCTCAGGCTGTCAGATAAGTTTTATTGCAACATGAAAAAATGTGGGACGTGGTTAAATCTCTGTAAATGTTGGATATCCTTATTGTTATATGTCAACTTTGTATTACTCTTTTTGTCATTGCATGAACCGGTTGACTATAATTTTATTGTCAGATTATCATGCTATTCATTTCTTGTTTAGACCAATAATTTTACTGGAATATCTTGCTTTAAGCTCAGAATATAAGTGAGTTGACTGTCCTACACGCATACTTTCTATCTATAGTTTTCATCTTATCATTTGTTTGAAGGAATACTGATTTCACTGTAGGGGCAAGTGTTTTAACTCCTAATCTCCAGTACCTATGCTTTCTACTCAAACAACTTGATAGAAATGGGAGGAATAGAATACATATCTGCTAACATTGCATTTTGTTTATCATCAAAATAAATAAATAAAGCATTCTGTGACTCTTAAAAATTTAATAAATAAAAAATTATGCATTCTGTGACATCTTGTCTATACTTCTGTATACCAGGATCTGGGCCAACAGACAATCAGCTGCTAGATCGAAGGAAAGGAAAATGAGGTATATAGCTGAGCTTGAGAGAAAAGTCCAGACTCTGCAGACAGAAGCCACTTCATTGTCTGCACAATTGACCCTGTTGCAGGTAAATTTTGTTGCCTTTCTTGCTGTGTTAGTTCAACTGTTTTTGTTACTTTTCTTTCCAATGAATTTAATTCTTTTTCTTATATTTTTACCTGTCGAACAAAAAGTGATTCTTTTCCAGTTAGTATTTTCCTTCATTTGGAAGGGATGGTGCTTTTGGTGGGGAAGGTTAAGATTAGTTGATTAAAATTTGTTTGGGCTTGCTAGGCCACATAATTTGCAGTTTGATCTCCATGTTTTAATATTTAATGTAGTTTTGTCCTTGTCAAACAAATACGGGGTACAATTTTGAATGTGCTTGTACGTGTGGGGTACAAAACAAATTATCAACTCTTATCCTATATTATTGGACTTTGGAGTGCCAAAGGCTAAGATAAGATTATCAGGAAATAAGGATTCCTTTCTGTCTTGACCTCTCCAGCGTATAGGATTGTTTTATCTAACTGACGCTATCCTATCCTGCCTAAGATCATCTGAGATTCTGATCATACATTTTTATGTGTTTTGTCTTAAACTCAAACATGAAAGTTGATTGTGTTAATCTAATCTTTGGAGTGCCATAGGCTATGGTTGGGCCTGTTTTGGGAAGGATTTGTTTTCTGCTTTCAAATCCAGTGGTGACACTTCTGATTTTTCATATCTCAAAGAATGATTTCAAAATGTTTCCTTTTTCCCTTGCTTTTTTATTTTTTTTCCTTGTTGATTGTAGAGTAGAAATATTTTAATCATACATTCCATGCTTTCCACCGGCTGCCCCTCCACCCCCAACCCAACCCATATCTGACCCTGCCCCACCTGCCACCTGTCGCCCATCCACTCTCCTTTATCCCAATTCACCTGCCCAACCAAGCACATACCTATCTTATGTTTTGAGTCCCAAAGGTTAAAGATAAGATCATCAGATGTAAGAATTTCTTAAGTAGCTCTCCAGTAGTTCAGTGGGTGGGATTGTTTTATCCCTCTGAATCTGTTGTATCCTCCCATTATAGAATGTCTACATGTTTTTCTTAAATTCAATTCTTAAAATAAGATTGTTTTCAAAATAATCTAATGTTTGGAGTGCCATAAGATTGAGGAGCTGTATGGTAAAGCTTGTTTTCTATTTTTCTATGTCTCCAAATTACAGAGTAACTAAAGAAGTTCTCTCCCTCATTTATGGCACATCCACGGCTATTTATCCCAATAGTCAACTTCCACTAACCACGTCCATCTCCCTTGACTTGTCATAATGCTTTCCTTGACCTTGCCTTGGGACCTTCCCACCTCTTTTTGCACATCCAACGCTCTTTAATCCTACCTTATGCTACTGCAACCCCGATCACATTCCACCTGATCCGTGGTCTACCCCGTGGCCCACTCTACTCCACATATACTCTCCTTTAGCCCTCCCATCCCATTATTATTACTTCAAACCTGTGTCCCATTAACAGCCTTTACAAACCCAAAAATGAATCAAACATGTTTATGTTTTTACATGAATTCTAAATTCTACATCTCTTACAGTCCATTATGGCTATGCTTCATTAATATCGATACATGATAAATAATTCATATATTTGACGCATTTTGTTTGGTTTTCTTCAAACACAGAGAGATACAAATGGCCTGACTGCTGAGAACAGTGAACTTAAGCTGCGCTTGCAAACAATGGAACAACAAGTGCACTTGCAAGATGGTAAGAATATCTTATAATACTGTCTAGTGTTTTTTCTCCTTATGCCTATTTTCTCTCTTCATTTTCATCCTATCATTTTGGTTGTGGATAACATTTACTGAGAAAAAAAAAAGCTAGGATTACATGGCTTGGCTAATCATAGTTTGAGAACTAAATTTCCTCTCATGTTGTCATATATGGAGTAGTAAATTATTTAGCGCTTCCCTCTTCCAATATATAATTGCTTAAACTCTAAATGCTAATTGTATGCCCATTTTCTCTAATGTTTTAAAGCAAATTGCTCTTTGGGTGTCTTGTATATCCGAAGTAGCATAGCAAGTGAAACTTATGTTCTTTTGGGTAAGTAAATGGCCTTTTTTATTTTTGGTTTTGTTTTGTTTTGTTTTGTTTCTTTCTTTTTTTTTTTTTTTGGGAGAAAGAACATTTAGGGTGTGTTTGGAAACCCGGAAAATGATTTCCGGAAATCATTTTCCGGGTTTTTCGTGTTTGGGAGTGCTTGGAAAACCCAGTCAACGGAAAATGAACAAATGTGAAAATAACTACTCTATTAAAGATAATGAATGAAATTCAAGAATTCAAGTGAAAAGATTATATAGAAGAACTAAAAGCACTAAAGGCGGTATAATTTTATATCACAAGTAAACTCATTCGAAAATTTGAATGATCATAAAGTTTTATAGGGCTTTGAGTGTGGTGTATGACATGTTGCCTTGTATGGTCTTAAATCTTGCTGCAAAAGGAGTCCCACCTTAACTTATTCCTTGCTCATGTTTCTTATTTATTTATTTGTTTGTTGATATGTATAGCCTTAAATGATGCTCTAAAAGAGGAGATACAGCATCTGAAAGTTTTAACTGGGCAAGGCATGGCAAACGGTGGACCTATGATGATGAACTTTGGTCCATCCTTTGGAGCTGGGCAGCAATTTTATCCCAACAACCATGCCATGCACACATTGTTAACGGCACATCAGCTTCAACAGCTTCAGTTACATTCTCAAAAGCCGCAACAGCCGCCTAATTTTCAACAGCATCAACTACACCCGTTTCAACTGCAACCACAGCAGCAACCGCCTCCTCTGCAGCCACAGGAACAACATTTGCACCAAGCCGGGGACCCAAAGTTGCGAAGTTCACTGTCAGCAAGTGCTCTGACTGAGCATGCTTCTGACAGCTGCACTTCTATGAAGGACTGAGATGAGATGGAAAGGAATCTGTTTTGTCCCAACTCTAGATAGTCAGTCGATCCAAAATCTTTTATTGCCTTTGTAACTCACCGTTGATTAGGATGCATGCATAGACTCGCCCGCACCTTTATTCTATAATACTCAAGCGCCCCTTGGAATCGTAGTTGGTTAAAATGATAGTCTTATTCCTTCTCTAACTTTTTTTTCATTCTTCTATATAAATATTAAGTGCTCTATTGTTTGTAGGTTATGCATGTGTTATCTCTTAAAGAAAGAAAGAAAGTTCAATTTTGGCTCTAGTATTCATTGTTATACACAACTTGTATATCCTCTTGAAAGTATTGTTTCATTGTTGCAACTTCAATCCTTTCATAAAGGACAAGGGGATGCTTCTCCTTGGGATTTTTTTTTTTTTTGGTCAAGCAAAGATGTGGGTTTAGCAATTGGCTCAAGCAGCAGGACACCCGGTCTTTATCAAATGTGCTCAAAGTGCTATTTCATGACAACCTAGCTTTACATTATTATTTCAATACTTGTCTCAATGATCTCCTTCTAGTCCCTCACATAAAGAAAACTATAGTTCAATAGCCCACGTCCTTGTTCTATATCATTACATTCACAAAGAGTGTTATGCATACAGGGGTAATTATAGAACCTTGATGGTTTTGTCTCGTCTCATGAAAAATTGACAATCATTATTGTGTGAACCGTTGTGTGGAGCACAGTAGATAGTTTGGTTGTCTTATCAAACTATTTATTTGGTTCATAAATTAGGAATTTCGTAGTTCTTTTAGGACTTAATGAGTTTTAACTGTTTAAATAAGTATCTTAAGTGCATGAACTGTTAAAGCACGTTATTTACCCTGGACGTCATACGGAGTTGTCATATTAAAGAAAAGAACAAACTCTTAATTTGTTTGGCAAGTTAAACTAATATGCAAAACTAGTAATGGTAGTTGATTCATGTTCATAGGCTTTTCCATTTTCGATTGTTAATTTGATATTCTGGTTCCTGATAATTTGTATGTTTACCTTCCTGAGTTTTGATTCAATTATTTTGCATTTGAGTTTATCATTATCTTTGATATTCGTTTTTAGCACTTTAAATTGTTAAGTTAATTGTTTTAATTTCAAGTCTTTATATTGCATTGTATCAATTTTTTGTGGGTTCGACTCTTGTGGTTGACTTCAGCTTTATGCTTGAGAAGCTTGGGCAAAACCGTTACCCCTCGCCCCGTTCACAGCATAGTGTCAGGGCAAGGGCTAAGGGAGGCTATATAATAGGGAATATAAATTGTAGAGCCATTTTTGTACCCAATCGACCTCGTTAGGCGCACCTGCCCACCACATCTAACCAAGACCGTTTTAGACCGATTGTATTTCCGGACCAGATTGCACGTCATGTTACCACTCGATGCCTAACTTGAATTCTACGGTTAGTTCCCGATTACCTCTAGTCTAAAAGGTAATTGAATCAGCTGGACACTAGACACTTGTTAGTAACGGCTGGCCCCCACAACTACCTACTAGATAGAATGCACTGTCACATCACGTCTCATCAAGCTATCGTTGTCATTAGGACACTTGGAGTAATTGCCATGACCACCAAATCCACACATTACATGTGGGGAGCATGTCGAGGGCTCAACATGTGTCCCCTTGCTCCGCCTATATAAGGCATATTAATTGCTACAAAAAAGGGGCATTTTCACACTCAACTACTATCTTATTACAGACGCTCCCAACTAGACCAACTTGACACCTCGATCTGTCCATCGGGTTAAGCATATATTAGGAGGACCTCCGGAATACTTGTATTTACCTGGGTGTATATTTGCTTCATCCGAGGGATTACCTAAGTCACTAAGGTAAGGATTTCATTATGGTGGCTATAGACAAATTGAAGAACTATATCCACTTCATAACCCTCTCACATCCCTACAAAGTTGAGATTTTGGTTAAACTATTCATGGAAACTGTTTCTCAAAAGTCAAAACATCGTGTCAAATAGAGATAGACAAAGTGTTCTTGAGCAAGTTTTGGCAAAGAGTGTTTAAAAGCTTTGGGGTAAAACTTAGCCTATCCACCACTTACCATCCCCAAACATATAGATAAACTGAAAGGGTAAATAGGTGTTTGGAGACATACTTGATATGCATGACCTTTCACAATCCTATACAATGGTTGAGATGGTTAGCACTAGCTGAGTTTTGGTACGTACGATACCAATTACGACAATTCTTTGTAGCTTACCCCGTTTCAGGCTGTATATATGGTTATCATCCACCAATGCTTTCCACTATTTGATAAAAGGAGCACAAATTGATTCGGCATTAGGACGATAGAAAAGACATGATTGTCCAATTGGAGGATAATCTCATCCGGGCTCAAAGTAGAATGAAGTATTATGTTAACAAAAGAAGATCTAAAAGAGAGTTGCGACTATTAGATTTTGGGTATATTTGAAATTGCAACCATACAATTAAGCAAACTTCAGTAGCTATCAGAACCAACATTAATTAAACTCTTAAGTTTTGGGCATTACTTAGTGTTAGAAAAGATTAATTAATTGGTTCAGTGGCTTACAAGTTACAATTACCACCAAGGACGCTCATTCACGGCAAATTATACCGTGCACCACATACGTAAACGACGTCGTTTTGAGCATTGTAAACTAACCGTCCCTTTTTTTGGAAATCACGTTTTTCGTTTCGGCTGGTCTGTGTATTTATGTTAATATTCTGTGTATTCTAGGTAATCGTTCTGTGTATTTCAGGCAATCATTCTGTGTATTCCAGGCAACCGTTATGTGTATTCATGTTAGTAACACACGTGATGTGTTTGTGCATTCAAATGTTTAGGAGGATGAGTTTTGTGTGTTTTGTGTCAATATTCTGTGTATTCATGTTATTAACACATGTTGTGATGTGTTTGTGCATTCGAATGTGAGTTCTGTGTATTTTGTGTCAATATTCTTTTGTGTATTCTAGGTAATCGTTCTATGTATTCCAAGCAATCATTCTGTGTATTCTAGTCAACCGTTCTGTGTATTCATATTAGTAACACATGTTGTGATGTGTTTGTGCATTCGAATGTTTAGGAGGATGAGTTCTGTGTATTTTGTGTCAATATTCTGTGTATTCATGTTATTAACACAGGTTGTGATGTGTTTGTGCATTCGAATGTGAGTTCTGTGTATTTTGTGTCAATATTCTGTGTATTCTGGGCAAACATTCTGTGTATTCTAGGCAAACGTTCTGTGTATTCTAGATAATGATTATGTGTATTATAGATAATGAATTCCTTGGAGTCATTCGCGTCCGCGTCCACTAACATCGAAACGACTTCGTTTTGGGTACACATTGCTATGTGCACCGTGGTGCAGGGTATAACGATTGCTCATTCACCTAGTAAAAAAGAAGATAAGGACCTCAAGTGAATGTGCAAAATGAGCCCCTAGTCACAAGTCTAGATGGACAAGTTCTAATAGAGCCTGTAGCAATGTTGAGAAAATGTATGGTGGAGAAGAACAATGTTGTAGTGGTAGAATTTACTAGAGGAAGAGGACATCATTATTGCATAGCTGTGGACGACGGTCCAAAACTACATAAAATACATTATTCTAATTAATAAAATACATTATTATAACACATAAAATAAATTATTCTAACTCAAAATACAATATTCTGACACATAAAGTACATTAATAAAATACATTATTTTACTCCAAAATTTTAATTATTCTAACACAAAAAGTACATTATACCCCATTCTAAATCATAAAATACATTATTCTAACACATAAAGTTCATTATTCTAACTCATAAAATACATTATTTTATTCATAAAATTTCATTATTCTAAGACATATAAAGTATATTATTCTTTTTTCAAAAAAAAAATATTATTCTAACACAAAGTACATTATTCTAACACATAAAATACATTTTCTTATCTCAGAATGTTCATTATTATAACATGTACGTAGAACAAGAAAAATTTTCATTTTAACATCAAAACGACATTGTTTTGAATCGTGGACAACACATAATTTGCCAGGAAGAGGTGTTATGAATTGAGCTGTTGGAGAATAGCACATCCTCGGGGGGATTGAAGCACAATTATTTCAGAGTTGTAAGAGAATTGGGCTAAGTCCAAAATGACACAATGAAGGCTGGTAGTTAAATGGTTATGATTGAAATGTCAGGCAACGGATTCTATTATTATTATTATGTCTTATTCCATTTTCAATTTTGTACTTTTTGGATTTTTTTTGAGATAAAAAATTCAATTAATCAATGAACGAATACAATGAAGGGGAAAATTCTCCCAAGTACACACACTAGAGTTCGAATTAGCTGCCCGTGCTAGTACTTTCGGATTTTGAATGATCTGATTCTGATAAATAAATGAATGGAAACTCTAATTTTCTTCCCCATCACTTCCTAGCTGTTCTCCCTACACTCTGCTGTCAATCTCTCCCTGCCCCTTTATGTTTATGAATTTCTACTTTGATCCTTAGGCTGTGACAAAATCATGGTCTTGAATCACAATAAACTTACTGAGATAGCATAGTTTTCAAGAGAGTAATTTAACTATTTCTCAATTTTCCTTGTTCCCTTCGAAGTTCTAACTGTTAATTAAGACAACAAAATGACATGTCATCCTTGGTTTGCGATTAAGGATCTCATAGCTCTACCGCTCATGAACTCATATGGTTGTGTACATGTGTAAGCTCAAAACGGAAAGATGGGCGCATCCGTATTTGAAATGTTAAATGTCAACTATCAAATTCATCTTCCATGGAAGATGCCTTTCTGAGCTTGTTTTGGAGTTCCAACTGTTTGGGTAAAACAAGTTCTATCCCCTCACCTGAGGCTGAGAAATATCTCTCAAGCACCATCTGCAGTTGCACCAGAAAGAATGCATAATTCAATCAGTTGCTAAGCACACAAACTACTCACCTCCAATTAAAACAAGAACAAAAAACGAAAACAAAAATGATAGGTTATTCATCATATGCACAACATCCTTTTTTTTTTTTTTTGGGTGACGAGGGAACCCGCAACCACTATCCGAGGATGTGCATTGAGTAAACCCTGCCTTGTGACCCTAGTCAGCAAAGGACCACAAGAAGGTAAACCAATCTAGGTTGCCCATAACTGACCGGCTCAAACCAAGAGGGCGGGATTCGAACTCGTGACCTTGTGGTTACAAGTTTGTATCCTTAGCCATCTTGATTGGTTACAAGTTTACATCCTATTTTTGCATCTGGCAAAACTGGCACCATAGAATAAGAACAAATCTAAATGCATACCACAGCTGCATAGGCATCAAGTTTCCCTTGACGAGCAGATTTGCTGAGGCCCCTGAAAAACAAACATTACAAGATTTGTTTAAATTATGGTTGTATTTCCGTCTTTTGTCTGGAATTCCTACATCAGTGCACATTTAGCAAGCATCTTGTCCTGAAACTTTCAATAATATGCATATAACTCAAATAAATAATAAGAAAAGATGCCTCTACAGGACACCTATTTCCACTCTAACTGTAAGAGGAAACTGATACAAAAGCTTGCATAATGTTGATATGTAAATAATAGCTATTTATGAGCTCCTGATATTCACACTTCAGCCCTTGAGTTCCCCATCACCTATGTTCTATCACTACAATTAAAAATGTATCAATAGGTACCCTATATATACAGGACTAGTTAGCATTTGTATTAGTCGAGTAATCTTAATTATATTCTTCTTCTCTTATCTTATTTTAGCTGAAGCTTCGATAAATACATCTTGCAATTTGATTGTAGGTTACAGTCTGTTTAAGGCAAACTGTTTCTATTCTACCACAATCAGTTGACACAATATTGAACGATATTCTAAGGCTCCAATTCCTGAGTCCTAACTAGCATAAACCAACGAGACAAATCAGTACCGAGACAACTTGTTTGCCAGTCACTGCAACTATGCAGCATTTTATTGTAAAAAGAGAGCTCTTTCTCATCTTATTAGAACATACTCAAAATCACTAGTTGTAATTCTGATGCCCCTTTCCATGCCCAAAATAATATGTGAAAATACTATGCTGCTAAAAGTAAAACATAGCTATACGTAAAACTCCAGATATTATACAAGGACCACATAGTCATAATAAATACAATGTTATCAAGATGCATAAAAAGAACGCATACATATCAATCATGCGGCTCATGGCCTGAGTTGATGTCCCATACTCTTCCTGCAGGTATACTCTCCAGCCCCTAGTTCAGAACTGAGTTCATTATACATCAGAGATAGCAAGAGAATGAGTTCTTAAGTAGCAAATTGCATTTTAGACTTCCTTCAAAGTGACTTCTCCATATGTCTCAACACAAATATTAGTGCTAAATAATAAAGTGAAAAAAATAACTCAAAGTTGAGCATCAATAATGTTAGGATCAAACGCTTGCCACAACGCCAAAAGCCATAGCTAGTAACGAAGTTGCAACTTTATTTCTTTATAGACCGCCATCATATTTTCAAGAGGCAAGGTGCTGGACTTGGCCCTTCACGAGCCTCCGCCCAACAATCCCCTAGCCACCAATTGATGGACTTGGCTCTTTACCGGCCTCTGCCCAATAATTCCCTTCCCAACACCAGCCAGTTTCAACTGCACAATTTTTGCTTTGGGACTCGATCGCCCAACAACCCCCTAGCCACCAATTGATAGACTTGGTCCTTTACGGGCCTCGCCCAACAAATAACAAAAATACTAGAACAAAACTAGTGAAAAAGAAAAAGGCCAACAATGTTCTATGTATTTATACAATCTCTTACTTCTCAGCAGCTCGAACTGCTAATCTACCTGCAACACTTCGAACTTTATTTGATTGTGGAGTCTCCTTCCCATCACTAGATAATGGAAGCCCAATTATAAATTCATCAACCTCCTAATTTACAAATGAAATCCAATTTGCATCAATATTTACATTCCAGGAGAAAGAAATGACAGAGACTCCTTCCATATCTCTAATCTATAAGCATTAATGCCCTTCTCATTATAACAAAGACTCAGATTTCAATGACCTAACATAGAAATCTATATAAATCAAATAAAACAAATATTTAGTGAGGTACTCAATTGTAGACAACCTGTTTTTGAGCAATATCAATAAGTCGAACTTCTAGCTTCTGCCCTCTCAATTCCAGAACCTAACATCGAGTATTCTATCAGTATATATATAGGAACAAATACTGGTACATATACGGTCCATATGTATCTCTGATTAGGAGCAAATGCACGCAAATATTTTACCGTTAATGGACGAAAAGAGAAGCCTTTGCTAAGAGCAAGGCCAGTGCGACTTAATCCCAAATCGACGCCAAGGCTGAAGCCACAGCTGCTCAAGCCTGATTCTCTTGCCTGCCTTAGGGCATTTGGTGGAATTTCATCTATTGACAGCGCCGCCCTGATTGCAGTACTTTGTAAAGTTAACCGCACAAAATTCAGGCGACTGTTGCGTTTTCTGGCCACCGGAGACTGCGGAATTGGCAGCAATAGGCCTACGGATACTAGCTGTTTCGCCGTTCCCATAATCCCATTTGCTCCTCCGAAGATGGATCTACTCCATATTAAATTAAAGGTGTGTTTGAAATTATGAAAATGACTTCTTAAATTTTTTTTTTTCTTTTTCGTGTTTGATTGCATTACAAAAAACTATTTTGATATTTGGTTCATTTCCTAAGCTAAAAAAACAATGGTTTCATTTTTTTTTGAGCATTAGTGACTGTATTACAATGTAATAGCAAACAGGGTTCAAACCCACTCCCATCATCCATGGGAGAGTGTTTTCCGAGACACCGGGTGCCACTAGACTACAAGGTCTTTGGCTGATTTCATTTTTTTAAAAAACTAGTTTTTGACAAAAACCAGTTTTCTGGTTTGATTTCCGACCAACACCAATGATGTGGGTTTCCATCTGGAGATAGAGAAGGCTGCACTGGAAAATGCTTCCCCAAAAAAAGAGGGAAAACATTTTTTAGAATATTGAAGCCAGAAAGGTATGGTTGAAAAGTGGAAGGGTCAACCTTGCCAAGTAATAGTGTGTCGAATAGTAAGGATAATTATTCGAACGAAAGGTTATAAAAGCTTAAGAATCGAAACGTTAACTTGAAAGGTAAGACTTAACCAGTTGAAAGACCTATTCGATACACTCTCTTCCAAACAGTTCAGAGCTTTAAAAAGTCAGTAACTTTATGTGAAATGTTACCAAGGCAAAAAGAATCCTAGGTACATATTCCAGGATATATTTTCCTTAAAAGCCTAGACAAAAGGTGTAGAGTGAAAAGTAAATTAGAACAAGTAAAGGCGTGCCAAACGGCTGTAAAATATGACACAAAAGTAACCTTTCGGAGTATCTGCTAGTAGTCATGGCCACAGTTTGGTTCCGGTTCCGGTTCCGGAATCGGCCAAACCGGAACCTAACCTTCTATCACAGTTCGGATTTTTTTAAATTTTTGTTTGCTTTTTTTTTTTTTTTTTTAAATTGTCTAAATTCAACAATTAATATTTTTTGTTGAAAAGTTTCAATTCTAAAATGTTTTTAAAATAGTTATATTAAATATTTAAACTTTAAAGTATAACTATATTAAAAAAATTGTTATAGTCGAATTTTAAAATATTCTTAAAATTTAAGCTTTAATCAAATAATAATTAAACTTTAAACAAATAATAAATATAATTGTTAGGACTCTTATTATTATTCAACTCTATTACTAGTAGGACTCTGTGATATGTATTTATTTCTACTTTGTAATCTTGTACGGTTGATCATTGAGAAATACAGAACCTAATTTGGTATAAGTCGCCAGGTTCTTCTCGATGGCCGACGTCGGTTCTGCGGCTGTCTCTTCCGAACGCACAGTTTCGGACATGGCCGCGCCACCTATGACGAACTCGTTGTCGTCGGCGCATCATTACGTTAGCATCAAGCTTAACACGCGGAATTTTATGTTTTGGCGTGCACAATTAGTTCCTTTCCTCCATGGGCAGAATCTGATGGGGTTTGTCGACGGCTCCAATCCCGCTCCGCCTGCGCTGTTGTCACTCCCGGCTGGTTCGTCTGCTTCTGCTGTGCTGGCGGTCAATCCAACATATTCTTCTTGGTTCCAGCAGGACCAAGCAATTCTCTCGATGATTATTTCATCGCTATCTGAGGAGGTCATTCCGATTATTCTCGGCAAGAAGACGTCCATGGCTACTTGGCAAGCCATTGAGCTTGCGTTGGCTTCTACCTCACGGGCGCGCGCCGTCCATCTACTCGGCCAGTTGCAATCATTGCAGCAAGGAGAGGCCTCCATTGCAGATTATTTGGGCCATGTGAAAGTCCTCCTGGAGGATTTAACTCTTGTTGGTCGCCCCGTCACCGATGATGAGATGAACATCTATGCTCTTCGTGGCCTCAGGTCTGAGTTCCGATCGTTCGCTGCCTCGTTGTCTTCGCGACCTACGCCACTCTCGCTGGAGGAGATGGCGGATCTTTTAGGTGCTTAGGAACTCGCACATGCAGCCGAATTTCCGCAGATCATTGGCTCGCCGTCGGTTGCTCATGCTGCTCGTCGCGGGGCTGGACGCGGTGGTCGTCGTGGTGCGCAGCAGTGGCGAGGCGGTGGTCAGCGCTTGGGTTCCAGTTTTTCACCGCAAACTAGGCAGTATTGGCGCGGGTCCAGTTCTGGGCAGTTCGGTCAGTCTCGGGGTCGTGGGCAGCAGTCCAATTAGCGTGGTCGGGGCGGCTCGCGTTCGGGTCCTCGGTGTCAAATATGTGACTTGCCCGGGCACACGGCTGTGACGTGTTATCGTCGATATTCTGATCGGTTGCAGGCTCACATGGTGTTTCAGGATTCTTCTGACTCTGGTGTGTCTTTCGCTTCTCAGACTTGGTTCCCTGACACTGGGTCCACGGATCATGCCACACCGGATAATAGTGGATTTGTTGTGTCTGAGGACTACACCGGGAGTGACACCCTTCGGGTTGGTAACGGTAAGGCCTTACCTATTTCTAGTGTCGGTCATACATCGATTTCAACTCCTTCTCGTTCTTTTCGTAAGTCTCGTGTTTTGCATGTTCCGGGTTTATCTGCTTCCTTGCTTTCAGTTCAGAAATTTGCGTCTGAAAATCATGTGTTTTTTGAGTTTTATCCATCCTATTTTGTTGTGAAGGATATCCGCACCAAAGCGGTGCTCCTCCAAGGTAGAAGTTCGGGTGGATTATACTCTTTACCAGTGTCTTCCCCGTCTGCTTTTCTTTCGGCACGGGCGTCGTCTTCTGTGTGGCATGGGCGTCTTGGTCATCCTCACCACCGTGTTCAGAGTCAAATATTGAAGAAGTCCTGTTTAGTTAGCTCTTCTAGTCGTTTAGATTCTATTTGTAGTGCTTGTCAATTAGGGAAATCTGCGCGTTTCCCTCTTTCCCGAGTTCAGTCTTCTAGTTTGCATGTTTTAGATTTGGTTTATTCTGACATTTGGGGTCCTGCCCCTGTCTCTTCTATTAATGGATATCGATATTTCGTAATATTTGTTGACGATTTTACTAGTTTTACGTGGTTCTATCCTATGCGTTTGAAATCAGACTTATATGCTATTTTTGCTCAGTTTCGTGTGTTAGTTGAACGTTCCTTTGGTTGTCGCATTAAGTCTGTTCAGTCTAATCTTGGTGCCGAGTATAAGAAGCTTCACTCTGAGTTTCTTAAACTTGGGATCTTTCACAGATAGTCTTGTGGTTACACTCACGAGCAGAATGGTCGCGTTGAGCGTAAGTATCGTCATATTGTTGAGACTGGTCTTACTTTGCTTGCTCATGCTTCTGTTCCAAATCGGTTTTGGGAATATGCTTTCGAGTCCGCGGTTTATTTGATTAATCGCATGCCCACGCCTGTCTTAGATAATAGAAGTCCTTACTTTCTATTACATCGGTCGCAGCCCTCATATTCTTTTCTGCGTGTCTTCGGTTGCCTATGTTTCCCTCATTTACGTCCTTACAATCGTCATAAAATGAGTTTCCGGTCTGTTCCTTGTGTGTTTCTGGGCTATCCTGACTCTTTTAAGGGGTATCGATGTATGGACTTGAGCACTAACAAGGTCTTCATTTGCAGGCATGTTCGTTTTGATGAACATGTTTTTCCTTTTGCTACTAAGCCTATTGTGCAGTCAGCTGGTGATCCACCGTTACCACCTTGGGGTGTTGCTTGAGTGTCTCCTTCAGCTACTGGTGCAGTGGTGGTGCCTCCGCGTGTTGTTCAGCAGCGTCTGGCAGCTTCTCGGGGCCGGCGGGCAACTGTTTCTCATCAGGTGCCTTTGGAGCAAAGTCCCGTGCCTCGGGAGCAAGGTCCTATGACTCGGAGCAGAGTGCGGTCTGAGGGGGCTGTGTTGGTTGCTTTATCTGCTGAGGTGTGTCCTCCGGAGCCTACCTGCTATACTCAGGCTGTGCGTTTTCCTGAATGGAGGGAGGCTATGGATGCTGAGTTCAATGCTCTGTTGCAGAATCAGACTTGGAAGCTTGTGCCGGTTCGTGAGGGAATGAATATTGTTGGTTGCAAGTGGGTCTTTCGCACCAAGTGGAAGGCGGATGGTTCAATTGAGCGGCATAAGTCCAGGCTTGTTGCTAAGGGGTTTAACCAGGTTGCTGGCCATGACTTTTTTGATACATTTAGTCCTGTGGTTAAACCTACCACTGTTCGTTTATTTCTCTCTCTAGCCTTGTCTTTTGGATGGGTGGTCAGGCAACTTGATGTGCATAACGCATTCCTGAATGGGACGTTAGCTGAAACTGTTTACATGCTTCAACCGCCTGGCTATGCTGATTCTGACTATCCTGATCATGTTTGTTTGTTGCAGCGGTCTTTATATGGACTCAAGCAGGCCCCGCGAGCGTGGTTCACGCGTTTACACACATTTTTATTATCTGTTGGTTTTCAGGCATCCAAGACGGATATGTCTTTGTTTATTTACACACAGGGGGAGTTACGTGTTTACCTGCTTGTCTATGTTGATGACATTTTGGTAATGGGGAGTGATTCTGCCTTGGTGTCGATGCTTATTTCCAGGTTATCTACTGCTTTCAAGATTCGTGATCTTGGTAGTCCGTCTTTTTTTTTCTGGGCATTGAGATAGTGGCTTCTGAGACGGGGATGTTGCTGTCTCAGAAGAGAAATATGACTGACATTCTGAAGTGGGCAGGTATGTCTGATTGTAAGCCTTTGGCGACTCCGATTCCTGTGTCTCGTTCTTCATCTGCTTCGTCTGAGCTGTTTGCAGATCTTACCCGCTACAGGAGCCTAGCTGGTGCCTTACAGTATCTTACTGTTACACGTCCTGACTTGTCGTTTGCGGTTAATTTATTGTGTCAGCATATGCACTCACCCACGGAGGATCATTGGGCTCAGCTGAAACGGGTTCTTCGGTATGTCAAGGGGACTATGCATCTTGGTCTGCTACTGCGTCAGTCCTCTAATTCTGTCATTCATGCTTACTGTGATTCGGACTGGGCTGGCTGTCCTGTGGATAGGAAGTCTACGAGTGGTTTTGCGGTTTTCCTAGGGTCTAATCTGGTTTCGTGGATGTGCAAGAAGCAACAAACTGTGGCTCGGTCATCCACTGAAGTTGAGTACAAGGCTCTTGCGGATGTGTGTGCTGAAGTCACCTGGGTGGTCTCCTTACTCCGTGAGCTAGGTGTGCCTCCTACTACCTCTCCAAAGCTGTGGTGTGATAATCTAGGCGCCACCTACACGTGTGCCAATCCAGTGTTTCATGCTCGCACAAAGCACATCGAAATCGACTATCACTTTGTTCGTGACAAGGTGGCTGCTGGTGAGCTTCAGGTCAACTTTATTTCCACTAAGGATCAGCTGGCAGACATTCTTACCAAGCCTCTTGCTGCTCCTCGGTTTGCTTTTCTACGTGACAAGCTTCAGGTCGCTGTGTCTTCCTGAGCTTGCGGGGGAGTGTTAGGACTCTTATTATTATTCAACTCTATTACTAGTATGACTCTATGATATGTATTTATTTCTACTTTGTAATCTTGTATGGTTAATCATTGAGAAATACAGAACCTAATTATAATAATAAATTTTTTGTTGTTTTTTTTTTCAGTTTGGAACCGGAACCGTCATTTCGGTCCGATTCCAACAGTGCACGGTTCGATTCGAACCGAACCGTAGTCATCTCTATTTACTAGTCTATAACCAAGGGTTAAGAGACGTCCAATAGATTTATTTCAAATAGCCCTATAAATACCTTCAATCAAGACTGAAGAAGGTGTTGGTCTTGCAAGTGAAAATCTTCAAGTGTTTAAAGCTTCTAAGTGCTAAAATTAAGTGACTAGTGAGATAGGAGAAAAGAGCTACAAATTCGAGATCAAGCTCAAGACTTGGGGCAACAATAAGACAAGATTCAAATGTCAAGTCTACGTGTTGGAGGATTAACTATCATTTTGTTGAAGATCTTTGTAACTCTACTCGGTTGAAGTAGAAAGAGGTGGAGTAACAAGTTGAAGGCTGTGAAAAACCTAAGAAGCTAAAGGCCGTTTTTGTGTTCAAGGCTCTAGTAGTGTTCTTCATTATATGAGGAGTATTAGTGCAATCTTCCAAGGAGTTTTGTGAGAAGAGTGGAGTAAGTTGGTTGATAGTCGAACCACTATAAAAATCTCTCTCTCTCTCTCTCGTTATTTACTGCATTTATATTATACTCTAAACAATTAACCCTAAAATTTTATCAAGACTAAAATTGTGCTTAACACTAAAAAAGTGTTCACATGTTTCTGCTGCTAAAATACTTTGCGAATAGTTATTCAAGCTTAAGTTTATCTTAAGTTTTAAATTTCGAATAGTAAAGATTTTCAAAATTTGTACAAGTCTATTCACCTCCCTTATAGACTTGTAACCCAACCATTGTTGTTCAATTTGCATCTCTACTCGGTGAAGTAGAAAGAGGCAAAGTAACAAGTTGAGACTTGTGAAAAACCTAAGAAGCTTGAGGCCGACTTTGTGTTCAAAGCTCAAGTGTTCGTTTGTACTAAAGGGGTCTTAGACTCTTAGTGCATCCTCCTTAGAGTTTAAGAAGAAGAGTTGACGTAAGCTGGATTTTGGCCTAGCCGCTTCAAATCTCTCTCTCTCTCTCTCTCTCTCTCTACATTACAAGCATTTACATTCAGTCTTTAACACAACCAAACCTAAAATTTATCAAGACAAAATTTGTGCTTAAACATTAAAAAGGGTTCACGTTTTCCTCTACTAAAATCCTTAGCTATTTGTTATTCTAACTTAAGTTCATCTTAAGCTTAGAATTTTGAACGGTAAAGATTTTCAAAATCTACACTAGTCTATTAACCCCCCCCCCCCCTTCTCTCTCTCTCTCTAGACTTGTGATCCAACCCTTTGAGACCAACGAGTTGTATTAGAGCAGTAACATTGAATGGTGAACACTCTGTGTATACTACCTGGTGATCTTCATTTCTAAACTCAAAACCATTTTCTTAAGCACAAAGTATTTTTGATTGGTAAACATCTTCTTTGACTTCATCAACCATGTGGAGTATTGAAGCAAACGTAGGAAATGAGAGAGTGACATCAATTGGTTGAGCCTCATCAACCAAGATCTTTGATTCCTAAGACATTTAATTCGCCCGTACTGCTTGCCTCTTCAATCGATTCCATCACGATAAGTGGTGGCTCCTACTTAATAATAACAATGTTTCTGGTTCAATCTCATATATTCTGTCAAATGAAAAAAGTTTAGTACAACTGCAACTTCATACAAACTAGATTTCAGGATTGATTATTCCTCTAGAGTTGAGGAATTTGTTAAGCGCAACCTCCAAGTGTTTTTTTTTTTTTTTTTCATTGGGCGAATTAGATTGAAGGTAGTGCCTATCATTGGCTCCATTTAGCTTAGCCCTCTCCTGGATATAAGTGAAAGAGATACGCCGATGATATAATATTTACCCTTCTCTATCACTTCTTTTGGTATATATTTTCAGCATTCAATTTGTGCAAGTAATCCATACTCATTCTTCTGATGCTATTCATGTTTGCAACTCATACAAAAAAAGCCAACACCTTTAATTACAATATAATTATGAAATTGAAACAACAATCACCTAAAGATAACAATAATATTGTTGACATATTTTAGATTCAAATATATTCTTTTTGCAAACTAGCATCAGTAACCCAGTTGCACATAAGGCACTATCAACAAAAAGAAGAGGGCAGGCAATGAAGATGGAGACGATGACAAACCTATCCAAAAGCGAATTAACAAAACTTAGAGTAATTCAAACCAAAAGTAGTATCTAATACCTAATACCATACCAACTACAATAAGTATTTACATAATTGTTTTTAGAAAAGTGCAAACATTAATTTTAATGTCAATTATAATGAACTTCTCCTATATATTCTTGCATTGATATACTTTGAATTACTTATTTAAATACAAACATTTTTCATTAAATCAGTCGTGCAATGCGCATGTAAAAACTAGTAGTAAGATAAGATCGATGCACACAATAACAACTAAATTCTTAAGCAAATAGCTAACCACGAAAACTGCAATAATGAAAACAACGGGGTTCAATTAGGGGTAATTTCCTTCCAAGTGCTTAAAGTAAATCTAACAACAAGGAAAATGCCTAATTTGAAAGTTCACTCTCAATGCACTAAGGAATCCAAGACCTTTCTGCCTAGAATTTGAGCAAGGAATTGTCTCACTCTCATGGCGCTACCAATTTCACAATCCTAAGCACGAAATCATTATCGAGCCCCCATTTCCCATCTTCTTGAAGGTGAAAACGGGGTTGTGAAGAGGATGGCTTGAGCTCCTCACTCAACTCTCGTTAGTGTGATTTACTCTCCAAAACAAGCCAACCATTACTGCTCATCAAAGATCACTTACAAATACACTTCTTTACAATAATGAACCCTAGAAATGGGTTTTCTACACTTATGCAAGATTCACATATTTAAACACATGGATAGCAATACAGCCCTAATCTAAACCCTTAAACCTACTACTCACAGCTATAAAACATCAACACATAAAGAAAACACATATTCAATAACAAATAAAGCACAAATCAACAAGATAAGATAAAGAAAACTTCTCTATTGAAAATTCAAAATTGAAGTGGTGAAGATCTACCCAAATCCAAGTGTGTTGGGTGAAAGTAGAACAATTTCTTCAAGAGAAAAGAGAAAAATCTAAGCTAAACCTATCTAGAATTTTTTTAGGTTGAAGTCTGATCTGCCTACTACTGCTGCCATGGCGTGTGACTGCAATGGCACGAGCGTGCAGCGTCAGCGCGGAACATTAACTCCGGTTGGTGCTTTACGCACTCGCGACACACAAGCGTGCCACTACCGTGCGAGTGTTTGCCTCCATGCCAAGGTTTTCAACTTGTTCCTTTCCCGTGTCTCCTTTACGGTTTGCTTCCATGTGATTCTTTTCATGCATTTTTGCTCCATTTTGATCGCGTTTTGCTTCCATTTTGCTTTTTCCCCTCAAATGTACATTTGGGCAGAACTAATCATAAAATCCACCTTTTAGCCCATAAACCAAATAAAACATAATAAAATGCACACAAAAGAGGTTACGAATTGGGTGAAATATGGTGAAATAAGAGTCATTATGAGGCCGCCCATATGACACATCTATAGCACGATTGTGTCACTGAGCGTGACAATCTCTTTCCTCGTTTTGGCCTCCTTTTTTTTCTCTAAATCTTGAAAAAATATAAATATGAAAGTTGTCTTAGATTTTCATCGACACCTTAATTACGTTAATTGGACATCATATGAGGGAGATATGACAATTAGCATGTCGCAAAGTTGTATTCTTGGGGAGTGTATAGTAAGATTATTCTTGATTTTTCAACCTTGATTTGTTCTGCATCTGTTAAAAATCTATTACATGAAAGTTGTATGAGACTTCCTTGGATTTTCATTATATTGACACTTTAATCACCTCAATTAGCTAGACTCCGTGTGACAAAGTTATTGTCAAAATGATCCCAGCTCGTCACAGAGCGTCCTGTTTTGACATTCATGCTCATAAGTCCCTAAAGATCAAATTTTAATGAACTAAGCACCAAACTCTATCAAGGTGAACAAGAAATATGTCATATTGATAAGAAATCTTAATGGAAAATATGTGCATTTGAGCACATATCAATCATTATCTAACTAAAGAATTGTTTTGAACGAGAATTCATGAAAAATATTTAATATGTTTTAGCTATTAGATGCTTCAAGTATGATATCAGAATGGACATTTGCTTTGTTGTTGAGATGTTGGGTTAATATCAAAGTATGTATCCATGATTGGACCACTGGGGAGCAACAAATTAAAGAATGTCATGAGGTATCTCAAAGTACCAAAGACTATATATATGTTTTTTTAGGCAAACAAACATCTTGGATTTTCTAATTATTTTGATGTGAACATTGCTAGCTATGTTGACTATTGAAAATCAACTATAGGGTAGACTTATATCATCACTGGTGGAGTTATTTCTTAGAGAATTGTTAAAAGAAACTCTAGTCACCAATTATACTATGGAGTCAAGTTCGTTTGGACCTGGAATAAACATAAAGTTTGTTTAGTAAATTTTATTACCACATCAAGTGCTTAGAGAGAAAATTACATTGTGATCATTAGCTAAAACTACTTGTGTTGAGAGGATATATCATCATAATTCATATTTTTGTTTCCTTGGGTTAAAGCTTTCAACATGTGGATGAATGTAACATTTTCCATTAATCAAATGTAATGATAATGCAAGATTAATAAGGGGGCTATAATGGCCTAATTAAGTGGTAATATTAAGTTGTAACAAAAGTAATGATTTTTGTAACAAATTAAAGCCTATATATTGATTGCATATTGCCAATAGCAATGTGAAAAGACAACTATAGTTCTACAACCAATTCAAGCATAAAGATTCTATTACAACCCTACAGTAGCTAAAAGAACATTTCTATCACACTATTAAAGAACGATTGTGGCAAGAGGTAGGTCAACTTATGTATATTATATGTACAATACATGATTGTATGTTTATTTGTATTGTGATTATGTTTTTAGTCTAACACTTGAGTGATGCAATATAATGCCAAAGAAAGAGAGGCTGCACATGAACACAAGCTTGTCGTACAATATTAAATATTTAGTTTATGACAACTTTATCAAAAGCTAGCATTGCAAACAGAGAAATGATATGTCTGCAATTAGAAATGTTGGATATATATACACAAATCTTTATGAAGTTTAATAACAATTAATTTAGCACTAAAAGAGATCCAAGAAGTCATTGTGCAATCAGTGTAATATTTTCTAAGTGTGGCGGCTATCTACCTTCAGTCTCAGTAATTGTGACTTCATTAATAGAGCAAGCTTTTGAAAATTTTTCATCATCACACTTCAAGCCAATGATAGCTGAGAAACCAGGTTATTTAGGAGCAGGCAATATTACTAATTCATTACCAAGCATGGATACCACATTTGACATAGTCGGTCTATCTGTTGCACTGTCTTGAACACATAGCAAACCTACTTGAAGGTATCTTGTTGCTTCAATAACAGAAAGTGTTTTTTCCATTGTTGGATCTATTAAGTCTGAAACTCTTCCTCCTATCCATAAATCCCATGCCTAATAATCATACACATCTAGAGTTAGTTATGCAAAGTTATTACTCTATTTAAAATGAAAGTGTTTCAACAAATTAAAATAATCCTAGAAAATAGAACTTTTTTTTGTATATGTAGTATACGCGTAGGATAATACTTACATAACCAAGTAAATTTGAAACACGATCTGGATTGTAGAAGCCATTATTTCTTTTTCCACTTACGATCTCCATTACCATAACTCCAAAACTAAAAACATCTGATTTCTCGGAGAAACAACCGTCCATGGCATATTCCGGAGACATGTAACCACTGTTTACGTAAAATTGATCTATAAGTTACATTAGAGAGATATAAATAGTTTCACAAAAAAGAGAGAGATATAACTAGAAGAGATATTTTAAAAAAAATATTCATTTACTTACTAAGTACCAATAATGCTTTTTGTGCTTGCTCGAGAATCACTATCTTTAAATATTCTTGCTGTTCCAAAATCAGAAATCTTGGGATGCATATGAACATCTAATAATATATTACTTGTTTTCAAATCTCTATGTATAATCCTTAGTCTTGAATATTTGTGGAGGTACAAAAGCCCTTGAGCAATCCCATTAATTATGGAGATACGTTTTTCCCAATCAAGACAAACTTTCTTTCTTGCATCTGTGTGAAGCAAGTGAATAAGTGATCATGCATTAAGTTAAAGGGAACCAAGCAAGAGAAATGTATATGGTGAATGACGAAAACAAATAAAGAAAACTAACCAAAAATAATTGAATCCAAACTTTTATTTTGTAGGTACTCATATATTAATATCCTCTCATCTCCTTGAGTGCAACAGCCCAAAAGCCTAACAAGATTCCTATGCTGCAATTTTGAGATTAATAGAACTTCATTCTTGAATTGTTCAATTCCATGCCCAGATATTTTTGAGAGCCGCTTTGCTGTTATTTCTTGACCATTAGCTAATATTCCCTGAATAATGAATACATAAGCTACTTACATTCAAAGGATTCTTTTCTGTATATAGATTAGTGGATAATAGTAAGATAATATTTGGGAATATCTTTGGGAAACTAGCTTCTTGATTCAGTCACCAAATACTTAATCCTCATTGTATCTGTGTCGTTTGACCATGGAAAATTGGCAGTGCCATAATGATTATGACTGGGAGGTGATGTGTCAATAAATAATACAACATTACTATTTTATCGACCTGCCAATGACAATCCTGGAAACATCATCACGCAAGTTTAGTTCAAAGGCCACAATTATATATGACTGGTGGACCAGGACTGAGTGATGAAGACAACGTTGCCGACCAATGAAAGATTATGCTTCTTAAGTGGTGGTTTCACGAATTGAATCAGCCTATGAGTAATTCTTTATTCATGGTACAGACTTAGTCTAAGTCATACGTGTGGCCATTTTTTACCTGGCCTCTAAGTTATACACAAAGTGGAGAGTTTAGTCTCGAAATGACCAAATCTATCACTTTATTAAGTAACATTTGGTAATTAATAGAAATAGTCCTCAAAGGACTAAAATGGCTACTTCACACATAATTCAAGGATTAAAGAGGACATATATAAAACTCAGAGATCAAATTTGTACAACAGGTATAATTGAAGGATAAAAAATGTAACTTTCCTTTCAAATTTCCTACTATTGTCAATTGAAAGTGTAAATGCTATTGTGCTATACTGTTTTGGGGTAATGTTTTGAATGTTGAAAAGACAATCTGTTTTTAATTGTTTTTTTTCTTTGATAATTGAATTGATTATACGCTTGCCAAAGACCTTGTGGTCTAGTGGCACCCGGTGTCTCGGAAAACACTCTCACATGGATGATGGGAGTGGGTTTGAGCCTCAATGGAGGCAACTGTTAATTCTTTGTGTTTTAGTAGGTTGAGAAATTAGTAGGTTGAGAAAGTAGCTATGAACAGATACTACATTGTAACAGAGTTACTCAAAAAAAAGAATTGATTATTGTTGATTTTGTTTTATTGCACTAAATTAAAGTCTATTTAGGTTGTCAAAAATTGTCAAGGGAAAAAATTGTAAATTTGACTCAAGGGCATGACTCTACATATTCCTTGGTTATCCCCAGGCAAAAAAGCATACATGTTATTTATAGAGCTGTCAAAACGGGCCAGTCCGGCCTATACGGGCTGGCCCGTGTCGAGTGTATCCAAAAATGGGTCAGACCGTTTTTCTATGGGTTGGGATTTGCCTAACCCAACTTGTGTAGGACGGGCTAAATCGAGCTCATTAATTATTTTTATTTTTTGAATTAATATTTAAAAAAAAATTATTTTGTATAGGTTAAGAATCAAAGCCCTAACCTCTAAGTTAAAAACTAACACCATTTCCAAGCAAGCACATTAAACCCATTAAACAAACACCTTGTAATGCTTATATATATACACACACTATATATACATACACACACATATATATAATTAGATTTTAGTTTTATAAATAAACTTTATATAAATATACAATTAATTGTATTAATTAATACTTGTAATAAATTTAATATAAATTAATTAATAATACTTTGGGAAGGCAACTAGAAATGGTAGCCATCCCAGCGAGGGCGACCATTTCTGGTCACCCTCGCCGGAAATGGTCGCCTGTCGTCGGAAATGGTCATCGGTGCCGGAAATTTTAAAAATAGGTTAATTGCTCTTTTTTTTTTGATTTCAGTAACTTAATTGCTTTGTTTTTCCGAGTTTGGTGGCTTATTTGGTGGTTATTCGAGTTCGATGGCCTAATTGCTTGTTCCCAAATAGTGCGATGGCTTATTTGTAGTTTATCCCTTTATATAAAGATACAATTAATTGCATTACTTAATACTTGTAATAAATTTAATATAAATAAGTGAATAATTTATATCAATATTTATATAAAGATATAATTGTATTAATTAATACTTGTAATAAATTTAATATAAATAAATAATATATAATGCTTGTGAATGATCTAAATAAATATATACGTATATAAAGATGTTCAACAAGTGTTTTTTGCATAATTGGTTTTAATAGTGATAAGTTATTAAAACAAAGGTTCAAATTTTGTTAGCAATAATATTTTAAAATATTAAAACAATACCCCATTTACATAATAAATTTGAGGGGGGTTGGGGGTGGGGGTGGGAATACGAGTTGGCCCGCGTAACCCACGGGCCAACCCGTATAACTCGCATTCCCACCCGGGTTATACTGGCGGAATTTCTCCAGTCCAGCCCGTCTAAAATGCGGGTTAAACAGGCCCAACCCGGCGGGACAAGTTTAGTTATTTGGCCTTGACTCCCACAAATGTTTTATAGAGGATGACATCACGATTCACAAAAATGTTTAAATTAGCTTTGAGCGATTTTGTTGTAGTCACTCACAAGAAGCAGAGGCCCCAAAAGGATTATTCATCTCAAACACATTCAGTCATCTCAGTCACACGGGCAATGCTATTCCTAATCTGGGTGGTATTTCATATTTCTCGAGTTTTACTAGAAGCCCCCCCCCCCCAATGGGGGGGAAGGGGGAGGGGGGGAATGCGTGTTTTGGCTTACAAGCTAAAGCGGCTCAAACAAGCGCTTCGTGTTTGGAATAAGGAGGTTTTTGGGATTATTTTTCACCTCGCACGCAACTTGGAGCTATCGATTGTCAAGGCTGAGAGCCAATTTGATGGTAATCCATCCGAAGTAAATCATGTGTTGCTATGTAAATAGCAAGCCTTGCTTTTTCAAGCTCTATGTCAAGAAGAATGTTTATGGAAACAAAAGGCTTGTGTTTAGTGGTTATAGGAGGGGGATGCTAATACTTAGTTCTTCCATATTTCTGTAAAAGATAGGCAGCGGATTAGTTCAATCAAGGATTCGTCGGGTGTCTTGATTACGAGTCAGCTGGGTATTTAGGTTGAGGCAATAAACTTTTTTAGTAATATATTCATGGCCGAGGATTGCACTAGTTTTTATGAGGTCTTGGGTTCAATTTTTGCTATTTTGCCTTATTATGACATTAGCATGTTAGCATCGGTTATAACTCGTCAAGAGGTTAAGCATGTGGTCTATGATGTAGACCCGGATAGTGTGATTGGTCTAGATGGTTTCTCATAGTCTTTCTATTGTAACTTCTGGGATTTAATCCCTGTTGATGTGTACATGCCGGTGTTGGATTTCTTTGCAAGAGTTCTAGTATTGTGAGCGATTGCAAGTGCGCAGATTGTTTTAATCCCTAAGAAGTAAATTCCAGATACCTTCGTAGACTATAGACAAATATGTTTGTGCTCGTTTGCAAGTATGATCTTTAAGTGGATTATTACTATGAGGCTCTGGTGAATCCTTCGAAAACTAATATCCAGGAACAGGTAGGCTTTGTTGATGGGCGGAGCATTCAAGATAATGTGCTCATAGCTTTTGAGATGGTATACTTTTTGGATAAGCATTATCGAGGTTCTAATGTGGCAATGAAACTGGATATGATGAAGGTCTTTGATAGGGTGGTTTGGCATTTCCGGCATGAGCTGCTCTCTTGCTTTATAGTTTTCCGGTAGCCTTTGTCAATTTAATTTAAAATAATTTGGGATTGTGGATGAGATCTGTTTTGGCTATTTCCAACCGACTCAGGGTGTCAAGCAAGGGGACCGTATGCTGATTAGTAGAATTAAGACTGGGTTAATATCGCCATATGTGACATCTCTGGGTTGCCCAACTATTACTCGGCATTTGCCGACAATATTCTTATATTTATTAATGGTGGCATCTCATTATTACGAGGCCTCTCTAATCTCCTTGAAGTTTATCAAAATGCTTCAGTGAATTAGTTTTTTTTTGTTACTTCCAAGCACCGCTCCTTGCAGTGAATTAGTGCCATCGAATGTACTCTTGGTATGCAAATGCAAGGCTCGTCTATGCCTTTTTGATATCTTGGTGTAAACTTATTTCGTGGTCAAAACCGTATTGTTTATTATGAATATATCTTGGAGTTTATTGATCGAAAAGTGTTGGAGTGGGAATGAAAAATATTATCTCCGAGTGGCCGATTGGTTTTAATTAAGCATGCGCTTGCGGCAATCCCGCTTTATTCCTAAGCGGTTGTTCAGTTTCCCAAGCAGGTTATTAAAACAATTTAATAGAGAATGGCGCAATTTTTTTGGGGGGTTATTTTGAGGGGAAGCCGAAGCTTCATTGGTCATCTTGGAACAAGCGTTGTTACCTGGTGGAGAAAGGCGGGCTTGGGTTCCGTTCACTAGTAGTGGTTCAATAGGTGAACGCAATAAGCTCGTGGTATTCCAATCAACTGGTTCGCATGTTTGGAAAAGAATGGTGGAGGTTTCTGGATCTATAGATGGCTGCTTGCAATAGATTGATGACAATATTACTTGGATGCTCTCTTCATCAGGGGTTTTCACTTTGCAAGCGATATATAATCATTTTCGTGCAAGAGCTGGAGTTACACTTTCCTCAAAGTGTATTTGGGCTAAGTACCTTCCGACTAAATTATCTATTTTTATGTGGAGACTCCTTTGCAGATTTCTTCCATTTCCTGATTGTCTTGAGCGTTTTGGAATCCATCTTCCATCGGTTTGCCCGTTCTGCTACGATGCTATTGCTAGCGTGGAGCATTGTTTGTTTGGTTGTAGTAGGGTTACTACTGTGTGACTGTTGTAAGTCAAGCATGCTTAACCACAAAGTTTTTTGGCTATCTGGTTGTACGTGGATATTAACCATTTAACCACATAACTTCAAAGGTAAGCCACAACGTCACGTCTCGAATTGAGCAGGGGCTAAACTTAGCCTATCTGGCCGACGCCCAACAATTCCCCTCCTAGCACCTGTCGCAACCTTTGAACACCAAGCCCAACTATGCAGCATGCCTGACTCGGTCCTTAGCCTTTGTGCCCATCATCTCCCTCTTAGGACTGGACTTGGCCAAACCTACGCCCACATCTCATCTAGGACTAGACTCGGCTTTCACCTCGCCATCGATTCGAACCCGTGACCCTCGGCTCTTATACCAATTATTGGATCTCAACATTGCACTATGCTTACTTCATAGTGGGTCACCAACCCACCCATCCTATGATTGCTGTAAGTCAAGCACATTTAACCATAAAGTTCTTTGGATATCTGGTTGTCATATCCTACTTAAAACTAATTGTTGATAAGTAAGTAGACATTAACCATTTAACCACATCCATCCATGGTGATGGATAAATCATACCCAGGCTCGTCGTGGGCTAACCCGGAGTAAGTGTGTGGGGGTCAACCAGAGCCCAACTAAGGTCAAGCCCACCCAGCTAGGCTGCCTCGGGCCCAAGCTGACCTCATGGGCCAATCCCGGGGTCAGCCGAAGCCTTGGATCCCAGTTGACGCGGTCTTCCCGGCGCGAGACGCGGTCCAAAGCTGTTAGGGGGGCTTCCCCTCTAATTTCTCCGAGTTTTAGGCCTAAACTAGTATAAAAACATGTAATCTTGTCTCATTAAGACATCTTCAACTACAGTGTCCTAAAACTATCCTGTCTTATTATTACACAATCTTGTAATAAGATTATCCTTTATTCAATATATAAACTACCTGCGAGGTACACTTTGATCCATTACTTGTCATACCCCCTAAAATCTTATCGGGTTTACTGATTCGGACTACTTGGGTTAATTAAATCCATCATTGGTGCTTTCATTGAGAGCTCGACATACAAGCTCGAGCGTGCTATTCTTTTTTCCACTAGCTATGGCAAAATCTGGATCTAACTTCGGCAACTCCCACGGTTCGCGTGGTAATCACGCTCCCTCCTGTGCCGGTGATCCTAACGGGACGGCAAGTCGTCAAACCCTGCCCATGAGGTCGGCCGGCGATCTCCGGGACGTGATCAACAATAACCGTCAAGTCGGGTCGACCCCGCCCCTTCCACCTCCAGCCTCAGGCTTCCAGGAGGGGATGGCATTTCTCCGGCAAGCCACTACGTGCTGACACAGATCTTGGATGGACTCCAAGGGAGCCTCGTGGCTCTCCCACCCGGTCCGTCATGGCGGGGGAGGGTCCGAGCACCCGTCGACCTCGCACCCCCGAGCCCCGAGTGGACGGGGAGGTCAATTCACCTCGGCCCTCAGCAAGGAGGGGATGGGACGAGGCCACCCGAGGTTGGCCCGCACAACGTGAGACAGAGGAGCCCGGCAGACCCGGGCTACCAAGTTCGCTTTCGGACGATTGAGCACGCGGGTCCTAGTTCATGAACGCCTCAACTTTGGACCCCCCAACGAGGCACCCGCCGAGGGGTTAGCCTCACAAAGGGCCCCGAGCCTTGAGCCCCGCGCTCAACCTCGGTGGGAGCAAGCCTCGCGCATAGAGCAATCCGGAGAAACTCGTGGCCGACCCTCGAGCTCTCACAGCAACGAGATGGAACAATTACGTAAGCGAGTGAATGAGCTCCAGGGTAAGTCATAGTGCTACATCTCAAATCGAGCAGGGGTTGAACTCGGCCAACCTGGTCGACACCCAACAATCTTATTTTGTTCTTGTTTTCAATGTCAACCATTCCAATGCCTTTTCCATCCGTGCTATTTGCCACTTATGGTGGTTGATGGCTAGTTCGACGTCTGCGGCAAGTTCCATAACATTTTTAATGCCTTCTGTTATGTTATGGTTCCTTTGGGTTTCCTATAATGCTAGTATTAACAAAGGTGTTGCATTTTCCTCCTTATTATTGATTTGTAAGGTTGAGAGAGAATTACTTATCTCATTTACTTATCTCGAATTTTGGCTTTACCTTATCTATTCTCTTTCTTACTTGAGTTATTTTTTGAAAAATTATTTTCTGCTATACAAAATCTCTATTCTTAAAACCTTTTGGTTATATAGTTAAGTGGTTAACATCACCTTTATGAAAGTGTTGAAAACTTAACTTACTTACAGCACGTTTGGTTCACGGAATGAATTTTGAGGTAATAGGAATGTTATTCCATAAGAAATGGAATAGGCAAGGAATAGAATAGGAATTGTATTCTGTTGTTTGGTTCACGAAAGGAATAGACTTTAGGAATTATATTACAATGTTTGATTGGTTTAAGGAATAGAAATGAAATATCTTTTAAAAGACATAAATACTCTTATAATAATAATAATAATAATAATAATAATAATATTCATATTCATATTCTAATATTATTAGAATTATGTAATAATAAAATAAAACTTATAATAATATTAATAACAATAATAAGGAAAAAAGGAATAATAATAATATTAATAATATTCATAATCTAATATCATTAGTATTATGTAATAATAAAATAAAACTTATAATAATATTAATAACAATAATAAGAAAAACGGAATAATAATAATAATAATAATAATAATAATAATAATATATAAAAATACAAAAACAAAATTATATATAAAATACTTTTAAAAAAAAACATAAATGGGAGTTTTTGATCCACATCAGTAACTCAAGAAGAGGAGCTCATTTGAGCTCCTCTATATAAGAGAAGCATTGCTTCTCTTTTGAAATTAACAATAGGATGAGGAAGTCATAAAGAGCCAAAAGTTCCTTCATTTAAGGAGCTTTAGTTGCTCTTAGTTACATTTTTTTTTTAATGATATAGGAGCGATTTGAAAAAAGAAAGATCTTTCTCCAAAACACCATGGGGTAAAATTGGAAATAACAACATTTGATTATTCCTGAGAACTCAGGAATAACCTAATACCTAGGGGGGGGGGGGCTAGGAATCTCTATTCCCCTTGCAAGGGGAATAGGTCATTCCCAGGAACAATGTTACTGGGAGTGGGAGGTTTTACCAAACAGCGAAATAGGTCTATTACTGGGAATGCTATTCCATTCCAGACCTATTCCGCGAACCAAACGTGCCATTATTAATCTTAAAATCAATTTGACAAAATATTTATTACTTTGAAAAATGTTGAAAAGTTTATTCAAACCTTCCCTTCCCTCCCAC